>NW_026571095.1:35446116-35569502 GCF_026225935.1 Boleophthalmus pectinirostris | reverse complement strand
CTTTAAAACCACCTGTGATCGAATAAACGTAAAGTAGAGCTGTTTAATGTCGCACTGTGGAACATTCCAGGCACAGCGATGATAAATCCACGGAAGCAAGCACGAAAAGTTACACCGTGCACCTTTAAAAAACTGGAATTTTACCTATGACGCAACTAAACAGGTAAAATCTAATCTAAACTAAATCTCATCTGCAGCTTCGCCTCGATCCGTGCGCTGTGTGGATGTAAATAAACACACGTGATGAACAACTCTCGCGTTTTTACTTTTTAAAACGACTCAAACTGGATTCACAGCATCGTTTTGTGAACATTATTTGCGCTGCAGTTTAAATTTACCACTTTACTTTACGAGACGTGAGGGATAAAGTCTTCTCATTATTTTTGCTATTTCCTGAGTTTGCGTCTTGCATCAAAACAACAGTTTTCTTCATTATTTGTCTCCAAAACCAAACTGAAACAAAAGATAAAGATTTGTTTTTTCAGTTTTCGATTTTGTGTTTAAATGAAAAATGGAAAAAACGGATAACAAATGTTTCCCATTTACGTGACTAAACCAGGACTAAACCAGGACTGAAACAGAACTAAACCAGGACTAAACTAGGACTGAACCAGGACTGAACCAGGACTGGACCAGGACTGAAACAGAACTAAACCAGGACTAAACTAGGACTGAACCAGGACTGGACCAGGACTGAAACAGAACTAAACCAGGACTAAACTAGGACTGAACCAGGACTGAAACAGAATTAAACCAGGACTAAACCAGGACTGAACCAGGACTGAAGGACTAAACCGTTTTCAGTCCTGGTCTGGTCCCAGGCTCGGTCTCAATCCTGGTTTGGTCCTGGTCTCAATCCCGGTTTGGTCCCAGCCTGGTCCCAGTCTCAATCCCGGTCTGGTCCCGGTCTCAGTCATGGTCTAGTCCCAGTCTGGTCCCGGACCTGGATCAGTCCTGGTTCAGTCCGTATGTGGCGCAAAAGTCCGGCATCGCAGTCACGGAAGTCACGTAAACGTCCGTTAACCGTTTTTTCCATTTTTCATTTAAACACAAAATCGAAAACTGAAAAAAAACAAATCATTGTCTGTTTTTTCATTTTGGTTTTGGAGACAAATAATGAAGAAAATTGTTTTTTTTTTCTCATTTTCTTATTTTTGGTTTTATTTTGAAAAACGAATGAACGAACGACACACGGATTTTTTGTTTGTTTTGCCGCTCGAGGGTTCTGTATCATTGTCAAAAAAATAAATAAATAGTGTGCAGAAAACGGCCGCTGAAACGTTCTCTAAAACTCTTAAGTGTGTTTTTGCAGAGGGACCGAGAGTGCGACGTGTTAAAAAGTTGAAAAAGTCCAGTTTGCGTCGTGTGATACGTGTTCTTTAAGGGAAATGCCAAAGTAAAAGAGGAATGTGGAGGGTGTTTGTAGCGAGCGCAGGTCTGGAGAGGCTGAGGAGGCTGAGGTCTGTGCTGCTGCTGCTGCTGCTGCTGCTGCTGCTGCTGCTGCTGCTGCTGCTGCTGCTGGTACAGTGGCTTCTTACACAGGGGTTGGTTTGTTTTTGTTTTGTTTTTTTGAGAGTTTGTTCATTTGTGTTCCAGTCTCAGCAGCTGCTCTCGGCCGTTGATGGTTAAAGATCGGAGCTGCCCGTCCTCCTCCACCTCCACGCGCTCCTGACCGTTCTCCACGATTCTGCACGAAAACAGAAAGAGAGAGAGAAAAAAGAAAAGAGAAGGAGGGACGGAGAGAGAGAGAGAAAAGCAAAAAGGGGACGGGAGAGGAGACAGAGAGAAGCAGCGAGGGAGGGATAGAGAGAGAGAGAGAGAGAGAGAGAGGAGAGTTAAAATACAGCTCAGCCACATCCATTAAATCTCTCTTTACCAGAGTTCCGTATTTGGAATTCCGACCATAACCACAGCAGGTTTAACCCAGAGAATCCGTGTGTCATTTGTTCATTTGTTTTTCAAAATAAAACCAAAAACAACTATTTTCTTCATTATTTGTCTCCAAAACCAAAATGAAAAAACAGATAACGGACGTTTCCCGTTTACGTGACTTAAACTGCGATGCTGGACTTTTGCACCGCATACGGACTGAACCAGGACTAAACCAGGACTAAACCAGGTCCGGGACCAAACCGTGATTGAGACCAGGACTGAGACCAGGACCAGACCGGGACTGGGAATGAGACATGAGACCGGGACCAGACTCTGATTGAGACCGAGATCGGGACCGAGACCAGGACTGAAAACTGTTTATTCCTGGTTTAGTCCTGGTTTAGTCCTGGTTTAGTCCGTTTAGTCCAGTTTTTCCATTTTTCATTTAAACACAAAATTGGAAACTGAAAAAAAAACTAATCATTATCTGTTTTTTCATTTTGCTTTTGGAGACAATTAATGAAGAAAATAGTTGTTTTTGGTTTTATTTTGAAAAACAAATGAACGAATGACCCACAGATTCCAGAGACCCTGAAGGACACTGGGTCACTGGGTCAAACGCAGAGGAGCCTCACCGTTTAGTGGTGATCTTTCTCCCGTTGACGATCTTGGTGGAGGTGGAGACGGAGCGGAAGTTTCCCATCCCGGCTCCGCTGCCGCCGAACGAGGTGGAGGAGAAGGAGGTGAAGCCGCCCATGCCCCCCATGCCGCCCATGCCCGCCCCCATCCCCCCCGCCCATGCCCCCGCCCAGGCCGTTCAGACTGTGGAGGTGCCCCATGTGCCCCATGTGCCCCATCGCTCCCATGGAACCGAACGCTCCAAAACCTGAAACACAAAACAGATCATCAGAGCAGGAACAGGAACTTTACTCTGAAAAATCTCCAATATTACACAAAACAAATGGTGGGCGATATATTTTAAAAAATATTGAGGTATTTTTTTAAATCGATATGGATTCTGACATTTCATAAATATCGATATAACGTTTATATTCAATTCTGATTTCGCCACTTTCCTTCTTTGCCTTCTCTCGCCCCCACCTCCCTGATTTTGCTCGCTCGTGTCTCACTTCCTCACTTCCTCCGTGAACGCCCAAAGTTGGTGCCAGTGAAAAACTTCTAGCACCAAGAACCTTTTCCACCATTTACAGACAAAACCATCAGCAGCACAACCTCATAATCCACCAAGTCGTGTTCTTTAGTCCGAAAGAAGCTGAAGGAGCGCGTTGTTTATGCAAATGAGCCATGTGGTTTTAAGTTTTGTTTGTGTAAAACGTAAACACGTGTCAAAACTGCATTAAACACATTATATTGTCAAACGGGCTGATGTGGCTCTGGAGTCGTTATGTTTATATGTTGTAAAGTTTAATAATGTAAAGCAGGGATGTCAAACTCATTTTGGTCCAGGGGCTGTATCCAACCGACTTTGATCCCAAAGGTTCTGGATCAGAAAACTCATGTCATATAAACCCCAAAAATAACAATAAGTTCAAATATTTGCACAGAGAAACACAAATCTATTACAGAAATCTTTTTTAATTGATGAACTCTTTCTTTTACAAAATATTATAATATTATGAACAACCTGAAACTTTAAGAAAAATACAATTTCAACACAATGTTTTAACATTAACTTGTATGTAAATAGGAATAAGTTCATTTTTGTTTGTAAAATCCTGCACTCGGCTCCACTTTTCTCATGTTGGACATTTTTCTGATGAGGGTGTCACGGTCAACAGTCAAAACGATCGTCCTTTAAGAGCGTTTGGAAAGAGACAAGTCTTCATTTGTGCTGCTCTGGTGGGAGGGGCCACGTACAGAGACGCTGGAGACGCTACTGTGATAAACACCACAAATTAACAAGATTTTAATAGAAAATATAATTAAAAAATATTTTTAGTAGAAAATCAGTCGAGGGCCAGATTAAAGGTCTTGCAGGGCCGGATCTGGCCCCCGGGCCGTATGTTTGACACCTGTGATGTAAAGTTTATTTATGCAGAAGATTTTAATGAATACTCTGCTGCAGTGTCACTTGTACAACAGTGTTTGGAAACGTTGGGTTTGATCTGCAGTGGATTGTGGGATTAAACCTCAGAGCTCCTGACGCTGGTGAGGAACATGGATCTGTTCAAATAATGAACCTCCTGAACTTCCTCTGCTGAAGGAGCTCACGGTTCTTTTACGGTTACAGAGTTAATGCAAAAATGAGCTTGAGTTGAGTTGTTTTATTTATGAATGAAAAGAAGGAAATATGTTTTATTTATTTTATTTTACAGTTAAATTATTATTTATGTAATGTGGGAGTTTTATAATCTTAAATGTGGCAGAAGCACTTTGTTTCTACGTGAACAGCCAACCTCTTGCACTTCAATTAAAAAAATACAATGTAGAATTTGTCATATTTGTTTTTGCAGTAATTTTTGGGGGGTTATTTTTCCTGTACACATTTCAAGATATATATCGTATATTGAGATATAACAAATAGGGGTGTGCAAAAATATCAGAATATCGATATATCGTATCGTTTAATGTGATGATATGGTATCGATATCGTGGGCTACTGTATCGATATATCACCAAGAGTATTTTAGATGTGTTTTACTAAATTATTTTGTTACAGCTACAGTTCTGTTGCTTGTGGAGTGAAAGGAAACTCATTTATGCGACACATTTGACATTTTTACTGTTTTGATGATTAAAATGTTTGTGTTTCATATGAACTTTTCACAAGAAGTGGTTTAACAAAGACTTTTAGTATCAGAGCCACGATTTGGCCTTTATTTTTTATTGAACCGTATCAAATCGATTTGAAATATATCATATCGAATCGAAAGTGCACTGTATCGAGATATGTATCATATCGTGGCCTGTGTATCGAGGTATGTATCGTATTGGCAACTCCTTAATGATACCCAGCCCTAATAACAAAATATATCGAGATATATTTTTTGCTCCATATCGCCCAGCCCGACACAAAACTGACTCTTGTGAACTTTTAGTCGTGTTCTAATGCTGTTACCTCCTCAAAAACACAGTATTTTTTGGACTATAAGTCATGGTTTGTGTGTTTCCTGCGATTCTATATTAAAATGTTGAGAGTGAAGTGTGGAGAGGTTCTAGTCTTGTGTGTGAGTATCTGCTGCTCCTGTTCCTCCTGTACCACTGTCACTTGGCTCTACTGCGCATGTCTCCTGCAGAAAGAGCCTCTGTCCTGTCTGTATCATGTCAGTCCATCGCACCATTACTTCTGCACCACTGAACAATTTAACATTTAAACAAACTTATAAAGACAAAGACTGAGAAGACTGAACACAAATGCCCCCAAAAACAAAATCAGATTCTGCAGATTACAAACTGCAAGTCATGAAATCTGCAGCTGAAAACGATAATCGAGCAGCAGAAAGAAAGTTTGGAGTGAGAGAGAAACTTGTGACACCGGGAGGATGCACCATGAAACTTTCCTGAAGTCACTGGATGGATGGACAAAGTCTGGACTTCAGTGACACCGAAACCATCCTGTCGGGATTCAGAAAGACCCGAATAATTCTAACTGGAACTGATGCTGAGTCTGACGACAGCGACACAGAAGAGGAAGCGGCGCTCTGTTTACCTCCGGAGGTCGAGGCCGAGTTGTTCAGAAGTGACACCGAGGATGAAGAATTGAATGGATTTAGTGATTTGGAGTGAGATGGAGAGTTTGTTAAACTTGTTCTGTTCTGTTGTTTATCTTATAGTTTATCTGAAGAAACTGTTCATATGTGACGTTAACAGTCTGTTGTTCTCTGTTCTATTGTTTTTACTACAACTTGACTTTACACAGGAAATGTCTTTGTGATTTCATGTAGTGATAGTTTTCAGGTTGATATTTCCTTTCATCATTTGCCAAGTCAAGATTAGAAATTCCAGGGCTAAAATGATCCAGATGATTTGATTAAAAGGTGTATGGCGGGAGCGGGATGAAATATCGCAGATGCGGGCGGGAGCAAGACTGAAAATTCTGTCCTGTGCAGACCTCTAGTTCATAGTTTACCAAAGTCGTACTAAAACATTCTGACAGATTTTTGAGCGCTGTGTACCACATAAAATCAGTTCGAGAACAGAAACAGAAATTAATAAATAAGTCGCACTGGATTATAAAACACAATATCGATTTTTAAGAATATAATATTAAGTGTGACTTATAGTCCGCAAAACACGGTAACTTTCTGCAAAAGTGTTTGAGCTTTGATTCTGTGTAAAGCAACTTGAGCTAAAAAAAATAAAATTCAATAAAAAATACCATATAAATAAAAGATAACAAAAATAAATTAACAAAAAAAGCCTTCCTTTTGCACTTATGCTCTTGATACAGAGGTGCGTTGAGTGTCAGTATCACCGACCTGGGTCAAACGGAGAGAATCCTCCACCAAAGGGAGGAAACCCGACGAAGCCCCCGAAGAACGAGCCTCCTGTTCGGGGTCGTCCGCTCCGACTGTGGGTCCTGGTGCTGCTGAAGAACGGATCATCTCCGAAAGGGTTCGGACCTGAGAACGAACAGACCAAAATACGTCAAGATCCAGGCGATTTTTCAGTATATGTATCAACCGTAAAGAGAAAAGTAAAAAGTAAAATGCTGTATTGACTAAAGTAAAAATTTTGAGCAGATATTTTCAGACTGTAACGCCATTCTGAACTTTTGAACTTCCGGGCCCGGTCAAGCAGAAGTAAACAACAAGGCCAAAAATTCAAGTTAATTCATCTGATATAAAAATGTATTGAACAGATACATATGTACTCTAGTTTATGAAACTGTTTACCTTTTTTCTGTACCATTTTTGGTTCTAAAGTTTCATACATTTTTAAACAGACCATGTATGAAACATGGAACAAAAATTATTTCCCAAATTTCAAAGACCTGCAAATCATGTAAATAAATGGATGTATTTCATCATATCTTGTGTTATTCCATCTTTGAACTGTTCATGAAGGTACATGATTTTTCAAAAAAAAAAAGTATTTAAAATGATAAAAATTTGCTTGGAAGGACTGACATATTTTATAGAAATAGTTTCCTTTCATTTTGAAGTAATATTAAAGTATTCAGAAGAAAAAAGCGACAAATTATGTAAAATCATGCACCTTTTACTTACTTGAACAATTTTCCCTCCGTTACTTTTCCCTCCGTTACCATGAACTTTCTTAATAAAAAATCTCATGAGTCAAAAAGTAAGAGGTTTTTCAACCTAATCTTGTACCATATGGTAGAAAACTATATGAAGCAAATATTCAAACCAGTTTGTTAAGGATATGTAAGTGAGAACCAAGAGTTATCACTGTTTGGATTTATTGCCCAAAAAGTGCTGCATATTTCATTCCCTCCGTTACCGACATGAGTTTTTAAATTTTTTGTCAACAACTTGAAAGAATATCACAGGTTTAACTTGACCCTGTTGGAGTGTAACTCTTTCCTACATTCTGATACTTTACTTATTTCAATAGTTCCTCTAGTTTCTGAATAAGAGACATTTGAATGTAAAAAATCTGTTTCCCTCCGTTACCGCTTGACCGGACCCTTCTGCTAATTTTATTTCTATTTCCTGTGTACGTTAAACATGACTGCTTGTGGAATAATGTCAGAATAAACCTGTGACCACAATAAATAAACCAATAAATCAATGTTGTGACCGTGACGTTTTTTGCCGCCTCATTTGGACGAGAACAGGACTGACCGAAGAAGTCTGCGAAAGGGTCCGCTCCTCCGAAGAACTCCCTGAACACGTCCTCGGGGTTTCTGAAGGTGAACGGCTCGTGGAAGTGATCTCCGTTATGGAAATGTTCTCCTGGAAAACAAACAGAAATACACTTAGTTTTGTTTATATATTTAGCGATGAACTGTCACAAACGGAGAGGATTCTTCAAACAGATTCTTGGCTGTTAAACTGGTCTCATAAAGGGATTTCACCACAACAAGCAGCAGACTTTTATCTACATGTATTCTGAATATTTATGCAACATTTTTAAACATTTGTGTATCCGGAGTTGGACATTTTTTATTTAAAAGGTCTATATTACACAAAACTGACTGTTGTGAGCTTTAAGTCATGTTCTAATGTTGTTCTAATGTTGTTTCTTTCTCAAAAACAGACCTGGAGTTGTGTTTTGTTTCATGAGTAACCCTTTATTATTAGTTTGTTTACATCTCCAAACCTCAAAATGCTCTGTTCCACCTTGTGATGTCATAATTTGGTAGTTTTCAAGTTAACAGCTCCTTTCTCCTTTAGTTATTGGCACTTTCAGAAATGATCCAAATGATTCAAGAAGGTGAAGGTTTGTGGAGTTTAAAAACACAGTGGGGCACTTCCTTCTAGGGTTGGGCATGATTAGTTGATTCATCGATAATTGATCGTTAAGAATTTCGTCGATTACGTTCATTTTTAATCGACAAACCGAATGTTGGTCGCTGTGCGTGGCGCAGGGTGACCAAACGTCTGTTTTTTCCCCAGACATGTCCGTTTTTCATGTCCTGTCCTGGTCATCTGTTTTTTTTTTTTTGTTTTTTTTTTATTATAAAGAGATTTTCATTACCTTTCATCGGGGACATTAAATTGAGCGTCTCCCGTAGCTCTCTGCACTCAGAACGAGCGAGCAAACACAAACAGTCGGTCAGTCTGCAACATGGCAAAGCGTAAATGCGCATTTAACGATGACTTCTACAAGAAATTCCCCGTTTTCCGTCCCGGTCGAGACAAGTGGGAGAGGGTGCACAGTGTAAAAGCAGTAGGGCTGGGTATCTTTAAGGAGTTGCCGATACGATACATACCTCGATACACAGGCCACGATACGATACATATCTCGATACAGTGCACTTTCGATTCGATATGATATATTTCAAATCGATTCGATACGGTTCAATAAAAAATAAAGGCTAAATTGTGGCTCTGATACTAAAAGTCTTTGTTAAATCACTTCTTGTGAAAAGTTCATATGAAACACAAACATTTTAATCATCAAAACAGTAAAAATGTCAAATGTGTCGCATAAATGAGTTTCCTTTCACTCCACAAGCAACAAAAATGTAGCACTGTAACATAATAATTTAGTAAAACACACCTAAAAATACTCTTGGTGATATATCGATACAGCAGCCCACGATATCAATACCGTATCATCACATTAAACGATACGATATATCGATATTCCGATATTTTTGCACACCCCTAAAACGCAGCACATATGTTTCGGTGTCCAGTGGTGGTGTCAGGGACCTCAAATCTCACCAGGACACCGAATAACATTAAAAAGTTTTGCCAGGTGAGAGTCGTGCAATGTCGATGACGAGTCCCCACCTCCCTCCCCCCGTACGGTGTCCTGGTTTGACAAACACAAATACGGTCACACTAACCTGTATTCACCTGAGTCATGTCCTGTTTTTTTTCTTTGCTTAGTTTATGCAAATTAGCCATGTGATTTTAAGTTTCGTTTCTGTGAGACTTGCACAAATCTGCATTAAACACATTATAATGTCAAACGGGCTGATGTGGCTCTAGAGTCCTTACGTTTATATGTCGTAAGTTGAGTTTATTTATGCAGATTAGTAGTGCAGATAGTAAAAAATAATTAGATAATTTTAATATAAAACGTTAATGATTAATCGATAGTTAATTCTCCCGACGATCGATTAAGAAAATTTTATCGAATGCCCATCCCTACTTCCTTCCTGTATCACCGCATGACATCGCAAGGTGGAGCAAAGTGTTTTCTGTTTGAGAGAAGAACTCCTCCTAAATCTGCAGGGTTTGTGTGTTAAACATGTGTAAATTAAACAAACAAACAAAAAAAAACACAACTCCAGGTCTGTTTGTGACGAGGAAACGATATTAGATCAGAAACCGAATGACAATAGTGAAGAGAATTTCATCCAGTACAATAAATTGCATCAAATGAAGTCACAACAGTACCAACAGATTGTCTAATAAACGTATAAAAATCATCAAATATAAATTAAAAAACATTGAAAGCAGGACAGTACCTCTCCCTCTGCTTCCCGTTAGCCCTTCTTTTCCATAGCGGTCGTATAAGGAGCGCTTGTTGGCTGAAAACAAAGCACGTTTTAGAGATAAGTTTCAGATTTAACGTTTTGTTCAGGCGTCCTTCACCTTCTTCTTTCTACGGAGACGTCATTGCTCTGCCTGGAATGTCCCGCAGTGTGACTTTAAACGGCTCTACTTTACATTTACTCATTTACAGGTGGTTTTAGAGCTCAAAAATATGTGAAAAAAACTCAAAAATATAAAAAAAAAGGCGTTGTGACTGGAAGCGGCGTCGCCTCTCCACAGATCTGACCTCGAACTTGAAGGTAGAAAGGTTTAATGCCGTACTGTGAAACATTCGAGGCCAAAGCAATAACATCGCCACAGGGAAAAGCACTTAAAGGACAGGAAAAGTTACGCAATGCACCTTTAAAATATGGATAGATATGCAAATCAAAACCGATATTTTGCTTTTAAAATCCACAGCGATGCCCACAAATGTGTCTTAAGTTGAGGAAAGTTTAGAAATGACTTCACTTTTGTAAATATAATAGTAAAATGTATTTATCTGGGATATAAAATTATATGTTAGTTATATTTGTGTAAAAATGCAGTTATGGTTCTGACCAGTGTTGGGGAGTAACAGATTACATGTACCGGTGTTAAGTAATCAGAGTACAAATGATGAGTAACTGTATTCAGTTACAGTTACTGTTTCAGTGAGTGGTAATTGGATTACAGTTACTTTGCTAAAATAAATGGATTACACAGCGGGATTTTCCTGTTTTCACATTATTTTCTATTTAATTTTTCTCGGTAATTCCACTCATTGCTGGAAACTAAACCAGGACTAAAACCAGGTCTAAACTAGATCTAAACCAGATCTAAACTAGATCTAAACCAGGTCTAAACTAAACCAGCACTAAAACCAGATCTAAACCAGGACTAAAACCAGATCTAAACCAGGTCTAAAGCCAGGTCTAAACCAGGACTAAACCAGGACTAAAACCAGATCTAAACCAGGTCTAAACCAGGACTAAAACCAGATCTAAACCAGGTCTAAACCAGGACTAAACCAGGATTAAAACCAGGTCTAAACTAGATTTAAACCAGGTCTAAACCAGGACTGAACCAGGACTGAAACAGGATTTAACAGGACTAAACCATGCTGTGCGGACGTGTCTCCTCCTCTTCTATCAATAATATTTTTAAAGTATCCTCATCTTGCTTCTCTACAGCAAATCAAGTAATCCAAAATATTCAGATTACATTACTCACTTTAAGTAATTTAATGGATTACGTTACAAACTACATTTTGGGGTATGTAATCTGTAATCTGTAGGGGAATACATTTTAAAAGTCACCTTCCCAACACTGGTTCTGACACATGGGCACAAGAAAATATATCGGTATTGAATATTGATAATACTTGATAGTGATGTCAACAAAGGGTTTAACAAATCATTATAGGCTGATACTAACATCAGAACCAATCTATGTCCCAGAGTCCAAATACCGTATTTTTTGGACTATAAGTCACACTTTTTTTCATGGTTTGGGTGTTTCCTGCGACTTATACTAAGACTTATAAATTAAAATGTTCAGACTGAAAGCCGCGACACTCACTACTTGCAGCAGGACAGTGGCTTTTTCTGCAGGAGACACGCGCAGAAAACTGATACACAAGACTAGAGCCTCTCGTGGCGGTCAGTCTGAAAATTTTAATATACCGCATTTTCCGGGCGATTAGCCGCGGTCTTAAGCCTCTAACCGCATCAAAAAACGACCGCGCGCCACGCAATCCAGAGCGCCCCATACACGAATCCACTCGGGTGTCCCAGCACGACTTCAGCAAACTATAAACCCGCACCACCCGCAGAACACGCAAACACACACGGAGCAGACAGCGACCGCACAGCGAAACACACCCAGAGACACACTCATCACTCCACGCCGACGAGGAACGGAACAAAGGAACGAACCAAAAAAGCGAGTCCAATGTGTCAATCTGAGTCACAACTGAACAATTGAGTCATTGCGACCGATGCAGCGGTCCCAGACAGCACCCTCCCTACACGCCACAATTGAACAAAGCCCAGAGTCACCGTGAACGCCACAAACAAAGTCCGACTGACCCATCCAACTGTTGTGTTTCCTTTAAAGTCCGGTGCGGTTTATTTGTGAAAAAAGTTAGAAAATAGACCATATAATGACAGTGTGTTTTATAATCCAGAGCGCTGAATTGTGCGTAAAATACGGTACAAGTCGCACGGGAGTGTAAGTCGCAGGAAACACCCAAACCATGAAAAAAATTATTACAAGTTGTGTCAAAATCTCGTCTTGTTCTTGTGGACTAAATCTCGTGGTTTGTCTCGTCTTGTTAAAATCGTGTCTCATCCCACCGCTAATATCAGCTCTTCTGTTAAAGTTATACTGTCGAGAGTAAATACTGACCATCGGAGAGGACCTCGTAGGCCTCAGACAGCTCTTTGAATTTCTTCTCAGCTTCGATTTTGTTGTCTGGGTTTTTATCTGGATGCCACCTCAGCGCCAACTTTCTGTACCTAAAACAGCACATTATGATAATTAAACACTGTAAACACCAGACGGACCTGCCAACTCCTTATGAGTCCCTCTAGATCTCCAACATCAGCTGGGACCAGAGTTCAGACCAAACACGGTCAAGAATTATTTGGATTCTGTGAAAAATGCAGAATTCTTTACCAAAAAATCTGCACCTTGAAATAAGGCCTAATATTTTTAAAATCAAAACACATCATTTTAATACTGCTTCTGAATAATGAATGAAAAGCCATCCATGAATACATACATTTACTGACTTTTAATTGTCATGATCTTTTGCATTAGTTATGTATAAAGTATGTGAACTCATATGGCCAACTATGACAAATAATTTAATTATTGTGATTTAAATTCTGTGTAAAGCACTTTTGAGCTGTCTGCGTGCATGAAAGGTGGTCTACAAATAAAACTGATTGACTAAAAACAGAGTAAACTGGTTTGAGATCCAACAGTCACATAAAACAAAAAATGGGTGAGTTTCCATGACTACTGGTAACTGTTTGAATGACATTTAGATAATCAGTAATCTGATAAATCCAGAAATCAGATCATGAACAGATTTTGTGTGTACCATATTTTCCGCACTTAAAAGCCTTTTATTTTCATCCAAAAACGACTGTGCACCTTATATATGAATTTATTGAGGTGTCTTAGTACGACTTTAGTAAACTACAAAGCCGCTCCACTTGCAGCGTTACGGCTCCCGTCATCAGGAGCATCAGGAGTAAAACATACTGTGATTCCTTTTAATATCAAAATGCACCTGTCAAGAGACACGCTCACAACGCAAACTTTAAACTCAAGGCTGTTCTAAAGTGAAAGTGCGTTTAGCTGCGTGGGAGCAGTGGATGAGAGAAGGAGAACACACATTCACCAAAACAGAGAGACAGCGCCAAGCGACTTACGCCACGATCTGCCGATGAATCGTGGACACCCGGGCGAAGGATCAGTATCAACTGTGGTCCAAGTTTTCACCAAGACCAGAATCATCACTGAACTGCCAGAGAACAATAACGACACTGACTCGGATAATGACGAGAGGGAAGTGGATGAGCTGGACGCCGTAATCGCCCAACTGTTTGAACAATTATGACTTATTGTGAATATTCTAACAATTTAACGTCTCAGACAGGATTTTTTTTGCACAGTACAGTTGAACAAAGTTGAGTTATTGTGAACACGTTAAATAAAGTTTGACTGACTTATCTAACTGTTGTGTTTCGTTTAATGCGCCTTATAGTCTGGTGCGGTTTATAGTGCGGAAAATACGGTAAATGTAAACACAGACGTTGTTACAGTTGGACATACGCTTTCTTGATGTCTTCTGCTGTAGCTTCCCTCTGGACTCCTAAAACCTGGTAATAGTCCACCATGTTTACGCATCAAGGAACCACTCGAACTCCTGCTGCCTGAAGGAAAACAGACAGATACTTCACTGATCGCAAAAAAAACAAAACAACAGACACAGGTGTTACAAAATTTAACTAAACGTGCAGAAAACAAAAAATATAACAAACTCACAGATGTAATCTCTGTATTTTGGGCATAATGATGTACCACTTACATAAGATATAATTTTTTTTTTTTTTTTTATCAGATTTTGTTATTAACTGTTAAATTAGAGTTTAAAAAATGAAGTTAAAACCATACTTTGGCACATTCTCTGTTAGGGGTGTAAGAAAAAATCGATTCAGTGATATATCATGATATTTCATTGCACAATTCTCGAATCGATTCAAAATGCATCTGAATAGATTTTTTAAATAATATTTTTCACAAAAATTCATTAGTTACATTCACTGTTCTCATGATTAAAAAAAAGAATAATACATTATATTTCATACAATTGTGTTCTTTTGAAAGTGTAGTTGACTCTGTTATTAGAAGTAATTATTGATAAATCTCAATATATCATCCATTGATTTAGTATCCGGATGTATGGGGATATACTGAATTGTGACATGTGAGTGATATGTATCGTATTGTCAGACTCAAGGCAATGCACACCCCTATTCTCCATGGTATATTTCACAATACAGCAGAATAAACCTTAATGTAAAGGATTAGAGTCAAAAGGAACAACATTCCCATGGATCAAGCAGGAGCAGCCTTAAAGCAGGACAAATAAGAGTCAGGTCTGTGGAGATGTGAGCCTGTTTACGGTCGGTAAAGTAGTTTTTCAGTGCAATAAACACAACCAAAATAAAACCAGAAATTGTTATTGTTTTTTGGTGAAACGTTTCCGGTACGATATATAAGACGATACAAAGGCCATGATACGATACAGAGCTCTTTTGATATGATATATTTCAAACCGATTTGATACAGTTCCAACAAACCAGGTCTAAACCAGGTCTAAACCAGGACTAAACCAGGTCTAAACCAGGTCTAAACCAGGACTAAACCAGGACTAAACCAGGACTAAACCAGGTCTAAACCAGGACTAAACTAAACAGGACTAAACCAGGTCTAAACCAGGACTAAACCAGGTAAACCAGGTCTAAACCAGGTCTAAACAGGAACTAAACCAGGACTAAACCAGGTCTAAACCAGGACTAAACCAGGTCTAAACCAGGTCTAAACCAGGTCTAAACCAG
Organism: Boleophthalmus pectinirostris; assembly: GCF_026225935.1. Classification (NCBI taxonomy): domain Eukaryota; kingdom Metazoa; phylum Chordata; class Actinopteri; order Gobiiformes; family Gobiidae; genus Boleophthalmus; species Boleophthalmus pectinirostris. The sequence goes on along the minus strand of NW_026571095.1, from coordinate 35,554,381 downwards.
GACTAAACCAGGACTAAACCAGGACTAAACCAGGACTAAACCAGGTCTAAACCAGGTCTAAACCAGGACTAAAACCAGGTCTAAACCAGGTCTAAACCAGGACTAAACCAGGACTAAACCAGGTCTAAACCAGGTCTAAACCAGGTCTAAACCAGGACTAAAACCAGGAACTAAACCAGGACTAACCAGGACTAAACAGGTCTAAACCAGGTCTAAACCAGGACTAAAACCAGGTCTAAACCAGGTCTAAACCAGGACTAAACCAGGTCTAAACCAGGTCTAAACCAGGACTAAACCAGGACTAAAACCAGGTCTAAACCAGGTCTAAACCAGGACTAAACCAGGTCTAAACAAGAACTAAACCAGGTCTAAACCAGGACTAAACTAGGTCTAAACCAGGACTAAACCAGGACTAAACCAGGTCTAAACCAGGTCTAAACCAGGACTAAACCAGGTCTAAACAAGAACTAAACAGGACTAAACCAGGTCTAAACCAGGTCTAAACCAGGACTAAACCAGGTCTAAACAAGAACTAAACCAGGTCTAAACCAGGACTAAACTAGGTCTAAACCAGGACTAAACCAGGACTAAACCAGGTCTAAACCAGGTCTAAACCAGGTCTAAACAAGAACTAAACAAGAACTAAACAAGAACTAAACAGAACTAAACCAAGTCTAAACCAGGTCTAAACCAGGTCTAAACCAGGACTGAACCAGGTCTAAACCAGGACTAAACCAGGACTAAACCAGGACTGAAACAGGTCTAAACCAGGTCTAAACCAGGTCTAAACCAGGACTGAACCAGGACTGAACCAGGACTAAACCAGGACTAAACCAGGTTTGAACCAGGATTCAACCAGGCCTAAACCAGGTCTGAACCAGGTCTAAACCAGGACTGAACCAGGTCTAAACCAGGACTGAACAAGGACTAAACCAGGACTAAACCAGATCTGAACCAGGACTAAACCAGGTCTGAACCAGGTTTGAACCAGGACTAAACCAGGACTAAACCAGGTCTAAACCAGGTCTAAACCAGGTCTGAACAAGGACTAAACCAGGACTAAACCAGGTTTGAACCAGGATTCAACCAGGCCTAAACCAGGTCTGAACCAGGTCTAACAGGACTGAACCAGGTTAAACCAGGACTAAACCAGGACTAAACCAGGATAAACCAGGAGTGAAACAGGTAAACCAGGTCTAAACCAGGACTGAACAGGACTGAATCAGGACTAAACCAGGTCTAAACCAGGTCTAAACAATAAACAGGTCTAAACCAGGACTAAACAGGTCTAAACCAGGACTAAACCAGGACTAAACCAGGTCTAAACCAGGTCTAAACCAGGTCTAAACAGAAACAAGAACTAAACAAGAACTAAACAAGAACTAAACCAGTCTAAACCAGGTCTAAACCAGGTCTAAACCAGGACTGAACCAGGACTAAACCAGGACTAAACCAGGACTAAACAGGACTAAACCAGGACTAAACAGGACTAAACCAGGACTAAACAGAAACAGGTCTAAACCAGGACTGAACCAGGACTGAAACCAGGACTGAACCAGGACTAAACCAGGAACCAGGATCAACTAACAGGGCCTAAACCAGGTCTAACCAGGTCTAAACCAGGACTACCAGGTCTAAACCAGGACTGAACAAGGACTAAACCAAGACTAAAACCAGATCTGAACCAGGACTAAACCAGGTCTGAACCAGGTCTAACCAGGTAACCAGGACTAAACCAGGTCTAAACCAGGTCTAAACCAGGTCTAAACCAGGTCTGAACAAGGACTAAACCAGGACTAAACCAGGTTTGAACCAGGATTCAACCAGGCCTAAACCAGGTCTGAACCAGGTCTAAACCAGGACTGAACCAGGTCTAAACCAGGACTAAACCAGGACTGAAACAGGACTAAACCAGGACTGAACCAGGTCTAAACCAGGTCTAAACCAGGTCTAAACCAGGACTGAAACAGGACTAAACCAGGACTGAACCAGGTCTAAACCATGTCTAAACCAGGACTGAACCAGGTCTGAACCAGGACTAAACCAGGTCTAAACCAGGACTAAACCAGGGACTAAAAGAGGACTAAGCCAGGACTAAACCAGGTCTAAACCAGGACTAAACCAGGTCTGAACCAGGACTAAACCAGGTCTGAACCAGGTTTGAACAAGGACTAAACCAGGACTAAACCAGGTTTGAACCAGGACTAAACCAGGATTCAACCAGGTCTAAACCAGGACTGAACCAGGTCTAAACCAGGACTAAACCAGGACTAAACCAGGACTAAACCAGGTCTAAACTAGGTCTAAACCAGGTCTAAACCAGGTCTAAACCAGGACTGAACCAGGTCTAAACCAGGACAAACAGGTCTAAACCAGGTCTAAACCAGGACTAAACCAGGAGAACCAGGACTAAACCAGGTCTAAACCAGGTCTAAACAAGAACTAAACCAGGTCTAAACCAGGACTAAACTAGGTCTAAACCAGGACTAAACCAGGTCTAAACCAGGTATAAATCAGGACTAAACCAGGACTAAATAAGTACTAAACCAGGTCTAAACCAGGACTAAACCAGGACTAAACCAGGACTAAACCAGGTCTAAACCAGGATTAAACCAGGTCTAAACCAGGTCTAAACCATGTCTAAACCATGTCTAAACCATGTCTAAACCAGGTCTAAACCAGGTCTAAACCAAGTCTAAACCAAGTCTAAACCAGGTCTGAACCAGGACTAAACCAGGACTAAACTAGGACTAAATCAGGTCTAAACCAGGACTAAACCAAGTCTAAACCAGGACTAAACTAGGTCTAAACCAGGTCTAAACCAATAAAACGTGGTTCAGAAAGACAAAGCAAATGAGATTTTAATTTACAATGAAATTTTATAGTGTTTTTAAAAAATATCGTATTTTTATGCGTTTTTGCTAATACAACGTGATTAAAGCCGGTGTTAAAAATAATGCCATGTCAGTAGGTCATGTAAACAGACGCTAACGCCGCTGAGGCTAAGCTAACACAAAAACAATCTACGCAGACAAAAGAAAAACCGCGGAAATAACGCTCATTTGCGCTAAAATCCGTCCGTAAATGTAAACCGTAACTAACGCATTAAAGCAACGTGAAATCAGCGGTTTATTTCCCGTGCAAACCTCCGGAGCGTCTTTGTGTACGTCTGCACAAACCGTAGGCCCCGATATTAGCCTTAGCATTAGCATTAGCACCTCCGCGGCTCACCGTGCCTCTGCGCCGCTCCTGTCCGGGACTCGGGGGTGTCTCTCGGGGCAGACCGCAGCCCAAGCACTCGGGGTCCCGCTGGGGGTCGTGCGGGGGGGGAAAGGGGACAGTAGTTCAGCTCAGATCCCTCCGTTCATCCCATCGGCGCTGCTCCGTGTACGTGGACGTGGCGACGCTGCAGAGGACCGGCTGCACTTCCTCCCCGAGCGGCTGCGTCACGGAGGAGCAGCCGGAGAGCGACACCTGCAGGTTCAGACGCGGCACTGCAGTTTACTCGTACCGGGACTAAACCAGGACTAAACCAGGACTGAACCAGGACTGAACCAGGACTAAACCAGGTCTAAACCAGGGACTAAAAGAGGACTAAGCCAGGACTAAACCAGGTCTAAACCAGGACTAAACCAGGTCTGAACCAGGACTAAACCAGGTCTGAACCAGGTTTGAACAAGGACTAAACCAGGACTGAACCAGGTTTGAACCAGGACTAAACCAGGACTAAACCAGGTCTAAACCAGGTCTGAACAAGGACTAAACCAGGACTAAACCAGGTTTGAACCAGGATTCAACCAGGCCTAAACCAGGTCTGAACCAGGTCTAAACCAGGTCTAAACCAGGACTGAACCAGGTCTAAACCAGGACTAAACCAGGACTGAAACAGGACTAAACCAGGACTGAACCAGGTCTAAACCAGGTCTAAACCAGGTCTAAACCAGGTCTAAACCAGGTCTAAACCAGGTCTAAACCAGGACTAAACCAGGACTAAACCAGGACTGAAACAGGACTAAACCAGGACTGAACCAGGTTTAAACCAGGTCTAAACCAGGTCTAAACCAGGACTGAACCAGGTCTAAACCAGGACTAAACAAGGACAAAACCAGGGCTAAACCAGGTTTGAACCAGGACTAAACCAGGACTAAACCAGGTCAAAACCAGGACTAAACCAGGACTGAACCAGGACTGAACCAGGTCTGAACCAGGACTAAACCAGGTCTAAACCAGGACTAAACCAGGGACTAAAAGAGGACTAAGCCAGGACTAAACCAGGTCTGAACCAGGACTAAACCAGGTCTGAACCAGGTTTGAACAAGGACTAAACCAGGACTAAACCAGATTTGAACCAGGACTAAACCAGGACTAAACCAGGTCTAAACCAGGTCTAAACCAGGTCTGAACAAGGACTAAACCAGGACTAAACCAGGTTTGAACCAGGATTCAACCAGGCCTAAACCAGGTCTGAACCAGGTCTAAACCAGGTCTAAACCAGGTCTAAACCAGAACTGAACAGGACTAAACCAGGACTGAAACCAGGTCTAAGGTCTAAACCAGGTCTAAACCAGGTCTAAACCAGGTCTAAACCAGGACTGAACCAGGTCTAAACCAGGACTGAAACAGGACTAAACCAGGACTGAAACAGGACTAAACCAGGACTGAACCAGGTCTAAGCCATGTCTAAACCAGGTCTAAACCAGGACTGAACCAGGTCTAAACCAGGACTAAACAAGGACAAAACCAGGGCTAAACCAGGTTTGAACCAGGTCAAAACCAGGTCAAAACCAGGTCTGAACCAGGATTCAACCAGGCCTAAACCAGGTCTGAACCAGGTCTAAACCAGGTCTAAACCAGGCCTAAACCAGGCCTAAACCAGGACTGAACCAGGACTGAACCAGGGCTAAACCAGGGACTAAAAGAGGACTAAGCCAGGACTAAACCAGGACTGAACCAGGTCTAAACCAGGTCTAAACCAGGACTGAACCAGGTCTAAACCAGGACTAAACCAAGACTAAACCAGGACTAAACCAGGACTAAACCAGGACTGAACCAGGGCTAAACCAGGTTTGAACCAGGACTAAACCAGGACTAAACCAGGTCAAAACCAGGTCTAAACCAGGTCTGAACCAGGTTTGATTCAACCAGGTCTAAACCAGGTCTAAACCAGGACTAAACCAGGTCTAAACCAGGCCTAAACCAGGTCTAAACCAGGTCTAAACCAGGACTGAACCAGGACTGAACCAGGTCTAAACCAGGACTAAACCAGGTCTAAACCAGGACTAAACCAGGATTGAACCAGGTCTAAACCAGGTCTGAACCAGGACTAAACCAGGACTAAACCAAGTCTAAACCAGTACTAAACCAGGACTAAACCCGGTCTAAACCAGGTCTAAACCAGGACTAAACCAAGTCTAAACCAGTACTAAACTAGGACTAAACCAGTACTAAACCAGGTCTAAACCAGTACTAAACTAGACTAAACCAGTACTAAACTAGGACTAAACCAGTACTAAACCAGGTCTAAACCAGGACTGAACCAGGACTGAACCAGGTCTAAACCAGGACTGAACCAGGTCTAAACCAGGACTAAACAATAAAATTGTGAAATAAGTGCATAATTATCGAAAACTGTTACACACTTGGCTCTAATGTGAGACAGTTTAGTCACATTTTTTGTGTGTTTTGGTCGTTTTTAAGCAGATTTTCTGTATTTTACCGATACAAATTACAAGTTATGCCTCTCTTTACTGATGACAGGGATTAAATTGGTCAAAAATAGCATATGTTTTGTTCAGTGTGTCACTAATGCGTCGTTAAGTTTTCGTCTTTCTTCCCTTGATAGTTGTGGATAAATTCTTCATGTTAGAATCTTGTTGGTTGAAGATTTGGTGATGGGGCAGATTTATGAAGCTGGTGGAAAATATGCCAGACATTTACACACACATTTTGCCACAGAAAAACATTAACCGGGAGCGACGTTTACCCGACATCACTGAAAAACATCTATTGGTGCTGAATGAAAATCAAATGGAGGATCGATGAATGGATGAATCAAAGAATAAGAAGCACAATCTCTCCACAATCCACTTTTTTAAATTAGAGTTTTAAATTTATTGATTCGGTGGCACACACATAATCACTACGTCATTATTATCACAAAGGCGCGTGTGTTTTCAGTCTTTTCTCTTCTCTCTCCGAAGGTGCAAAGGTGAACGGTTATTTGAGCAGCTTAGCGGTCGCCATGGAGGTCATGGTCGTCATGGTCGTCATGGCGATGTTGGGCACGGGGATGTCTCTGAAGATGGGCTGAGCGAAACCGGAGGGGGGCGCTCTGTTTTCGCTCAGAGTGCCGATGATCATCTGACGCATCTCCCTGCTGGCGTCGCCTCGGACGGCCAACAGAGCCTGGACGTGCTCCTCCCTGAGAAAACAAACACAGAGGGTGATTTAGTTTACGAGGGGGATTTGACTCCTATGGGGCAATAACGAGGGGTATTTCACTCCTATGAGGAAATAACGAGGGGTATTTGACTCCTACGGGGCATTAAAGAGGGGTATTTGACTCCTACGGGGCATTAAAGAGGGGTATTTGACTCCTATGGGGCAATAAGCGAGGGGTATTTGACTCCTAAGGGGCAATAAAGAGGGGTATTTGACTCCTAAGGGGCAATAAAGAGGGGTATTTGATTCCTATGGGGCATTAAAGTGGGGTATTTAACTCCTATGGGGCAATAAAGAGGGGATATTTGACTTCTTTGGGGCATTAAAGAGGGGTACTTGACTTCTTTGGGGCATTAAAGAGGGGTACTTGACTCCTATGGGGCAATAAGCGAGGGGTATTTGACTCCTAAGGCGCAATAAAGAGGGGTATTTGACTCCTATGGGGCATTAAAGAGGGGATATTTGACTTCTTTGGGGCATTAAAGAGGGGTATTTGACTCCTATGGGGCAATAAGCGAGGGGTATTTGACTCCTAAGGCGCAATAAAGAGGGGTATTTGACTCCTATGGAGCAATAAAGAGGGGTATTTGACTCCTATGGGGCAATAAAGAGGGGTATTTCACTCCTGTGGTGCTTTAAAGAGGGGTATTTGATTCCTATGGGGCATTAAAGTGGGGTATTTAACTCCTATGGGGCAATAAACAGGGGTATTTCACTCCTACGGGGCAATAAAGAGGGGTATTTGACTCCTATGGAGCAATAAAGAGGGGATATTTGACTTCTTTGGGGCATTAAAGAGGGGTACTTGACTCCTATAGGGCATTAAAGAGGAGTATTTCACTCCTATGATACATTTAAAAGAGGTATTTGACTAAAAGAGGGGGTATCTGTGAAAAAATCTGTGAAAACATATCCTAGAATCTTATTGGTCAGCCTTGTATGGGTTGTAGCGGCTCACACCTATCACAGCCTCTGTTTACATGTGAAAAAACAAAACCGTTTCTAATGGTCGTCAAATCACGTCTTTAGTGAAACAGCGGAGGAGTCGAAACACGTCATTAAGGAAACAAGGGAGGTCGTCAAATGTCGTCTTCATGGGGGAAAGAGTTAATAAATCCCACAGAGCGCCTCGTTTTTGTCCTACACCAAACATATGCACAGATTTCCCTGTGAGGGCCTTTGTGTCTGAGCAGCCCGAGCGCTGCCTGACACCCCGACGCCCCCGTCCCTCTGAGTACCTGATGTCGGGGTACTTGGACACGAGCGTGGACACCTCCAGGTAGAGCAGAGTGGGGTCTGTGAGCTTGAACACTTCAGCGATGGCGGCGATCGCTCCGCACAGACGGTCCGTGTCTTCTCCCTGAACAAAACACAATGACACAGCAGTTTAAAGTGAGTACTGTATGAGCAGAAAAGTCCCACAGTGCGTCTTTAAAGAGTCGGTGTTTTACTTCTACAAACAGAAAACATTTAGATCTCCATGTTTCCTTTTATTATTTTGAAATTGCTCCATTTGCTGAAAACAAAGTATGAACATGTTTTATAAGTTTGTTTCATTTTTGAGTCTCCCCTCACTTTGTTCTCTGCGCTAATCACTCCCCCTTCAGAGCGCTATCACAAGACAATCAGCGTGCGTCCCGCTAATGAAACGACTGCACATCACATCAGGTTTGTGGAGTTGTAGTGTATTGTTTTGTATCCTGTTTTTGTGTATTTATGTAGAATTATCGTGTGGGAGCGTGGGTGACGTAGGCTTGTGGGCGGAGCCTTGTACAGAATCTCACAGCTAACCGTAAAGAGGGGTTGAATACAGCCCAGGAGAGATCGCTAGATTACTCAAAGGCTACGTCCAGACTGAAGGGATAATGCTCAATTCTGGATTTGTTTTTTGTTTTTTTGTGTGAAATCCGCTCCACCAAACATTCTCTTTGTTCCGGCTTTAAATCCTCGATCTCGGGAATCGTTGCCAACACAGAATGTCTGTCTCTTCGCTGATTGGCTGTTGCCCGAATTCACAGATCTGGGGTTTTTTGCGAACCGTTTACTGTATTCTGATTCCTGACCTAGTCACTGGAGAGAAATGAAATTGAGTGGAGGCACTGGGTGGCGCCAGACTGGCTAAAGCAGAGGTTGAAAAAGTACTGAAAAATTTTAATTAAATAAAAGTATCGCTACTTTGCGTAATTCCTCCTCAACTAAAACTTAAAGTAACCATCTAAAAAACAACTTCATTTAAACGTAATGTGAGTGTGTGAGTTTTAATCGACTTTTAGGTGATACAGATGAACTTTGTACATTTTAAAGACAACTAAGCTCACAAACACTTACAATTTTAACACTTGTATTATGTTATTCCCTATTTCATGTTTGAACGCAAGTATCTGTCCGAGGTTTTGCCGAGAGTTTCCTTCGCTTTCCTCTTGAGAATTATTCACTGCACCTTCTTCTTGAATATCTTCCACGTCGACCTCGATCTGTGGCTCGGCTCCAGCATCATCCAAACTGATCCGAGCCACACTGACACTTCTGTACAGTGACTGAACGTTCTGTAGTTTCATTTCCAGCAGATTGTGTTTTTTTTCTCCCTATATTAGTCTGATTTTACTCAGTAGGTAACTAGGGCGGGTTCCAGTGTAATTAAGTAAAATATCTGGGTCAAATTGTGCTTGAGTAAAAGTAAAAAAAACTACTTAAACAATTACAGATTACTCGTAAAAACTACTCAATTACAGTAACGTGAGCTCAAAAAAACAACGCTGAAAGAGTAAAAGTGTGACTGACCGCAGAGAGTTTCCTGAAGAGAAACTTGAACTGCTCCGCCTCCTTGATCATGCGCTCGGCTCCGTCCCTCCGCTCGTCGGCGTTTTTAAAAGTGACGCGTTTCTGCATCACGGCTTTGAGATACTCCACCACCACCCGCCTCAGCGCCTCTCCGGTCATCTCCTGAGGATTTAAACACGTGTGAGCCGTTAATGACCCCAAAAAAGTGCTTTAACGTTAACGGTTTAAAGCAGAGTTTTTCTGTTAAATGGACTTTTCGGAGGTTCAGTGGTTAGGACGAGGACTGCAGGTGCTTGTCTTTGTCCGGTCCAGTTTGTCTTGTTCTTTTTTGTCCTATTTCTGTGTGTCTTGTCTGTTCTGTCTGTGTCTTGTCTGTTCTGTCTGTGTCTTGTCTGTTCTGTCTGTGTCTTGTCTGTCTGTTCTGTCTGTGTCTGTCTGTGTCTTGTCTGTCCTGTCTGTGTCTTGTCTGTTCTGTCTGTGTCTTGTCTGTGTTCTGTCTGTGTCTTGTCTGTCTGTCTGTGTCTTGTCTGTGTCTCTGTCTGTGTCCTGTCTGTGTCCTGTCTGTGTCCTGTCTGTCTCTGTCTGTGTCTTGTCTGTTCTGTCTGTGTCTTGTCTGTGTCCTGTCTGTGTCCTGTCTGTGTCTGTCTGTCTGTTCTGTCTGTGTCTTGTCTGTCCTGTCTGTGTCTTGTCTGTCCTGTCTGTGTCTGTCTGTGTCTGTGTCTGTCTGTCTGTCTGTCTGTCTGTGTCTGTGTCTGTCTGTGTCTTGTCTGTCTGTCTGTCTGTCTGTCTGTCTGTGTCTTGTCTGTCCTGTCTGTGTCTTGTCTGTCCTGTCTGTGTCTTGTCTGTCTGTCTGTCTGTCTGTCTGTCTGTCTGTCTGTCTGTCTGTCTGTGTCTGTCTGTCTGTCTGTGTCTGTGTCTGTCTGTCTGTCTGTGTCTGTCTGTCTGTCTGTGTCTGTGTCTGTTCTGTCTGTGTCTGTCTGTCTGTGTCTGTTCTGTCTGTGTCTGTGTCTTGTCTGTTCTGTCTGTTTGTCTGAAAGTTGGTCCTGTTTACCTCTTTTTTGTTTTGTTGTTATAATTATTTATATATATATATATATATATATATATATATATATATTATATATATATATATATATATATATATATATATATATATATATACACACACACACACACATATAATTATTGTTCATTTTTTAAAATATTTTGTTGTTGTTTATTATTTAATTTGTTGTGTTGAGTCTGGTTGATTCAGAATGCTATATCTACAAATAACTACAAATATAAAAAAAGAGCAACACTGGCACTAAACTGTACGTGTTCTTTCATAAGAGCCGCTCCCGTCTCTGACCTGGTTAAAGGGGTTTTTGATCCTGTTGAAGTCGTTGAAATAGTCCTCCACCGTCACGCAGATGGTGTCCACGGCGTGAGAGCCGCTCAGCCACTTCCTGGTCAGCAGCTCGTTCAGGTGATTCTGAGACAAACACAAACCATAACGACGGATCACAACAAACTTTAATACAGAGCTGATGAATAAAAACACAGGGTTATCTCATACGTGATTTTTAAAGCATAAGTCACTGTCGCTAATCTGCAGCTTCACCTCGATCCATGCGCTGTGTCGATGTAAACAGACAAACGTGAGGAACTACTCCCACCTTTTTACTTTAAAAGAACACCTCAAACTGGATTAACAGCACTGTTTTGTGGACTGGAGGTCATTATTTGTGGAGGACAATTTCTATGGATAATGTGGATGAGATGCTGCACTTTAAATTCACAACTTTACGACAGGTGAGTACGGTATTTTTCGGACTATAAGGTGCACTTGAAATCCTTCAATGTGCGCCTTATGTATTAATTCTGGTTGTGATTTCTGACCTCGAAGCGATTTTCTGTGGTACACATCGCTCAAAAATCTGTCACAATGTTTTAGTACGACTTTGGTAAACTACGAAGTCGCACCGGTTGATGGATTGTTGGAGCGTTATGGCTGCTGTAGTCAGGAGCCTCGCGGAGTAAAGCCCAAGTTACAGTCGTTAGTCCGACAGAAGCTGAACCACATCAGCGCACAAGGAGGTGTTTTTTTCAGCGCTTATAGTTTATGCAAATGAGCCATGTGGTTTTCAAGTTTCATTTCTGTAAAACGTAAACAAATGTGCGCAAAGCTTGAATTAAACACTTTATTACTCAGTGAATATTTGAGTCGTCCTCGTAGGAAATAAAAACATATGCTTAAATGATCCACCCACATTCACCAAGACAGGGAGGCGACGCCGGGCGGATTACGCCACGATCTGCCGATGAATCGTGGATGCCTGAGCTAAGGATCAGTCTCAAGTGTCGTCTGTTTGTTTCTCTTAACACGCCTGATAATCCGGCGCTCTTTATAGTCTGAAAAATACGGTAATAAAGTCTTCCCTGAACTCAAGGAGAAGCAAATCGCAAATCAAATCAATGGTGTGGCGGCCTTTATCTCCATGGAGACAAGCAGGTGGCGAAACCTCTATGAGAAAAGTTGCGCAGTGCACCTTTTAATGTTATGGCAGACAGCTGCCATAGTAATTAACAATTTTATACTAAATATATGTCGTTTGAATAGTCATGTTTTTGAGTAGGTTTGCTGTGGCATCTCATTTTTTATACAAAGTTTAAATTCAGTCTTTCTGTGGCTGACCTCCAGATCCAGGAAGACCTCGTCGAGCAGATACTGGCAGCCCTCTTTGGCCACTTCGTTCAGGGTTCTCTCGATGGCGGCGTCGCTCTCCGTGTGCTCCGGGTTCGCACTGTACTTCCTCTTCAGGCTGTTTATCGACTCTCTGAAGGAAACAAGAAAACACATCAAAAGCGTCAAAATATTTTCAGTAGCAGTCCGTAAATTACTCTATTTTACCGACACAGACGCAGAGATTAAAAGAGGAAAGAACCTGGAATGAAAAGAAAGAGATAGAAAAGGCGCAATTACAACAACAAACATTGAGATGCAGATTCGCACAGGGTTAGTATATCACCGGACGTCTGTGTTTGGCGAAAAATTAGTACTGTATTTTTTGGACTATTTCATGGTTTGGGTGTTTCCTGCAACTTATAGTGAAGCGGTGAGAGGTTCTAGTCTTGTGTGTGAGTATCTGCTGCTCCTGTTCCTCCTGTACCACTGTCACTTGGCTCTACTGCACATGTCTCCTGCAGAAAGAGCCTCTGTCCTGTCTGTATCATGTCAGTCCATCGCACCATTACTTCTGCACCACTGAACAATTTAACATTTAAACAAACTTATAAAGAAAAAGACTGAGAAGATTGAACACAAATGCCCCCAAAAACAAAATCAGATTCTGCAGATTACAAACTGCAAGTCATGAAATCTGCAGCTGAAAACGATAATCGAGCAGCAGAAAGTTTGGAGTGAGAGAGAAACTTGTGACACCGGGAGGATGCACCATGAAACTTTCCTGAAGTCACTGGATGGATGGACAAAGTCTGGACTTCAGTGAAACCGAAACCATCCTGTCGGGATTCAGAAAGGCCGGAATAATTCTAACTGGAACTGATGCTGAGTCTGACGACAGCGACACAGAAGAGGAAGCGGCGCGTCACGTTTACCTCCGGAGGTCGAGGCCGAGTTGTTCAGAAGTGACACCGAGGATGAAGAATTGAATTGATTTAGTGATTTGGAGTGAGATGGAGAGTTTGTTAAACTTGTTCTGTTGTTTATGTTATAGTTTATCTGAAGAACTGTTCATATGTGACGTTAACAGTCTGTTGTTCTCTCTTCTATTGTTTTTACTACAACTTGACTTTACACAGGAAATATCTGCTCTTGCGCTCTGATTTTATAAAATACATTTGCCCCAAAAAGTGCCACTTATATATGTTTTATTTTCTTCTTCATTACACATTTTTTTGGCTGGTGCGACTTATACTCCGAAAAATACAGTAGGTAATTTGCAGCGGAATTTTTTTTGGAGCATTCGCACAGGATTAAGATCTCAGGAGTCCTCCGCAATTATTACACATCAACAACGGTCCACAGGTAAAACAAATCCCATGTGAATAAGGCTTAAAATTCAGATTTCACGGAACAGACGGACGCACCTGAAGGTCTGACAGTTGTTGATGATGGCGATCATGTACTGGACATAACACTGAGGCAGCTGTCTGTCTCTGAGGTGCTCCTCTTTGTACAGCACCACCTCCTCTCGGTACCTGAGGAAACACACACCGTCACACACAGGGAGGGCATCTGACACACACAGAGAGGGCATCTGACACACAGGGAGGGCATCTGACACGCACAGGGATACAGGAGGGCGGGAGGACATCTGGCTCACCTTAGTAGGAAACTGTTCATTTGTTTGAGGCAGAGCTTGAGGACCTGTTCTCTGAAGTCTCCGTCGATTTGAGCGGCGACCTGCAGATTCTGTTCAAACATCTGCAACAAAAACACACAAATACACGAGGAAATGAGTTTAAAACAGCAGAGAATTAAAATAAAAACCACAAAAAAAAGTACATTTTTGAGGTCGCTGAAAGAAGAAGAGAAAGGAAAAAGGAGCGAAGCCAAACTGAGGTGATTCTTGGAGATTCCTTCCAGCGATGGTGCGACTGAAGCAGACGAAGGGTCTAAAGACTGATACATGGTTCACAAGATGGAGGGAGGATGGAGCAGGAGATTGACAGGTGGACAGGTGCAGCGTCGACAGTGATGCGGTCGCTGTATCGGACCGTTGTGGTGAAGAGGAGCTGAGCTGAAAGGCGAAGCTCTCGATTTACCGTCAGTCTTCGTTCCTACTCTCACCTCTGGTCATGAGCTCTGGGTAATGACCGAAAGGACGAGATCGCAGATACAAGCGCTCGAAATGAGTTTGGTCCGCAGGGTGTCTGGGCGCTCCCTCAGTCACACGGGAGGAGCTCGGAGTAGAGCCGCTGCTCCTACATGTTAAGAGGAGCAGCTGAGGGGAGGACATCTGTTGTGATGCCTCCTGGGCGTCTTCCTCAGGAGGTGTTCATGTCCCACCAGGAGGAGGTCCCGTGGAAGACCCAGGACACGCTGGAGGGACTATGTCTCTGGACTGGCCTGGGAACACCTCGGGATCCCCCCGGAAGAGCTGGAGGACGTGTCTGGGGTGAAGGAAGTCTGGGAGTCCCAGACAAATGGATGGATGTGTTCATAAGACAGTAGACCTTTTTAACAACCTCAAGTCCTTTCAACCTTTCAATCACCTGAAGTCGCACCCTGTAGGTTTGCGGGACTTCCAGTTAATGCTTTTCCACGGCAAAATGTGTGTGTAAATGTTTGGTGAATTTTCCAGCAGTTTCATAAATCTGCCCCATCACCAAATCTTCAACCAACAAGGTCCACAAAGGATAAACATTCTAACATGAAGAATTTATCCACAATTATCAAGAGAAGAAAAATAGACAGAGAGATTTATTCAAATGCTACATCTCTGATTTAAACTGCATAAATCTGTCTATCTATGCTAATATCTACATTATGAAATTGATTTTTAATTTTAATTGTAGACTCAGTCTGAGTGAACAAGTTCCTTCTGTTTTATTCATGATCATAACGTTAGTTTTGCTCATGATGATAGTCGTCGTTCTCCTTTGTGGATAAATTGTTCATGTTAGAATGTTTATCCTTTGAAGACCTTGTTGGTTGAAGATCTGTTGATGGGGTTGGGGGACTTCTGGCCCTTGTAACAAAAGGACTATTATACAAATCTGAAGGCAGAAAGAGTTTTGTGTTTGTTGAGATAAAGAGAAAAGCTTTAAGATCTAATGCCAAACCTGGAAGACTATAGCGGGCAGTGTGGTCTGGTAGTACCCGTCCTGGTCTCCCTCTGGCTCAGTTTCTTTCTGCCAGTCCTTTTTATCCGTCTCCAGAGCCTTCCTGAGCCAGCCGGTGATATTAGACTGGAAACAAAACAGGGAAAATATTAAGAACGCACGGTTTTAATGAGGAAAAACAGCAGCAGGAATGAATCAAATGGTGTTCAAACCTCATTCATTTGTCAGTTCTAACGTTTAAAAACCGGCTTAAAGTTGCGCTGTGTAACTTTTCTGCTGGAACGTCTGTCAAAAAATGGCATTAAACCTTTCTATCTTCATGGAGCCCAAACAGGACCAAGTTACAGGTCAGATCTGTGGAGAGGCGACCCCGCTCACAGTCAGAATGTCTGATTTCTAGGTATTTTTGAGCTTTAAAACCACCTGTAATCGAATAAATGTAAAGTAGAGCTGTTTAATTCCAGGCAGAGCAATGACATCTCCATAGAAACCAGCAGGTGACGGACCCCCAACCAAAAAGTTACACAGTGCAGCTTTAAGTCTTCCTTTATTATTTAAACGTAGAAAATGCTAAATGTCTAAATCTCCTGTCTTTAAAATCCACTGGACGATGGTTTGTGTAATTTTCCTTTTTTTTTTTTTTAACAAACTACAAAAAACTGGCAATTTTGAGCAATACATTGGCCAATTTTACATGATGTTTATTAAATTTCGAATTAAATAGCTCTGAATTAAAATATTCTCCTTCGAGTTTACATGGAAATAATAATTCCGAAATGAGGTTTACATGGAAAACACGTTAAATCATCTTTATTTAATTCCTTTCAGAGTCTGGGGGTGGGGAAGTGTTCTGATTGGACAGAAAGGCGAACGTATTTACGTCGACCGGAAGAAAACACGCACTTCAGCTGCTACCGGCTTTTCTGTCATCCCGGTTTGTTGTTACGCCACGGACACAAACACGATCCGAACTTTTCCCGCAGTGGTTTCGATGATAACTGCAAAGCAGCAACTGGAGAATTGTCTCATCACGCTTTACGTCTGTCGGCTGAGGAGAAGAAGGGAAGAGTGTCGGAGAAGGAGGAAGAAGAAAAACCGAGTCTGAGGCTGCTCTACCTCGGCCCACTCCCGCATCCCGCTCACAAATCCAAAGAGACGTGGAGGAAAGTCCGAAGGAAGCCGGAAGGAAGGGGGACCCAACGAACATGCGCTGAACGACCGGAAATATTTTTAAGAAGAATCAACGTTTTACATGATCCAGGAATAAACTCATTAGGCTTTAAAATCTGAATAAACCATCCACTTACTAATAATCGTGTTTACCTGATCTTTTTAAAGCAGAATTCGTTTTTATTCAGTATTAAATGATTTTTATTTGGAATTAAAGCTCTCATGTAAACGTGGCGAGTGACACAAGAGCTTCTGACACGCAGGAGGAGGGCATCTGACACAGTTTACTCACAGTGAAGGTCTGGATGTATTTGCTGAGCAGTTCGTGCACCACGTCCTGCGGCAGAAGAGGCTCCAGAGAGTTCACGTCACACTCCGCGCTCAGCTCAGGGTGCCCCATCATCTCGGAACTGAAAACATACAAACGTTCAATTTTCAATATAAAAAGAAGACTAAATCTATGAAAGAGAATTTGTTCAATAAGATTCTGAATTTTTAAACTTTGAAAGGCAGTTGGTGAAATTGTAAGTGTACATTTTCAATATTCAGCACAAACATTTCCAAGCCCTCAAATTCAGTAGTCAAAATTCAGAGTGTAAAATTCATAGTGAAAAAAAATTTGCAGCTAAGATCCTCTGATAAGAAGCCAAAACCTGTATAAATTAGGTGACCGGACATATCACAGCAACATCATGAGACTCTGAGGATGAGCGCAGGGAGCAGAACAAACTCTTGGTCTGAAAAAAGAACCTAATAACATAAAAGATCGAAGATGCCAAAGCAGAAGCAATCGATCCAAAGTGATCGGAGCAGCAGAGGTCTGCGCGGGACAGAATTTTCGGTCCCGCTCCCACCTGCATCTGTGATATTTTGTCTCGTTCCCACCCGCAAATCCCGCAAGATGGGAACGTTCGCTTTCTTAAGATCTATCAAACACGGAGAAGCAGAAAGGAATTGGGCTGCGTATGGGAGGAGGCGCGGTGGGCGGTCAGGCGGCATGGTTAAGTCCTGGCTAAATTCTGTTTTAGTCCTGGTTTTAGACTTGTTTTAGTCCTGGTTTTGTCCTGGTTTTAGACTCGTTTTTAGACCTGTTTTAGTCCTGGTTTAGTACTGGTTTAGTCCTGGTTTTAGACTTGTTTTTAGACCTGGTTTAGTCCTGGTTTTAGACTTGTTTTTAGACCTGTTTTAGTCCTGGTTTAGTCCTGGTTTTAGACTTGTTTTTAGACCTGTTTTAGTCCTGGTTTTAGACTTGTTTTTAGACCTGTTTTAGTCCTGGTTTAGTCCTGGTTTTAGACTTGTTTTTAGACCTGTTTTAGTCCTGGTTTAGTCCTGGTTTTAGACTTGTTTTTAGACCTGTTTTAGTCCTGGTTTTAGACTTGTTTTTAGACCTGTTTTAGTCCTGGTTTTAGACTTGTTTTTAGACCTGTTTTAGTCCTGGTTTTAGACTTGTTTTTAGACCTGTTTTAGTCCTGGTTTTAGACTTGTTTTTAGACCTGTTTTAGTCCTGGTTTAGTACTGGTTTAGTCCTGGTTTTAGACTTGTTTTTAGACCTGTTTTAGTCCTGGTTTAGTCCTGGTTTTAGACTTGTTTTTAGACCTGTTTTAGACCTGTTTTAGTCCTGGTTTTAGACTTGTTTTTAGTCCTGTTTTAGTCCTGGTTTATTGGCGCAGCTGGTGCGATGTGCGGTAAGAGGGACGGGATGGGGGACTGTCTGTGTGGTGTATTAATAAATGGTTTTATTAATGCAAAATAAAATATCCAGCACAAATTATGCATGACATGTTTACATTCATCATTTGTAAATTTTACTTTACTCATATTTATTTTGCGGGACTGCAGTTTATCATCCCACCTGCCCCCTCCCGCGCCCGCAATGAATTTTCAAAATGTGTCTCACGCCGCACTGTTTTGCGTCGGGTCCCGCGGGCGCAGGGCTCTACCGTGCAGTGACGCGATCTGATTGGTCAGAATTAGCCTCATCAAAACCTCCGTGGATCTATTAAAATAACTGGAGGGTGTTGCTGCTTGTATCTGTCTTGTGTTGGCGTAGTGACACTCACTGGAACTTCAGCGAAAAAATCCCTCCTGCCCAGAAAGGATTTTTCTCATAGAGCACAAATATAAAATAAATATATAAATATAACTATAATATAAAAATAAAAATATATAATCATAAACTGCTCGTGTTCAGCTGCCAGGGCACCTACAGTTTTAAAAAATGTCAGATTTTGTGGCGATTTTAACTTTTTCTCAGCTCACAATCCTTCAGTTGTCTTAAAAACATTTTTTTAATCTTTGGCTCCGGCTCGGCTCTAGCTCCACTCTCACAGGATCGATCGCTTCTGCCTTGACATCTTGGATCTTTGCTGTGAAATCGTTCACTGCGAATTTACACTCTGAATTTTCACTGTTAAATCTGACAGCTAGAAAATGTTTGTGCTGAATATTTAAAAGGTGAAATTTGAATTTGAAACATATTGAAAAAGTACACTTAAAAATTCAGCAACTCAAATTCAGAATAAAAATAATTAAAACATCTTTTTTCCAATTCAAAATCTGACGGAACAAATTATCTTCCATAAAAATCTCTATGGTTGCTCGAATTTATTGCAATCCAAAACAAATAACGAGAAATTCAACTTTTGTGGATCAGAAGTTTGGAAATTTCTTGCAAAAACAGCGAATCTCCCACCCCATTGTGTTTTTTTTTTGTTTTTTTTCACATTTAGAAAATAAAAATAAAAAGAGTGAGTGAAGTGGTGGCAGTGACCTCTTGTACGTGTTCAGGACCCAGGTCAGCAGAGACACGATTTCATTGGCCTCCAGATCCTCTGCAGCCAGTTCAGTCACACGAGTGGAGACAGCGTTATGATACAGGCTGAAAAACCTGAAACAACAACACGAAATGTGGGTTAGGAACAGACAGAAGCAGAAGAGACGGTCAGAGGAGAAGAAGAGAAGGTTAGAGGAGAAGAAGAGAAGGAGAGGGTCAGAGGAGAAGTTGAAAGGAGAGGGTCAGAGGAGGAGAAGGTCAGAGGAGGACAGGAGAAGAGGAGAGGGTCAGAGGAGCAGATGAGAGGGTCAGGGGAGGAGAAGAAAGGGTCAGAAAAGTAGAAGAGGGGGTCAGAGGGTCGTAGGAGCAGAGGAGAGGGTCAGAGGAGAAGAGAAGGTCAGAAAAGCAGAGGAGAAGAAGAGAGGGTCAGAGGAGCAGAGGAGAGTGTCAAGGAGGAGAGGAGTGGGTCAGAGGAGCAGAAGGGAGGGTCAGAGGAGCAGAGGAGAAAAAGAGAGGGTCAGAGGAGGAGAAGAGAGGAGAGGAGAAGAGGAGGAGAAGAGAAGGTCAGAGGAGCAGGGGAAGAGAGGAGAGGGTCAGACGAGCGGGAAAGAGGGTTAGACGAGAAGAAGAAAGGATCAGAAAAGTAGAGGAGAAGGTCAGAGCAGAGGGTCTGAGGGTCAGAAAAGTAGAAGAGGGGGTCAGAGGAGAAGAGTAGAAGGTCAGAGGAGGAGAAGAGAGGGTCAGAGGAGAAGAAGAGAGGGTCAGAGGAGAAGAAGAGAGGGTCAGAGGAGGAGAAGAGAGGGTCAGAGGAGAGAAGAGAGGGTCAGAGGAGAAGAAGAGAGGGTCAGAGGAGAAGAAGAGAGGGTCAGAGGAGAAGAAGAGAGGGTCAGAGGAGAAGAAGAGAGGGTCAGAGGAGGAGAAGAGAGGGTCAGAGGAGAAGAAGAGAGGGTCAGAGGAGAAGAAGAGAGGGTCAGAGGAGGAG
Source organism: Boleophthalmus pectinirostris (assembly GCF_026225935.1). Classification (NCBI taxonomy): domain Eukaryota; kingdom Metazoa; phylum Chordata; class Actinopteri; order Gobiiformes; family Gobiidae; genus Boleophthalmus; species Boleophthalmus pectinirostris. The sequence continues at coordinate 35,534,444 of NW_026571095.1, read as the reverse complement.
AAGAGAGGGTCAGAGGAGAAGAAGAGAGGGTCAGAGGAGAAGAGAGGGTCAGAGGAGGAGAAGAAAAGGTCAGAGGAGGAGAAGAAAGGGTCAGAGGAGGAGAAGAAAGGGTCAGAGGAGGAGAAGAAAGGGTCAGAGGAGCAGGTCAGAGGGTCAGTGGAGAAAAAAGAGAGGGTCAGAAGGTCGTCGGAGAAGAAGAGAAGGTCAGAGGAGAAGGTCAGAGAAACAGAGAGTCAAAGGAGAAAAGGAGAGGTTCAGAGGGTCAAAAGGTCAGAGGAGAGGGTGAGAGGGTCATAGGGTCATAGGGTCATAGGGTCAGACCTGTTGAACGTGTTGTAGTGTGGGGGGAAACACTGCACCATGAGGTTTTGGACCACGATGAGGTCGTCCAACACGTATTTCCTCATGATCTCCAGGAGACGCACCAGCCACATCTTATCCGCCTCCCGGGTCACGCTCTGGGTGCCCTCTATACGGGTGCTCACCGTGCCCTCCAGAACCTGCAACAACAAAACAAAAAACTGTAAAAAAAAAACAAAACAAAAACTGCTATTTAAAAGTACATTATTACTGTTTTGTTTATCTTCTGTCTGTTTTGAATTGTTCTAAAAAAAATGTATCTCATGTTTCATTTGGGTCAATGATTTACAGCATTTTTATTCAGTGAAAATCAATAAAGTAATAAAAAGTGAACATCTTTGTCATTCCTGGGTCTATCAACGTAAAATAAAAGTTGAAACCCAACTCAAACCCTAACCCTATTTTCTGCTGTTTTCCTGCTGCATCGGAGGAGGACGCTGTGATAACCGTTTTCCTTTTCGTCCAAAATACCGTATTTATCGGACTATAAGTTGCACTTTTTTTCATGGTTTGGGTGTTTCCTGTGACTTATCCTCCGGTGCGATTTCTATATTAAAATTTTCAGACTGACAGCCGCGAGAGGCTCTAGTTTTGTGTGTCAGTATCTGCTGCTCCTGTTCCTCCTGTACCACTGTCACTGCGCATGCCCCCTGTAGAAAAAGCTGTTGTCATTGCTGCAAGTCGTGAAATCTGCAGCTGAAAACGGTAATCGAGCAGCAGAAAGCAAGTTTGGAGTGAGCGAGAAACTTGTGAGGGACTGGCGGAAAGCGGGGATGGAGAACACAGCTTCACGGCAACCGGGAGGATGCGCCACGAAACTTTCCTGAAGTCACTGGATGGATGGACAAAGCCTGAACTTCACTGACACCGAAACCATCCTGTCGAGATTCAGAAAGGCCTGAATAATTCTAACTGAAACTGATGCTGAGTCTGACGACAGCGACACAGAAGAGGAAGCGGTGCAACGTTTACATCATGGATCTATAGTTTACCTCTGGAGGTCGCGCAGAAGTGACACCGAGGATGAAGAATTGAATGGATTTAGTGATTTGGAGTGAGATCATGAGTTTGGTAAACTTATATTCTGTTGTTTATGCTATAATTATCTGAATAACTGAATATGTTACGTTACCCTTGGGTTCGGTCAAGTGATAACGGAGGGAAACAGGGGCAGATTTTTGACATTCAAATGTCTCTTATTCAGAAACTAGAGGGACTATTGAAATAAGTAAAGTATCAGAATGTAGGAAAGAGTTACACTCCAACAGGGTCAAGTTAAACCTGTGATATTCTTTCAAGTTGTTGACAAAAAATTTAAAAACTCATGTCGGTAACGGAGGGAATGAAATATGCAGCACTTTTTGGCCAATAAATCCAAACAGTGATAACTCTTGGTTCTCACTTACATATCCTTAACAAACTGGTTTGAATATTTGCTTCATATAGTTTTCTACCATATGGTACAAGATTAGGTTGAAAAACCTCTTACTTTTTGAGTCATGAGATTTTTTATTAAGAAAGGTCATGGTAACGGAGGGAAAATTGTGCAAACAAGTAGAAGGTGCAGGATTTTACATAATTTGTCGCTTTTTTCTTCTGAATACTTTAATATTACTTCAAAATGAAAGGAAACTATTTCTATAAAATATGTCAGTCATTCCAAGCAAATTTTTATCATTTTAAATATATATATATATATTTTTTTAATCATGTACCTTCATCAACAGTTCAAAGATGGAATAACACAAGATATGATGAAATACATCCATTTATTTACATGATTTGCAGGTCTTTGAAATTTGGGAAATCATTTTTGTTCCATGTTTCATACATGGTCTGTTTAAAATGTATGTAACTTTACCAAAAATGGTACAAATAAAAGGTAAACAGTTTCATAAACTAGAGTACATATGCTATCTGTTGAATACATTTTTATATATTTATATTAACTTGAATTTTTGGCCCTGCTGTTTACTTCTGCTTGACCGGGCCCCATATTAAAGCCTATCCAGCCTGTTGTTCTCTGTTCCATTGTTATTACTTTCATAATGAAATGTCGGTTCCTGGTTTCTGATTTTATAAAAAAAAAAAAAAGTGTGACTTATATATGTTTTTTTCTTCTTCACTGCGCATTTTTTGGCTGGTGCAACTTATAGTCCTGAAAATACGGTAAATAATAACACAGCGCGCAGAGGGACACGAGGATATTGACTGAACACTCGAATCGTATCGAATCCTGACACCAGTATCAAACGATTCAATATTGTATTGAATATCTTTGCATCCCTAGTTCTGTTTCATTCACACGAGTCCTGTTATTAGTCTGAAACATAAAACAACTCCAGGTACGTTTGTGATGAGGAAATGATAGAAGATGATCTGTAGAACATAGAAATGTAAGTTAATAATTTGTGAACGTTCAGTATTTTTGTACAGATTTTCATACTAAAAATGAAAACAAGGTGATTAAAACAAGCATAGAGTAAAGTAGTTCTTATGTTTTTCCCTTCATCTCGTCCCTCTGACCTGAAACATCTTGTCTTTCCAGCGTTTGGGTCTCCCCGGAGGGATGAAGCCCGTCTGTCTCTTCCTGTCCACCATCTTGCGGTCGATCTTCTCCTCCCTCTCGATGATCCTCACGGCCGACACTAACATAGTGGGGTCTCTGCGCACCGTCACCATGGCCCTCTGCAGGACCATCCACAGCTGCTTGGCCAGTTCATCTGACAAACCCTGGACCTGGACCAGAGACCGGAGGGGGGACCAGAGGGGGACCAGAGGAGAGAGACCAGAGACCAGAGACCAGAGACCAGAGGAGAGACCAGAGACCGGAGAGAGACCAGAGACCAGAGGAGAGACCAGAGGAGAGAGACCAGACGAGAGAGACCAGAGACCAGAGGAGAGAGACCAGAGACCAGAGAGAGACCAGAGACCAGAGAGACCAGAGACAGAGGAGAGACCAGAGACCAGAGGAGAGACCAGAGACCAGAGAGAGAGAGACCAGAGAGACCAGAGACCAGAGAGAGACCAGAGACCAGAGAGAGACCAGAGACCAGAGACCAGAGACCAGAGGAGAGACCAGAGACCAGAGACCAGAGACCAGAGACCAGAGACCAGAGAGAGACCAGAGACCAGAGGAGAGACCAGAGACCAGAGACCAGAGACCAGAGAGAGACCAGAGACCAGAGGAGAGACCAGAGACCAGAGAGAGACCAGAGGACCAGAGGAGAGACCAGAGGAGAGAGACCAGAGACCAGAGGAGAGACCAGAGACCAGAGGAGAGACCAGAGACCAGAGAGAGAGACCAGAGACCAGAGGAGAGACCAGAGGAGAGACCAGAGACGAGAGACCAGAGACCAGAGACCAGAGGAAAGACCAGAGGAGAGACCAGAGTCCAGAGGAGAGAGGGCAAAGACCAGAGTGGAGAGGGTGAGTTTTTGATGCATGGCTGATGGTGCAAAACTGTTCATAAGTGGATCTTATGAGATTTTTTATCTACCTCTGATAAAAAAGGACTAAGTGCTGGTGAATTATGCCACTTGATAAACCACAGTTTTTAAAAAGTGCTAAATTCATTGTAGAAATATCTTGCAGAAGTCTGATAATCCTGATACTAACAGATCAATATTGTGAGAAAAATACATTTATAACCAGATTGCTTATTACACACATAAAAAGTGACTTGTATGTATCACATTTTCCCTTTTCTGACTATTCCAGCAGATGAAATATGACTCTAACCTCTTTATTGTTGTTAATCGCAGTAGTGTACTCACGTCCTCAAAGTAAATGGAGATGAGGTGCATGTCACTGGTGTTCCTGCTGTCCATCCTGTACTGTTCATACATGAGGTCGTCTCTGGAGCTCTCCAGCTCCATCAGTTTCCTGTGAGCCTGCAGCAGATCAGCCTGTTCTATCAGCTGGTGAGTGGAGGCCACGATCTCTGGGACTGAGCACATGAACAGAGCGGGTTTTAAAGGGCGCAGCAGGGTTTAAATAATAAACTACACAAAGCAACGCCATAAGTGAAATGTGATGGGAGACCTCTGTGTTATAACAACATCTTTGTACTTATTATAACAACACTGCACTTAAATATTGTTCTAAAACAGCACCATAAACATCGTCACAACAAAGAGGCGAACACTGTGGGCCCCTCTGTGGATAACTGCACATCACAGTCACTTTAACTTGTTAGACTAGAGAATGAACAAGTGCAATCAGAGACCTCAACCTGGTCCCCATGAGGCGTCGTGGGGTCAGTTCATCACCACAGAAGCAGTTTATGAGGAATCCAGCCCATATTACATGATCAATATATCCACAATGTAATGTGTGTATGTGTACAGGCCCATGAACATTTGTGTGATGTTGGTCACACATGAGAATGTCTGTGTTTACTAGTGTGTCACCAAAATGTCACTTTTCATGAGTTGTGTGTATGTGTTAGTTGTGTGACTGTAGATCAGTGTGTTGTGTATAACCAGAAAAACAAGAAATGGAAATTATTTTACATACACTGAAAGAGAAAGGAACTGTTATAATTAGTGATTATCTGGAAAACTATTTTACTATACAAATAGAAAAATTATGATCTATTTATAATTCTGTGTGAGATTTTGAGACACTCCCATTGCTCTAGCTCGATGCTTCGCGGAGTTATGACCAAAAATGCATATTTGACCTTGGCTACCTGGACCGGTTTTAACCTGTAACATCCAGTGTACTTTGTTTATGTGTGTGTCAACTTGTGTGATGATTGGGTGAATATTTTAGGCCGCGGATGGTTCAGAAATTGCAGAAATTGCCGATCCTTTATAGTGACGTGACCTTTCAACTGACTCGTGTGATCTGAAATGACCTCGGATCGTCACCAAACTTTTTTGCGGCATCTAGCAAGAAGGCTTGACCCACGTACCAAATTTGGTGATAATCAGTCCATAAATAGCAGAATTATCACGGGTGGACAGACACACAGATACACAGGGTGAATATAAAACCTGGTCAATAAAATGAGGTAAAAAAATGAGGGATTTCACAGATGTTTTGTCCTGGTGTCAGTCGTGAATTATCGTTACACTGTGATGCGGTGTCGTCCCTGCAGAGGTGTTTACCAGAGAAGATGTTCTTGAGGTTCTCCACAGCAGAGGCCAGCTGACTGTGCTGCACCACCGCGTCCTTCACGTCCTTCAGGCTCTCGATGGTGTTGATGCTTTGTCTCCAGTCTTTGCTCACGTCGCCCAGGGAGCTCTGGATCTGCTTCACATCCACCAGCGCCGTGTGCAGCTGAGTCAGACCGGTCCGAACGCCGTCCAACTGAGACTGGATGGCTGCCTGGAGGAGACGCAGGAGATTTAACACACTAAAGGTTAGACTCATGGACTAGAATGTGATGGTAGTGTTTCTGTTAGATTTACAGGATTGCGATTTAGAGAAGAAGATTTATAAAGCGACTCCCACAGCTCCGCTCAAACTGTGAGAGGAACATGACTACAACTCACATTATGTAACAGATAACCCCATGTGCTGTCAATCATTATTTAATCTTCACACTCTTTTTCCTTACGACCTCTTGTATATAGCTGAGATATTTATATTACTATATTTTTATATTTTATTTTTACTTGTACATATACATTTTATAATTATGCCTTATTTTGACACCAGTCTCTTGTTATTTTTGCTACTTATTTATTATTACTATATTAATATTTTAGTTTTTTGTTATTATAATATCGTGTGATTATGATGTGTGAGCTTCAGTGTCCAAATAATTTCCCTTGTGGATCAATAAAATTTGTGTAAGTCGGCGCTAAAAACCTTTCTCAAGTGCTGTCAGTGGCAATTATCAAGACTGAGTGGTTTAATTTTCCTGGGATGCAGAATATACGCAATACTTACGATGATGTGAGTCTGGTCACTGCTGTGTCTCCCTCAGACCAAATCTGAGTGGTGACCAGACTGTTATCTCAGAAATCCCAAATACACAGCAAACATTCTGGGCTTGAAATGCAATGGTTTATGTATTTCAAGTTTTTCGTGGTCAGAAATCTCATTTGAGGCGTGCACTGCAAAAAAGCTTGGCTAAAAGTTAAGATATAAACACTTCTATCAGAAAATGACTTAAAAGTGGTGAAATGATGTGTCCGTGCAGCGAGATCATTTTACTCGACATGTTCTCTTAAAATAAACGACCTCAAGACGAGAATTAATCCATTGCAGAACTAGTAAGTGGACAATAAATCTGAAAACAAGATGAAAAATATAAGTTCTAAAATCTTGGCCAGATCAGAGAAATTTGCAGTGTGTCCACATGAGATTTAAAACATCAGTAAGGACATAACTGCTCCATCAAACAGTGACCCTCTCCTCTCCATCCTCTGCTCCATCTGACCCTCTCCTCTGCCTCCTCTGCTCCCTCTGACCCTCTCCTCTGCTTCCTCTCCCCTCTGACCCTCTCCTCTGCCTCCTCTGCTCCATCTCACCCTCTTCTCTCCATCCTCTGCTCCTCAGACCCTCTCCTCTCCATCCTCTGCTCCATCTGACTCTCTCCTCTCAATCCTCTGCTCCACTTGACCCTCTCCTCTGCTCTATCTGCTCCTCTCCTCTGTTTCTTCTGCTCCATTTGACCCTCTCCTCCTCTGCCCCTCTTCTCTCCATCCTCTGCTCCATCTGACCCTCTCATCTGCCTCCTCTGCTCCTCTCTTCTCCATCCTCTTCTCCTTCTGACCCTCTCCTCTGCATCCTCTGCTCCTCAGACCCTCTTCTCTCCATCCTCTGCTCCTTCTGACCCTCTCCTCTGCATCCTCTGCTCCTCAGACCCTCTTCTCTCCATCCTCTGCTCCATCTGACCCTCTCATCTGCCTCCTCTGCTCCTCTCTTCTCCATCCTCTTCTCCTTCTGACCCTCTCCTCTGCATCCTCTGCTCCTCAGACCCTCTTCTCTCCATCCTCTGCTCCTTCTGACCCTCTCCTCTCCATCCTCTGCTCCTCAGACCCTCTTCTCTCCATCCTCTGCTCCTTCTGACCCTCTCCTCCCTGCTCCTCCTCTTCGCCTCCTCTTTCTCTCCTCTGCTCCAGTCTCAGCATCTTTCCTCCCGCTCTCCGTCGCCTCTGCTAGTTTAACCCTTCTCTTTTTTTCCTCAAACTCCAGCACACGCCCCGTCGTTCACCTTGAGCCTGGCCTCCACAGACGCCTTCTTTCGGGCCTCTCTCCTGCGGTACTGGTCCACCTTGTCGAGCTGGTCGGAGCGCTGGAGCATCCCCGCCACCCGCTGCACCGCCGTGGCCACCGCCTCCCGGCTCGTCTCCTCCATTCCTCTCCGGCACTTTTCCGCGATCAAACTGCGACGAAAACCAGCACACGAGCTTTAAGGAGACGTCTGCGCAGCGCAAAATATGCAAATGTGTTCGATACGCGCAATAAAACGAGCGAAAATGGGGGAACAGGAGAGGCTAGCGGTTAGCAATCGAAGCTAATGTTTATATTTTGACAGCCGCGTCGGAATTCACTATTTTTAAGAGGACAAGTGTTAATCCGTGAAATGTGTTGACTGCATTAAAAATAAAGCATGATCGCAACAAAAAATGTAAATTAGCGTTGAGAAATTCATTAAACGAAACGAAGAAGACACAAAAATAAGTCTAACATACCCTCAGAAGACGCAGGTCAGTTAATGTACATGTCTAAGGGTCGCTTCTGGTCATACTGAAGGATCGGTCAATTATCCGGGTCCGATTATTTTTGAGTTTGGGGTGAAATTAGAGAATAAAAAACGGCAGATTAATGTTTTTACTTCCTGGAAGTGGAGCACGGCGGACACGTGATCACGCAGAGGCGCGCGCAGCTGCAGGCGTCAACGCAGCGCCGCCATCTTGGTCAGGTCAGCTCTATCTTTTTTTTTTTTTTTTTTTTTTTTTTTTTTTTTAATACTTCCCAGATACAAACGAAAGGCACCATACAAACTTCACATCCAAACCGAGTAAGAAAAAAAGAAAAAAAAAAAAAGCAAATTGCAGTTGTGAAGAAAAATGTAAACAAGAATACTTTCACGAATGAACCATGGGGGCAAATTCTAAAGCTGTAATCAAAGGAACAAATTGGCATCATTTAAAAAAGATACAAGAAACCCAGCTTCTCTTTTTTCAATCAGGTTCAATGAATCAACAAAAATTCTTAGGTCATTACTAAAGTACGTTATATTTGGTTTTACCTTAAAACATCGACATGTGTGAATAAAAAAAATTCCTAAGAGTAATAAATTATTAATTCCAAATTCCTTCCTTTTATCTTCTCTTAATACACCAAATTTAATTTCTTTTATTGTTAGGGGGGCAAAGGTCAGCTCTACCTACACTGGGAACACTTCTGTCAAACTGAAATAGAAACAATCACTCACCTGTTTTACCACTGCACATACAGTAAGAACATCTGGACCCACATACAACAACTCTTCCAAACCAAAACCAAACACTCGATCAGCCTCCAGGAAAGTGACGCCCTGTTTTACTTCACCAGCCCCTCCATCCCCAAAGATCTTGAACTCTTCATTCACACTCTAATTATGCTGGCAAAATATCACATACACAAAACCAAACGGTCTCAAAATAAACCAAATATTCATCAATATAATAACGAAATCCAACAATACTTTCAGACAATAAAACAGGTCCAAAACAAAAAAGCAATTAAAACTTACAATATCTATAAAAAAAATATATAATATAGCTTTATTTAATTTATGATATTCTGTTTTGATTTGTTATTCTGTTGTTTAGTTTTGGTTTCATTCCTTTTGCTCCCCTGTGTGTTAATTTGCAAACCACCCCCATGTTGCAGTGTGTTTATGTGTGTTTGTGTGTTTAAGTGTGTTTATGTGTTTAAGTGTGTTTATGTGTGTTTGTGTGTGTCTGTTTATGTGTATGAATGTATATGTATATTTTCCATATCTCACTCCTGCCATAACTGTGAACTGGACTTTGCATTGATGCAACAACAATCCAATCTGCACCTTATACTGTATATACATTGGTTGTTTTGTCTTGTTGTTATATGTCTGCAATAAAGATAAATAAATAAAATAAAATAAAATAAAAATTTAGCAGCGCCGCCATGTTGGTCAGGTCAATGGAGGGTTATGAGTTAGCTCTATGGCTCCACCTGCTGGAAACATTTAGAAGTTTATCTTTCGCAGGAATTACGAGTTCAAATAACCCCCAAAGAAGAAAATATAACTCACTATACACAGCAAAAAGGAAAAAAAAAAAAAAAAAAGGATAAAACAAAAAATTTAAATGAACAGAAAATATGTAAATGCAAATTAGATTTTTTTTTTTATTTTTGTGTGTGTTAGTCTTATATTTGGTTATGTCTGTTTCATTATTAATGTGCTGGGTATTCATTCCCTCAAAATGACAAAAATTATAAATAAAAAAAGTGCAACAATTGAAAACCTCACTAATTTATTCATACTTCTTGGAAAATACCATATTCACAGAGCAAATGAATTACTGATTTCAGTGACTGTTAATCGAAATAAATCTGTAATTTCGATTTATTCACCAGTTATCCTGCTAAAAGCTTGAGCAATAATCAGTATTTACAGTTAGGTGACCTACTTTTCCCCCCATTAACATCTGATGCTTCCCAAAATCAAGTTAGTAAATATTTGTGTATTTATCATTTAGCTTCCTTTTGTTGGTTTTACTTTTTTTTAGGTTTTATTTCATATATGTATGTGAAATTGAATGTCTGCTTTACATGTTTACATTGTCTGTACGCATTATTTAAAAAAAACAAAAAAACTATTAAAAAAAAAAAAAAAATCTAAAAACTCTATATCGATAGCACCCACTTTGGCCATTTGCAAAGTCCTAAACCACCACCAGTGTCCTGTTTATACGCAACATCAAGAACTTTTCCCAAATCAGTTTGAGATTTTAGTCCATGATTTCAGATTGACAAACAAAAAAAACAAAAAACACACTCTGGGTTCTAGTAGGACAATTTATTGAAAAAATATAATTTAAATATTAAATTTTCTTTAAAAATCACATTAGAAATCTCGTCCACTCAGTGTCGACCTTTTCCTCCTGCAAAATAAAACAACAATCAGTTTTGGCAATAAAATATGAATAAATTTTATTTCTAAAGCCTCACCTCTTTGTTTTCCAGGTTTGTTGTAGTCGAAGTAAACTTCCTGTTGGTTGTAGGGTCGATCTGTTCAGATTGAATTATGAGAAAAATAGGTCCAGTTTTTCTGGTGGAGGGAGTTTGCCATTTGCTTGTCTCCATGGGAGATGTTATTGTGCCTCGAGTATGTTACATGTAATGTTTTTCAGTGGATTGGATTGATAGGAAATTCATTTTTATGATTCTAACAATTCAGTGAACGCGCCACACCTGGTCTCTTTTAGAGCTCCACACCTGCGATCAAACTGGAGGCTCACAGCGCACGTTTCCCTACGAATGTTTCTATTGCTCAAAAAAAAAACGCCTTAGCAAAACACAGAATTTTACTGTGAGTCACCTCGCCTTTCCACAGATCTGCCAATTACCATGAAAAAAGATTAGTTTAATGCTGTGCTGTTAAATATTCCAGGTAAGGCAATAACATCTATATGGACACAAGCAGGTGGCGCACCCTTACCCAGAAAAGTTACAGTGCACCTTTAAAGTACTGAATTTAGTTTGGTGAAAGAAGCTGGTGCAACAGTACAGCAGCCTCAAGATCAGAATACATTTGTTAAAAAAATATATATAAATCATGTGAACGGAATATAAATGTGAAATAAAAAAAAAAAAAAATCAAACTGGACTCACAGGGGCCCTTGTTCCTGCCCTGGTTGTGCCTCTTTTTCTGCCAGTTTGCCCCCTCAGAGCGAGCGCTGCAGTTGTACACATCTGGAACACAGTTTAGACTTTAGAATGAAGATTTTTGAATGAAGGTTTTTTAATTATTTCTATTAGAAAAGCTCCTGCACAACTTTTCTCTATATAGAATGTATATTTTTTAATTGTTAATCACCAAAGCAACTGTACAATTTTTTCTTTTTATCACTCAAAGGCACAGCTATGGGAGCCCATTTCCACCAGTAAATAAAAAATAAAAGCCTCACAGAAAGTCATAATTAGGAGTTTTAAAGTTGACTCTGAATCTGCTCTTGTCATGGAAGCACACGGTCATTTTCCACACGGCTCCATTTATTTTTTTATTTGTGAATGTAAAAAGACAAGACAGACATCCACACAAATCCCACATGAATGAGTATGTGCAAAGTGTCCATGGTAGCGGGTTTAGTCCAAACAGGGGGATGAAGCACCTTTGGCTCTGTGGTCCTGGTCTCTTGGCCGGGAATTGATGAGCTTTGCTGGGCACTTGGCACAGGCGACTTTGGGTTGAAAATATGGGCACACAGCAAATAAAGTGAAGTGAATTAGTAAAATAACTACACTGTTTTTACTTGTAGTGGTTTAATACATGACTTCTACAGGAAAACTGGCCATACCAGCTTGTCACAGTCTGATCCTGTCAGATCTCAGAAGCTCAGCAGGGCAGGGCCTGGTTTGTACTTGGATGGAGACACTGGGAAAATCAGGAGTCACAGGAGGCGTCAGTTGTAAAAAGCTTTGTGTCCTTAGGCAAAGCACTTCACCCACATTGCCTAGTATGAAAGCAGTGAGTGCGTGGGTGTTGGTGGTGGTTGGAGGGACCGATGGTGCAGATTGGCAGCCTTCCGACAGTCTGCACCAGGGCAATTGTGGTTACAATAGTAGTTTACCAAAACCAGGTCTAGAGTGAATGAATAATACTCTGTAAAGCGTCTGAGTGTCCAAAATAGTGCTATATAAAACTGATGCATTATTAATAAAATGGTCACACCAGCCCACATGCTTGCATGACGAGAGCAGGTTCAAAGTCATCTTCAAAAACTCCTAATTATGAGTTTAAAAGTCATAATTATGAGTTTGCACAGTGCACCGTTAAAGCTCACAAGAGTCAATTTTGAACGAAACAGACAAATTAAACATATGAAGTCCCAGCTTTACCTGACGCATTGGCATTCGGTTTGCGGTTGATGCTCGCGTTTCCTCTTGACGTCTGGAATTCTGGAAACTGCACCCCACAATCCACCAGATTCCCTTTAGACGGAGACAGCTCCATTGCGACGTGATCCAGAGGAGGCACCAACAACAGCCCGGCCCCGACCTCCAATGCGTTTTTCTGAGCCGACGACTCTTCGCTGGCTTTTTCCGAATCCAACGTTATAGTTTTGTCTTTATTGGAATCTTCACTTTGATCCAGTTTTTCTTCCGCTGTGAAAGAACGCCGCTTCGGGTTTTGGGCAGGCTCGGAAGTTTCGATTATCTCGATTTCTTTAGCGCAAATTTCAGACATTTTCATTTTAATAATAGGAGAGTCTAGTGGATTCAGGCATTTCTGCATTTTGTAGTTCTTCGGCTCGCTTGGCACAGTTTGCTTAATGTCCATTTTGCTGGCCGGCGTGCTGAAGTCAATAAAACTATCTGATAACTGTACAGAATCTGTCGAAGAATTTAGTCTATTTTTTGGATTCTCCGGCTTCTCATTTTCTCCATTTTCTGCTTCTTCCTGCAATTCTAAAATGACTTCTGGCCCGGCTGTCGTGTTTTGCGCCAACCATTCTTTCGTAGGTACGTAAACGGGAAGCGACTCCACCGACCAAACTGATTCGTTAAGTTTCCTTCTAAATTTCCCATTAGGGGTTTGTACGCTTCCAGACGGTTCTTCTAGCGTCAGTTCGTTCACAGTATCGTTCCCAGTGTTGCATAATTTAATCGAAATGCTCAGCGAACGCTCAAACGGTTCGTAACGAGATTTTGATTCGACAACTTTCTCGTTTTCATCTTTCTCTGCGTCAACAGTCTCTGGCTCGAGCTGCTCCTCGTTCAAGACGGTTGAGCTTTGGAAATTCTCAATCTCGTCATCGTACGGAGGCAGTTTCTCGTTTTTATCGTCGTCCGCGGTCTTGTCTTCTTGGGGCGTTCCATTTCCCCAGCTCAACAGAATATCCGGTACTGAAATCCTCCTCTCTTTTTTGGACATGTCTTTGCGAGGGGAGTTCACTGGGGTTACGTTTTCTTGTCTCATCATAAGCACATTTCGATTTTTCAAAGACTGTAAATTCACTAAACTGTTGTCTTCACTTATTTTCGGTATGCTCTGCCTTTCTTCAGGACTTGGCGTGGGTAAACAAGGCTCGACACTGCCTCTGGTGCATGAAATCTTCATCTGCAAGCCTTTATTTGGTTCATTGTAACTCTCCACATCTTCGTTTGACTTTTTCTGGCTGGAGGTGGAGGAGGTGGGGGAGGTGGACGCCGTTTCTCTGCCCGAGTCCGAGGAGCTTCGTCGTGGGCTCTCCTCGTGGAACTCTCCACCCCTCGGTTCTGTCTGGACTTCGGTGTTGACGGTTTCGCGGGCGGGGCCGGGGGGCTGGGGCGGGCGCGGTCTCCTGGTGGCGTTGGGGTTCTGGTAGGGGGCGCTGTAGGGCTGGGCCATGCGTCTGTAGTCCAGCGGCTGCACTGGAGCGTGGGGGACGAAGTAGGCGGGGGGGTCCATGTACGCGGCAGGGGGGAAGGGAGGCATCATCATACCATAACCTGCAAAACACAAGGATTAACCAAGGCAGTTTTAACGAACATCTCCATCTGCAAAATGAAACGTGATCTTTTTTTTATGACTTTCTTGAAACAGGGCTGCAGAATTATTTGCAATGAAATCAAATTGAAATTTTGACTGATACACTCATCCCATTTGCAAAGTTAGTGGAATGTCCTTTGCAAACAGAAAAATGTCTGACTTGTGGTTTAGATGTCCTAAAAGTTCACATTTGTCAATGCGCAATGTGCACGGTTACATTTGAAAACGAAATCTAAATTGAAACTATAGTAAGAACATTTATTTTTACCCTAAACCAGGGGTTTTCAACGTTTTTTCAGGGCAGGGACCGCCAAACTGATGGAGAGCTCGAGCAGGGACCACCTTCTATATCTATAGGCGAGTTTCAGCTGACGTCATTGTTATTAAAAGCCCGCGTTGCTGCTGGGAAATATTTTGGTTGGAGGCAAGAAACACGATAGCGTCAAACACAGTGCGTAACCTCGCGTATTTATCCCCGATAATGGTAAATTCCTGCTGCATTATCGGATGCACAAATAGAAGCACGGAAGAAGGAAAATGTCTTTTTCGTATTCCGAGTGAAAAGAACCGCTAACGGTGAATTAAACGACTTTCAAACATCCGCAGAGCAAACGTAGAAGATCCTAACAAACCGTTTAAAAAAAAAAAAAAAAAAAAGATCTGTTTAAACGAAAGAGGAGCCACAGCGTACAGACAACAGTTTGATTTGGGACACTGAACTTTTCTAGTCATTCTGATCTGAGGAGCAAGAGGAAGGACACAACTACCCCCGTTCCCCGGGGAGTGTGGAGCCTGGTTAATGTGCCCCAGAAATGAAGTTGCTTGACCCCCTTCCCGATGCGCGGTAGTGTGTGCGGAGCTTAACTTCCGCTGTGCATAAAAGTAAAGCTGTAACATAAGTCTTCACTTGTAGCCTAACAAGAAAAGTCATCAACCAAAGACTTCGCGATCCCAATGTTGAAGGCCTCTGCCTCTGTATCCACACTTTCCTGGACTTGTGATGCGATGATCATCACCAAGTGCTGGGCTTTTGCTTTACTTCAGACAAATAAATCTCTTCACGTTTTTTACCGCTCAAGATCAAAAAATGATTTCCTTTTAAAGAAACAGTAACTCCTGAACCCTTTCTCCAAATAGATGTGATTTTAGACTGTGGTCATGTCACACTCTCAGATGAGGGAAAAGATCCAGAGTTCCCAATAGAGAACATTGTACTTTGCCATTAAATATCAAAAAGGTAAATGCACAAATGTTCAACCTGATCATTTACTAAACACAAGAACTTCCTGTATTGCGAGACAAATCTGCATTTTTACAATATCCATTTTACCCTCCCACTTCTGTATTAAAAATTATTGGCCTATAGAATGTTGTGGTATCATCTAAAACTCACCAATTGTGCATAGAAAATGTGGGGAATACCATTATAAAACATAATTTCATCACCGTTAATCACCGTCATTTGGACCAAATCAATAAAATGCAGGAGGTTAAGTGCAAGTGTTAAGTGAGGACTTAACGCACTTAGAACCAGGAGAATAAACATGAGTCATATTTTTTACAGGCTCAAAATCGGGAGTAAATTAAATCAGCAATCAACACTAAATGGTAAAAATGATAGAGGATAGACCATTTGTCATGTTTCGATGTTTTTGTGACACTCACCCATGCCGGAGAAGGGGTTAAAGGGGTTATAGAAGGGCATGGGCCACTGGTAGTGCATGAAGGGCGGAGGGGGGGCGTGGACGTAGTACAGGGGCCGGGACACGAGCTGAGGATGGACCAGTCCCGGGTCCTGTCCTGGGACCTGGGCCTGAGCCTGAGCCTGAGCTCCCCCCGAGTTTGAGGCTCCGCTCGGACCTCGAGGATTCTCTGGCTCTGCTCCTTGAGGCCGACTGAACGCTGCTGTGGACATCTTCACTCTACAGGAGCAAGAGAGGGACAAAAGACAAAATAAGGGCAGAGAATGTTGGTTTTCAGATTCTGGTGTGAATCTGCTAAATATAACAAAACTAAATGTAGGCTTAAAAAGAACACCATCCACAAATATTCCACAAATGCCTGATTATACATTTTGTTAGGGCTGCACAATATACATCACAATTTAAATTGAAATTTTAGTTGGTGCAATAATCTGAAGGAGGCAGTTAATAGTAATTATGCATGTACAGCCTACGCTGCCACACTAGATTAAGCCTGATCTCGTCAGATCTCAGAAGCTCAGAGGCCTGGATAGTTCTTGGATGGGAGACACTGGGAAAATCAGGTGCCACAGTGGGGGCAAAAACTGTCATTGTGTCTTTAGGCAAGACACTTCACCCACATTGCTTAGTGAGAAAGTGGCGTGAGTGATGGCGGTGGTCAGAGGGGCAGATTGGCAGCCTCACTTCCGTCAGTCTGCCCCAGGGCAGCTGTGGCTACAATCGTAGCTTACCATCACTGAGTGCAGAGTGAGTGAACTGTAAAGTGCCACATAAATGCAATGATTAATTAATTAAAATAATAGAGAATTAAAAACAAAAATCCTCAGAAAACCACAAATTACACAAACAATACTACTACAAAATCTCAAATCTATTGTAAATCAAAAATTGTAAATCAAGATTTTTCAACCTTGACCTCACACTCATCTGTTCTGAGTCAAAAATTAAACATTAAAAACAAGAGCTAATTTTTGATGTCAGGTCTTCAGACGATTGAGATGTCAATGTACAGCTCTGGTTTTGACAGCGGCAGATCAGACAGAACATGCAAACAACTTCTACCATCATGTAACGAAAGGGTTTAATACAGAGGCTTTATAAAATACAAGAATGACATAAATAACATACTTTTTTTTTTTTTTTTTTTTTGGCTATAATGAGCAGCCATAAAAGTTACCAAAAGTCACTAGCAAGAAAGTAGATGGAGCTGCCAGCAACGTAACTGTGCGTGTCATTTTTAGCAATTAACTATCATAGAATCACCAATTGGGTCCCTTAAAATACGCAGAACTACCAGTATATCTCAATATTTTAACTTTAACACGATTTTTAAACCACAATTACCATTCACAAAGCAGATTTACAAACGAAAGCTAACTTTAGCATCTCCGTTAGCTTCTCAGACTGTCATGCCGCGTTATGCCGTGATCGGACGCGCTGGTATCTCGGTTCATCTTCCGTCCCGGTGGAATAAAGTGTCAAAGTTTACCTTATTTTGGATGCGGACAGACGAGCGGCAGCAGCGGGACACACACGGAGCCCACACAGGTGAGTTTTAAGTAGGTTTAATGAGCTCAGGTGTGGACACGGAGCTCACCGAATGATCCGGGGACGACACGAATCAGTACACCACCGCCACAGCAGCCCCACTGTGCAGTACACAAGGCGGGAAACTGAATGATCCGGGGACGACATGAATCAGTACACCGCTATGCTACACCACTCGATAGCTGACTTTTTTTGATTTTTTGATTTGATTTTTAAAAATACATACATACATTATTATTATTATTATTATTATTATTATTATTATTAGTTAGTAGTAGTAGTAGTAGTAGTAGTAGGCCTAAAATCTATAAAATGGTGTAGCTTAATAAATAAATAGGCTAGAATAAATAGAACAGAAATACAACAATAAATTCATGAATAGTAGTAGTAGTAATAGTAGTAGTTGTAGTAGTAGACTACAACTACTACTAGTAGTAGTAGTAGTAGTAGTAGTAGTAGTAGTAGTAGGAGGAGGAGGTCTGGTAGTAAGCCTGAAATCAATAAAATTGTGTAGCTTAATAAATAAATAGACTATATAAATACAACAATAAATCCATCAGTAGTAGTAGTAGTAGTTGTAGTAGTAGTAGTAGTAGTAGTTGTTGTAGTAGTAGTAGTAGTAGTAGTAGTAGTAGTAGTAGTAGTAGGAGGCCTAGTAGTAAGGCTAAATCATTGAAACGGTGTAGCTTTATAAATAAATAGGCTAAATAAATAAAACAATATATCAGTAGTAGTTGTAGTAGTAGTAGTAGTAGTAGTAGTGGTAGTAGTAGTAGTAGTAGTAGTAGTAGTAACAATAGTAGGCTTATTAGTACGTCTAAAATCAATTAAATGGTGTAGCTTAATACATAAATAGGCTAGAATAAATAGAACATAAATACAACAATAAATTAATCAATAGTAGTAGTAGTAGTAGTAGTAGTAGCAGTAGTAGTAGTAGTAGTAGCAGTAGTAGAAGGAGGTCTAGTAGTAAGCCTAAAATCAATTAAATAGTGTAGCTTATTCAATAAGTTGGGTACATAAATGCAAAAATAAATCCAGTAATAAATAGTAAATCTAGTAGTAGTAGTAGTAGTTGTTGTGGTAGTAGTAGTTGTAGTAGAAGGAGGTCTGGTAGTAAGTCTAAAATAAATGAAACTTTAGGCTAAATAAACAAAACAATTAATATATCAGTAGTAGTAGTAGTAGTAGTAGTAGTAGTAGTAGTCGTCGTCGTCGTCGTTGCTGACAGTTGACAGGTAATTATAGTTTATTAGATTTAGAATTAGATTTTTTAGTTTTTTGTGCAAACTAAGAGAGGAAAGAAACATATATACAGATAATTTGAAGTAAATGTTGGGTGTGTAATAATATTTTGTCTGCCCAAGTGCAGTATCAGAGAGCAGTACAGCTGCTGTAGTACTGATAAAGTAACGTTAAAAGTGTTCAAATGATAACAGTCCCACCTAAACTACTACTACTACTACTACTAATACTGCTACTACAACTATTACTACTACTACACATTACTAGTACTCCGCTTACCAGCTACTTCTTTTACTTATCCATATTGTTATTTCTAATGTTACTCCTGGACAGTCCGATTAAACCAAATTAAATTAAAAAACAAACAAAAAAACTAAATATGTTCAATTTGTCTTCTTATGTACTTTAACTTTAATAATAATAGAAAGTAAGTAACACAACAAACCACACAAATGCACCAGGACAATTCACATTTTATTAAACTTTTTTCAAGTAAATAATATATATATTTTTTTATTTAAAGACTTTATATTTCACTCACACTCATTATAATGAAATAAATATGTCCAGTGTTTGGTACAAAGCTTTTGAGGAGTTAGCATCAGGACGTTGGCATTTAAAGGTGTATTGTGTAACTTTTTGGTTACCGTCACCTGCTTGTTTCTATGGATACGTCGTAGCTCTGCCTGGAATGTTCTGCAGTGTGACATTAAACAGCTCTACTTTATATTTACTCAATTACAGGTGGCTCAAAAATACCTCGAAAAACAGGGGTTCTGACTGTGAGCTGTGTCGCCTCTCCACAGATCTGACCTGTAACGTGGTCTGGTTTGGTCCTTCACCAGAAAAGTTACACAATGCACCTTTAGTGAGTTTAGTAAGGCACTTTTTCCGTGTTTTTCCGGTCCAAACGAGCTAAAGACTTGCACACACGTCCCTTTGTGCAGTGGAGGTCAGAGTTTTCACTGTAAATACAAGAATCTCAAACAAAAACAGGATTAAACTTATCAAACCTTTCATCTGATTCACATTTAGACAAAAACTTTGCACAGATTCTAGAAATCTACTACAAGCATAATTTTATACACTGCAAAGACCTGAGTAAAAGATTTTATTATTCATTATAATTTACTAATGGGACATAATGTGCCATTTTCCTACCTAACTGACATGTAATTTAATGTGAAAAAAACAAAAACAACTAAACAAAATCAGGTTTTAAAGAATGCACTATGTCATTGTTCTGGTGGAGTTTCTTCAGTGTTCCACAATATATTATTAAACATATACATATCTCCATGGAAACAAGTTTTTCATTACTTGTAATTGAATATGTTGTGCAAAATGGATAAGTTCAAGTCTCTCCACTAGAAGAGTTACACAGTGCCCCTTTCAGTACATTAGAAATACATAAATTTAAATAGAAACAGATCAAATAATCAATATTCAGTTAGTAAATAACGATCAAAAACTGCTCACATTCAAATTAATATTATGAAGTCATTTTTGCCTAATTGTACCTTCATTTTTGCAGTGTCTTTGTCATATTCTTATATTGAAATGTTAAAATCGTGTTTTATATTTTGAAGTTTGCGCGGAGCTGACGTCCCTTCAGAGGCTGTGGAGGTCTGAAGTTGTCCACCATGTCCCAGACTCCCTCTCCCTCTGCACAGAACTGCAGAGAGCGGAACATCTCCATCTGAAACAGGAGCACCAGGGAAATACACGGGTAAATAAAACAGGTACATACACAAGTAAATAAACAGGCGCAGGCCTCCCCCTCTTACCTCACCTGTGTGAGGCTCCTCCCCCTCTCATATCTCACCTGTGTGAGGCTCCTCCCCCTCTCATATCTCACCTGTGAGGCTCCTCCACCTCATATCTCACCTGTGTGAGGCTCCTCCCCCTCTCATATCTCACCTGTGTGAGGCTCCTCCCCCTCTCATATCTCACCTGTGTGAGGCTCCTCCCCTCTCATATCTCACCTGTGTGAGGCTCCTCCCCCTCTCATATCTCACCTGTGTGAGGCTCCTCCCCTCTCATATCTCACCTGTGTGAGGCTCCTCCCCCTCTCATATCTCACCTGTGTGAGGCTCCTCCCCCTCTCATATCTCACCTGTGTGAGGCTCTCCCCCTCCACCTCATATCTCACCTGTGCGGGGCTGACACTGATGGCCTGCTTCAGGACGATCCAGGTGACGCTCTCGAGCAGAGGGGGCGTGGTCAGGGAGCCTTCGTAGGTCCAGTACTCGAGGGAGGGGGGCAGCAGAGACCGAGGGTCAAAATCTCCAAGGCCGCACTGTTTTCCCTGAACGCAGCAGCACAGTCACGTACACAGAAACACATGTGCACGTGTAGAGAGAGTCACAGTCAGTCTGGTGTTGGCCACATGAAAACAATGATGTTTTTTACACAGATAATAAACATGGACAGAATAAAACCCTGCAGCAGTGGTTCTCCTGATTTGCTGCTCGATTACAGTTTTCGGCTGCAGATTTCACGATTTGCAGCTTGTAATCTGCAAAATATGATTTTCTTTTTGGGGGCATTCGTGTTCAGTCTGCTCAGTTGTCATTATAAGTTTGTTTAAATTTTATGCGACTGACATAACAAGAGATCGACTAGAGCTCCCTCTCACAGCTTCAGTGTGAACATTTTAATAGATAAGTCACACTGGAGTATAAGTCACTGGACCATCCAAACCATGAGAAAAAATGTGACTTATTGTCCGAAAAATGCAGTACTTTACACTTACACTTGACTGCATACTCATTCTTTACCTGATAAAATTGTATGAATGTCAATATGTTCTTCACCTTTTTTGTGAAAAGACCTTTGATAAATGTAGGTGTCATGCCTTTATCATGGTCTGTATTTAAACGTACCTTGTTCTTGATGGACTCAAAGCAGTCCAGGATTCTCTGCAGTTTGGGGTTGGCTGCTCCGATCTGACCAAAAACAGACACTTTTTAAAATGACATTCATCATTTATCACATGAGTCTAAAGTCTGTCTGTAATAATCAGATTTCTCTTGTTACCTTGAGGAAGACTCCGACCACGGCCAGACCATCAGGCTCTTTGGCTGCGTCTCCAAAACTGGGGTACTTAGTGTTCCAGTGCACCAGGTGGAGCTGTAGAGCACAGGGAGCAGGTCACAGCCTGAAGACTTTTATCTTTATCAGCTTTATCTAATCGCACTTTATGAAGGACAAAGTCAAGTTCATGTGAAAGAAACTGAGCAAAAGCACTTTCAGTTTAGGTTTTTCAACTATAGGCCTTTACTTGACTTAAAATGATTTACTTTTGCGTCTTTGTTCTCATAATTATTTTATAACATTTTATAACCTGACCTAAACTGGAAAAGAAAGATAGATAAAATAGAGGAGCGAGTACCTCACAGGGAAACCTGATGCCGTTGACGGTGTGCTCGGAGCCCTGGTCGTCACTGCTGCCCCAGTGACAGTGGAACTGTCTGAGTCTGTAAACCCCAGAGACAGGACCCCCCCTCAGAGCTGAAGAGGGAAGAGGAGAGAAAAGAGTGAGACGGAGGAGAGAGAGGTCTGTACTAGGGATGGACATTCGATTAAATTTTCTTTATCAATCGTCGAGAGAATTAACAATCGATTATTGATTAATCATTAACGTTTTTATATTAAAATTATCATCATTATTATGACTATCTGCACTACTAATCTGCATAAATAAATTCAACTTTACGACATATAAACCGTAACGACTCTAGAGCCACATCAGCCCGTTTGACATTATAATGTGTTTAATGCAGATTTGTCTCATAGTCTCATAGAAACAAAACTTAAAAACCACATGGCTAATTTGCATAAACTAAGCAAAGAAAAAAAAATAATTCTTGTGTCGCTGATGCGGCACGACTCAGGTGAATACAGGTTAGTGTGACCATATTTGTGTTTGTCAAAACCAGGACACCGTACGGGGGGAGGGAGGTGGGGACTCGTCATCCACATTGTGCTACTCTCACCTAGTGAACTTTTTCCCACTGAAACATATGTGCTGCTCTGTGCACGTGGACTCACACTTGTCCCGAACAGAACAGAAAGCGTGGAATTTCTTGTACAAATCATCGTTAAATACACATTTGTGCTTCGACACGTTGCAGACTGACAGACTGTCTGCTCGCTCCTTCTGAGTGCAGAGAGACACATGTACAGACCCCTGTTTGGTCTCCCTACTCACAGAAACCTACATTCGGTTTGTCAATTAAAATGAACATAATTGATGAAATTTTTAATGATCAGTTATCGATTAATCGACTAATCATGCCCATCCCTAGTCTGTACACCCAGATACAGGACCCCCCCTCAGAGCTGAGGAGAGAGGTCACTGTAGTGTATGTAGACTTGGTTTGGTCCTGCTCTTGTCCTGGTTTAGTCTTGGTTTAGTCCTGGTCTAGTCTAGTCAGGCTGGCGCCATCTAGTGCCTCTGCTCAATTTAATTTCTCTCCAGTGACTAGTTCAGGAATCAGAATACACTAGACGATTCGCAAAAACCCCGGAAGTGTGAGTTCAGGCACCAGCCAATCAGCGAAGAGACAGACATTCTGTGTTGTCAAGGATTCCTGAGATCGAGGATTTAAAGCCGGAACAAAGAGAATGTTTGGTGAATTTTATCAAGGGGAAAGACGTTACTGTTCTTCTTCCTACAGGAATTGGGAAAAGCTTAATTTACCAGTTAACCCCGTTAGCGGAGCATTACATACGTAGTGCAGTGATTGGTTAAATAAAAAAAGTACCCGCCTACTGTTGAGCAAATGAATTGTAATGCTGCGAGGTCAGACGGTTTCTACAAAGTGAAAAAGGCTGATGAATCAGACTAGATCTAGTCCAGGTTTAGTCCCAAATTTAGTTCCAGTTCGGTCTGTTTGTGGGCTCCTTGTCGAGGCCTGATCTTGTCAGATCTCAGAAGCTCAGCGGGGATGGGCCTGGGTAGAACTCGGACGGGAAAATCAGGAGCCACGGGGGGAAGCCGGTGCCAAAAATGTTGTGTCACTGGGCAAGACACTTAACCCACCTTGCCCCCAGTGTCTGTGTCCCCTGGTGTGTGAGTGGTTGTTTGTTGTAAAGCACTTTGAGCCTTGGAAAATATATATAAAACATCACCATTCACCACTGAGTATGAATGTCGTCTGAGTGTTTGTGGTCAGAGGGTCAGTGGTGCAGATTGGCAGCCATTTCAGACAGTCTGTCCCAGGGCAGCTGTGGCTACTGTAGCATCTTACCACCTCTGGGCACGGAGGGAATGAATAATGCACATGATCGTGACGTTGAGCGTCTGTGAGACTGAAGCTTTGTGCTGGAGGCGACGGGGACGTCCTCGAGTTTACTGCAGTAAATCTGTTTTATAAATGTCCCTGCGACTGTGTCCTCAACTTTACAGAACAAACAGCTCAGAGCCTCTCGACCTTCAGAACCAGACCCGGACTCAGACTCAGAACCAGACCCGGACTCAGACTCAGAACCAGACCCGGACTCAGACTCAGAACCAGACCCGGACTCAGACCCAGACCCGGACTCAGACTCAGAACCAGACCCGGACTCAGACTCAGAACCAGACCCGGACTCAGACTCAGAACCAGACCCGGACTCAGACTCAGAACCAGACCCGGACTCAGACTCAGAACCAGACCCGGACTTAGACTCAGACCCAGACCCGGACTTAGACTCAGACTCAGACCTAGACCCAGACTCAGACTTAACTCAGACTCAAGACTTAGACTCAGACCTAGACTCAGACTCAGACTTAGACTCAGACCCGGACTCAGACTTAACTCAGACTCAAGCCTTAGACTCAGACCTAGACTCAGACTCAGACTTAGACTCAGACCCGGACTCAGACTTAACTCAGACTCAAGACTTAGACTCAGACCTAGACTCAGACTCAGACTTAGACTCAAGAGTTAGACCCAGACTCAGACCTAGACTCAGACTCAGACTCAGACTTAACTCAGACCCAGACCTAGACTCAGACGAAGACTTCGACTCAGATTTAGACTCAGACTCAGACCCAGACTCAGACCCAGACTTAAACTCAGACTTAGACTTAGACTCAGACTCAGACTCAGACTCAGACTCAGCCTTAGACCCAGACCCAGACTTAGACCCAGACCCAGACTTAGACTTAGACCTAGACCCAGACTCAGACCCAGACTTAGACTCAGACTCAGACTCAAACCCGGACCCAAACTCAGACTTAGACTCAAGAGTTAGACCCAGACTCAGACTCAGATTTAGACTCAAGACCTAGACCCAGACTTAGACTCTGACTTAGACCCGGACCCAGACTCAGACCAGAGGAGGAGCAGGGTGTGGGAGTTTTATCACACTGTGGGGACTAATATCTGTACACACTGGCATCGTGGGGCCCAGCCTTGGCGCCTCCCTCATGGTTCTTTTAGGGACAAAATCTTGTTTCCGTGACAACAACCCCTCAGTATTAGACACAGACCCTCCCCATAAAAGCTCCAGTGCACCTTTAACATATGTGGGAGATTAGTTTGGCAAGAAGAAGAGCTCAAACTGTACGACCAAATCACAGGGTTTAAAAGTTCACAGCTCACGATTCAGGTTTGATTTTCTTGCGACCTACAGTTGCCGGTCGTGAGGTCGTAATCAGTTCTCGTGACCCCGTGTTTACTACGTGAAGTACGACACACAGTTAAGCCAAAAGTCGGCCCAATCCCCCAAAAAAATCGTCTCAAAAAGGGCCAAAAATCACACAGTGTACGCCCGGTTTAAGGGTAAGACTAGAAGGGGTTTCCAGGATATGAATGGAAGTCAATGTAATGTCTCCAGAAGCATGGAAACCAAAACTGTGTGCGTCTGTGTGTGTGCGTGTGTGTGTGTCTTTGTGTGTGTGCGTGTGTGTGTGTGATTGCAGTAAACAGACTTATCGGTTTGAGCCTGCGAGGGGCGGGGCTCAGTCTCCCGCCGAGATAACGAGCATCAGAAGAACGAACAAAACTTCCTCAGATATTACACCGTTTAATAAAAAATATTAGATACTACACCGTTTCATTTCAATCTCAAGAGGTTTAGATTTTCAGTGAAATCGTGACAGACGTCTTTGGTTTTTAGTCTTTAGTTTTTAGTCTTTAGTTTTTAGTGTTTTTAGTTTTTAGTCTTTTGTTTTGGTCTTAAGTTTTTAGGCTTGAGTTTTTAGTTTTATTTTGTTTTTGTTTTTAGTCTTTAGATTTAAGTTTTTGGTCCTAAGTTTTTAGTCTTTAATCTTTCGTTTTTAGTTTTTAGTCTTTAGTTTTTAGTCTTCATTATTTAGTTTTTAGTCTGTGGTCTGTAGTTTTTAAGCCTTTAGTTTTTAGTCTTTAGTTTTTAGTTTTTAGTCTTTAGCCTTTAGTCTTTAGTTTTGGTCTTAAGTTTTTAGTCTTTAGTTTTTTGTTTTTGTTTTTAGTCTTTAGATTTTAGTTTTTGGTCCTTAGTTTTTAGTCTTTAATTTTTCGTTTTTAGTCTTTAATTTTTCGTTTTTAGTCTTTAGTTTTTAGTGTTTAGTCTTCAGTTTTTAGTGTTTTAGTTTTTAATTTTTAGTCTTTAGTTTTGGTCTTAAGTTTTTAGTTTTTAGTCTTTAGTTTTTTATTGTTTTTAGTCTTTAGATTTTAGGTTTTGGTCCTTAGTTTTGAGTCTCTAATTTTTCGTTTTTAGTCTTTAGTTTTTTGTTTTTAGTCTTTAGTTTTTAGTTTTTGGTCCTTAGTTTTTAGTCTTTATTTTTTCATTTTTAGTGTTTTAGTCTTTAGTTTTTAGTTTTTATTCTTTAGTTTTTAGTCTTTCGTTTTCAGTCTTTAGTCTTTAGTCTTTAATGACGATCCAAAGCAAACCGCTAAAATCAGACTACACGAGACCGATTACGCCGAGGTGTTTCTTACTGGAGGAGTCGGACTCGTCGATGAAGTCGACCTGGAAGGAGTGCCCGTTGTTGAGGATGCCGTTGGCGTCGTTGGGGTCGTAGGTCAGCTTCAGGGGTTTGAGGTCGGGGTCGTACACGGCCTCTTTAGGGACGATGTTTATGGGGCTCTGACGGGGTCCATCGGCCACAGGGTACTCCTCCACCCACGTGTCCGGACCTGGCAGCAGAGGAGAACACGTTTAAATTTGTTATTATAAAGAATTGAGTTTTGTTTTGTTTTATTTTATTTTATTATTATTTTTTTTTTATTTATTCATTTTATTTCATTTCATTTTGACAAAGAGCCCATATTACTCTAATCCCATATTTTCTAATCTATGTTATGGGCGTCTGAAGCTCGGTAGGTTGTGCGTTTGTCCACAGATCTGAAGCGTGGTGGTTCAAATCCCGCTCTCAACATAAAAAAAAACATCATTGGTTGAGTGATCAGATCCACAGACAATGAATGTCATTGTGTCCTTGGGCAAGACCCTTAACCCACATCACTCCTAGTGTCCCTGTACACTGGTGTATGAATATGTGAATATAAATACAAATATATATACATATATATATATATATATATATATATATATATATATATATATATATATATATATATATATATATATATATATATAGGTGGCAAGGTGGGGTAAGTGTCTTGCCCAAGGACACAACAACATGGAAAAATGTAATCACTGACTGGTTGAAAACTAAAATAATCATTAGTAACATATAAATAAAATAAAACATTAAAAGCAAACTTAAGTCTAAAAATAGTAGTAGTAGTAGTAGGGTTCGGTCAAGTGGTAACGGAGGGAAACGGGCAGATTTTTTACATTCAAATATATTCAGAAACTAGAGGGACTATTGAAATAAGTAAAGTATCAGAATGTAGGAAAGAGTTAACAGTCCAACAGGGTCAAGTTAAACCTGTGATATTCTTTCAAGTTGTTGACAAAAAATGTAAAAACTCATGTCGGTAACGGAGGAAATGAAATATACAGCACTTTTTCGTCAATAAATACAAACAGTTTGAATATTTGCTTCATATAGTTTTCTACCATATGGTACAAGATTAGGTTGAAAAACCTCTTACTTTTTGAGTCATGAGATTTTTTATTAAGAAAGGTCATGGTAACGGAGGGAAAAGTAACGGAGGGAAAATTGTTCAAACAAGTAGAAGGTGCAGGATTTTACATAATTTGTCAACTTTTTTCTTCCAAATACTTTAATATTACTTCAAAATGAAAGGAAACTATTTCTATAAAATATGTCACTCCTTCCAAGCAAATTTTTATCATTTTAAATACTTTTTTTTTTTTTTTTTTAATCATGTACCTTCATCAACAGTTCAAAGATCAAATAACACAAGATATGATGAAATACATCCATTTATTTACATGATTTTCAGGTCTTTGAAATTTGGGAAATAATTTTTTTCCATGTTTCATACATGGTCTGTTTAAAACGGATGTAACTTTAGAACCAAAAATGGTACAGAAAAAAGGTCAACAGTTTCATAAACTAGAGCACATATGTATCTGTTCAATACATTTTTATATCAGATGAATTAACTAGAATTTTTGGCCTTGTTGTTTACTTCTGCTTGACCGGGCCCAGTAGTAGTAGTAGTAGTGCGAATAGTAGTAGTAGCGGTAGTAGTAGTAGTAGTAGTTGTAATAATACATTTATAGGACAAAATAAAACCTTCCCTGGACAGATAAAATGTGGTTTTGATCTGAAATAAAACTACAAAATATTAAAGAAATTACATCTGCAGTTTTTGTTCTTAACATATATATATATATATATATATATATATATATATATATATATATATATAACATAATTACTTTGTGAAAATTCTACTTTTTGTAATGTACTAGTAACAACTACTACTGATACTACACTTTGTAATGATGTCATGAATCACACTAAATCCAAACTTAAATTTCCATTGTGTAACTTTTCAGGTCAGATCTGTCTGTTTCTCTAGGTATTTTCGAGCTATAAAACCATCTGTAATTTAATAAAAGTAAGGTGTAGCTGTTTAAAGTCACACTGCGGAACATTCCAGGCAGTTTAATGACATTAAATAATCAATCAAACTTTATTTATAGAGTCCAATAAAACCAACACGATATAAAAACACTCAAAATATTAAACAGTTAAATAAAACAAACTGTGCAAAGTGTTTGAATAAATGAGTTTTGAGTCTATCCTTAGAAACAAGCGCAAAAAGTTACACAATGTGCCTTTAAATGATAAAACCAGCTCTAGAAAACAAACATAAAAACATCAAAATAATCTTTACCGTTGTCGGATCCATAGCCCCAGCCGTGAGACATGGTTCTTCTTCTTCTCTTCTTCTTCTTCTTCTTCGTGATAAAAAAAGAGTTTATCTGAGCTGAGTCCGTCTCCTCTGGTCTTATAAGGACCTGCCCTGAGCCCGGTCTGGAGGCGGGACCAGGACTAACACCGGTCTACAGCTGGTCTATCGCAGAACCAGGTCTAGGTCTAGGACTAGGACTGGGTGTGGGCGGGGCTTAAAGGTGCATTGTGTAACTGTCATTTTTTTGCTGGAGGGTCCGTGAAACACTTCTGGAGATGTTACTTTTTTGTGTCTGTGTGTCTGTGTGTGTGTGTGTCCACCTGTGATAATTCTGCCATTTATGGACCGATTGTCACCAAATTTGGTACGTGGGTCAAGCCCTCGTGCCTTATGCCAGAAGAAAAAAAAATTGGTGACGATACGAGGTCATTTGAGGTCACACGGGTCAATTGAAAGGTCACGCCATTATAAAGGGTTTAGGCAATTTCTGCAATTTCTGAACCATTTACCCAATCATCATACAAGTTGGCACACACATAACCGGGTACACTGGATATTACAGGTTGAAACCGGTTAATATATGTGTTTTTGGTGGTAACTCCGCGAAGGATCAAGCTCGAGCAACGGGAGTATCTCAAAATCTCAGAAAAATTATTATCTATTTATAATTCTAGGCATTTGTAGAGTCAAATCTTAATAGTTTTCCAGATAATCACTGATTATAAAAGTTCCTTTCTCTTTCAGTGTATTTTGTTAAAATTCTAATTGGAACAAAAATAATTTCCATTCCAATTTCTGAACCATTTGCGGGCTAAAATATTCACCTAATCATCCCACAAGTTGGCACACACATAAACAAAGTACACTGGATGTTACAGGTTAAAACCGGTCCAGGTAGCCAAGGTCAAATATGCGTTTTTGGTCATAACTCCGCGAAGCATCGAGCTAGAGCAACGGGAAATTACTCAGGAAAATTATGATCTATTTATAATTCTATGTATTTGTATAGTCAAATATTAACAGTTTTCCAGATAATAATTATAACAGTTTCTTTCTCTTTCAGTGTATGTAAAATAATTTTAATTTCTTGTTTTTCTGGTTATACACAACACACTGATCTACAGTCACACAACTAACACATACACACAACTCATGAAAAGTGACATTTTGGTGACACACTAGTAAACACAGACATTCTCATGTTTGACCAATATCACACAAATGTTCATGGGCCTGTACACATACACACATTACATTGTGGATATATTGATCATGTAATATGGGCTGGATTCCTCATAAACTGCTTCTGTGGTGATGAACTGACCCACCGACACCTCATGGGGACCAGGTTGATGTCTCTGATTGCGCTTGTGTTTTTTTGTTTTTTGTTTTACTTTTTACTTTCAAAGCAAGTTGCTAAGGCATACAAGATTATTATTATTATTATTAAGAATGCGATCACTGGCACCGGCTTCTCACGGAGGAAAAGTGAGATCGAGGGAGGGGGGTTGTGACAAAGAGTGATGAACCGCACGGTGGTGCCTCTGAAAGCTCTTGGTGCTTACGCTGTGCATGAGTGTGTTGCATTCAGGTGATATTTCTGACTTGTGAAACTCCGGTGATAAGACAGTTCAGTGTTGCAGTTTTACAAATTACTTTGTCTGTGTCGACTGCGCCGTCTGAAGAACTTTAAAGGGCCCACCTCATGCAAAATCAACTTTTCAGAGCTTTCTACCTTCTAAGAGTGATGTGTGGGCCTTGTATTTGTTGCGGAAGTGTTTTTTAGATTGATTCTGCGTTTTTTTTTTAACAAATTGCAGCGTATTTCTGCCACCCTCCCACGTGACGACGAACTAAAGCTGCTACAACGATGACGCGGCAGATACACCTATGACACTTTTGACGTAGCAGAAAGAGCTTCACACCCGCCCCGTCCACCACTCCACCGCTCCATCGCCTCCACCCCGCATCGCCTGACAATTTCCACATGAACATCTAAACAAAAGCGACAGCATAAGCTCATTGTTCTACTCTGCAGTTACACGATATAATAAGTTTATCTACTAGTGTTTATTAATCCTTTACCAATCAATAATGTTCAGCTGATGTGGACGCGGTGCTTGAGCTTCATGCTCCTCAAAGTCCTCGTCCGATTCTGGGTCCAACACATGCGGCTGAACGCGCTGTATCTCCATGATGAATAAAAGTTTATTCCTGCCTCTACCAGTGTACACGCCTGTCTCCCCCTCCCTCCCTGAGATGGCGGAGGAAGGGCGGCTCACTCATCGCCTACGTCACGTTTGGAGGGCGGAGCCTGTGCTTTCTCAGGACGGGCGGGGGGAGGAGCAATAGTCGGACTTTCATAGTTCCTGGTCTGTGACGCCTCCAAGAAATCAGTAAGATTTCAGAACTATTGTGTCATGGATGTTCCAAAACCCAAATTGTGCTTGTTTATGTGCAGAAGATACAATGTGCAAAGAGTTATTTTGCATCAGATGGGCCCTTTAAAATGAAAATGGTCATGTTAAAGTTCCTCACCTTTCTCCATGTTTGTTTTTCACGCTTTCTTTCTCTCTGTTTTCTGTGACCACGTGGACGAGGAACGGAACGGAGGAACGAACCGAAAAAGCGAGCGCCATGTGCCACTTCTAGACACGACTGAACAACCCAGTCACTGCGAACAATCCGTTGGTCCCAGACAGCACCCTCCCTACACGCCACAACTGAACAAAGCCAGAGTCACCGTGAACGCCACAAACAAACAAAACCACTCACCCATCACACTGTTGTGTTTCCTTTAAAGTCCAGTGTGGTTTATTTGTGAAAAAAGTTTGAAAATAGACCATTTAATGACAGTGCGCTTTATAATCCAGAGCGCCTAATAACCTGGAAAATACGGTAATTACTTGAGTGTAATCTCTGTTATTGATCCGTGTGTGTAATCTGTCAGCGTGTATCAGGTTGTTGGGCGACAGGAGCGGCTCCGTGGGCTGCACCTGTCACATTTTGGTAACGCTCTTGAGGTCCGCAGAGGCCAGTTCGAGGGCTGCGGCCTTCACTGCATCGCTGGACCCTGGAGATGACGGGGTCGCGACGTCATCGTTTTCCAAAAGCTGCGGTTTGCTCGTCCACACGACAACGTGACGCCGGCATTCTCAGATTTCTCCACTCTGGAACCCGTTCTCAAAAAGCAAAGTTTTCACCGACCCAAAACGCTGGCTCTGTGTGGACGAAAGACCAAAATGAATACAAACGTCACCGCTTCAACTAAAAAAACGTTGTTGTGTGGATAGACCCTTAGTTCTTTGGATTAAGCCTTTTTAAGAGGAAAAAGAAGCATGTTAACCGTTTTGTTGCCTCCACATAATATCGCAATAAATACTATATCGAGAGATGTATATCGTGAAAATATTGTACTGAGAGATTTGGATACTGTTATATCCCTAATCGTGAGCTTTCCCACGATATCGCAATAAATATCATACCGTGAGGTTCATACCGTGACGATATATCGTATCGTGAGACTTGGATATCGTTACAACCCTAGACTTGTAATTCGATGTACTGTGATGGTCCACGATATTATTGTGAGACTTCTTGACGATACGATATCACGATATTTCGGTTATTGTGACATCTCTATATTTATTATGATCTCGCAAACGCCTCAACAAATACAAATGCGACAACACAACAAAAAGCCACAACAAACCAAAAAAGCCACAACGGAAATGACCGCGGGACTCTATTTTAATACAAACGCCGCAACAAATACAAACGCCACAACACAAACGCAAATGCCACAACACATTAAAAAGCCACAACACATTAAAACGCCACAACACATTAAAATGCCGCAACACATTAAAAAACCACAACACATCAAAAAGCCACAACGGAAGTGACTGCGGGACTCTATTTTCCGTCAAACCGATCAAGCGGCAAGTGAAGAAGAAGAAGAACTACAATGTGACTCTATTTTCCGACGGAAAATAGAGTCACTTTCGTTGTGGCTTTTTAATGTGTTGCGGCTCTTTAATATATTGCGGCATTTGCGTTTGTGTTGTGGCTTTTTAATGTGTTGCGGCTCTTTAATATGTTGCAGCATTTGCGTTTGTGTTGTGGCGTTTGTATTTGTTGCGGTGTTTGCATTAAAATAGAGTCCCGCGGTCATTTCCGTTGTGGCTTTTTTTGGCTTGTTGTGGCTTTTTGATGTGTTGTTGCATTTGCATTTGTTGCGGCGTTTGCGTTTGTTGTGACCCCTCTCGGCTTCCGTACAATATATGATTATAACGCGGGCCAGATTTGAGTTAGACACGTCTGATTTAGGTCATTTTCAGCTTTGGAAATATCAATCTCTGCTGAACTAAAGGGAAAAAGGAGCTGTGAACTTGAAAACTTCATGACATCGCAAGGTGGAACAGAGCGTTTTGAGCTTTGGAGATGTAGACAGACTAAAAATAAAGAGTTACTCAGACGTGTGAGTGAAACAAAACACAAGTCCAGGTCTGTTTTTGAGGATTTAACTTAATTATAACACGACTCAAAGCTCACAGGAGTCAATATTTGCGTAATATAAAACCTTAAAGTAAATTTTTTTCATGTGATACTTTTACTTTTACTTGTTTTTTTGTTTGTTTTTTTGCTCTGGTATCTGTATTTTTACTTAAATTAACAAAACAGAGTACTTCCTCCGCCTCTGATTTTGATGCTTGACCTTTGCACTGATAATTGGCATCTGTGGCATTTCCGTTTCGTGAAGGAGCGGCTGGAGGAAGCGGCTCAGGGTGGAGAGACCTGGTTTATACATTACTCTCATCATTTTATGTAAAGCCACGCGGCTCACAAAATAACAACATTTTCCTAGAAACGAAACATGAAGAAATTACTGTCTGCTAACAACAGTTTTCACAGGTTTTTTGCACAATAAACACAATAAAAATCTAAATAAACACGCTTTTATTTTAGTACAGTATTTTGACTAAAAAGTTTATATATTTTTATAAACTTTTACATTTGAATCGTTCTGTTTCCAATAAAAGCCCAAATCACGTTGATAAAACCTTTACCTCCTGCACCTCTAAAGCCTTCACGGGTCTTCTCTGTTGCCATGGTGAATGCGAGAGCTCCATGGAAACAGACAGTGAGGGTTTGCCGCCCTCTAGTGGACACGAGCGCATCTGCAAGAAAAAAAATAAAATAATAAAATTGAGAAACAGGCTGTTAAAGTTGAATAAAATGCCGGAACTGATTAATTTTAGCTTATAGTGTAGAATAAATGATTTGGCTTTAACTCTCTAAAGATGCACTGCACAACATTTGTGATAGAAAATCTATGGAGATGTTATTGCTTTACCTGGAATGCTCCACAGTTTGGCATTAAATTAATCCATCTTGCATTTATCCAGTTACAAAAGTTTGTCACAGCAAAAACTGGAGGGTTAAAATTTTAGGGTAAAAATTTTCAGAGCTATTTTTAGCACAAAAAGTTTTATTTTAACTATTATATTAAAAGTTAAATGGGGGTTTGAGTTGGGGTTATTTGATATGGTTGAAGTTAATTCAACTCCCCTAGTGTTAATTCAACTTCCTCTAGTGATAATTCAACTTTATCTAGTGTTAATTCAACTTCCCTTAATGTTAATTCAACTTCCTCTAGTGTTAATTCAACTCCCCTTAGTGTTAATTTGGCTCCTCCCACCCACTACTTCAAACTCTGGTGAGAGAAGACCAGTTTGAACCAGTTTTGTTGATAATTTCATCTTAAATTAACTCAAATAAAGTGTAAAAATAAAACACCTCTGTGTGTTGTTTTGTTAAATCAGGATAACTCTACAAAGTGTTATCTGTTTACTCTCAAAACATTCATATAACTCTGGATTTCAGGGTTAAAAAGGAACTTTGGTCCAGTGTTACTTAATTAACATTTCCAAAAATGTTAAATTAACTCTAGAACAGATTGGACTCATATAAACTCTGAGAAAATGTTAAAATTGATTCTGTGAGAGTCAATTTTAACTCTCCAGTTTTTGCTGTGTACAACAGTAAAACTTCCCACTGCTCCTGACAGGTTTAACCCAGAGACACTGAAGGACGGGTCAAATGCAGAGTGTCTTAAACGTCCTAGATTACACCAAACTGACTCTTTTATTAAATCTTTTTTCACATTTTATTTATAAAGATTATTTTTTATATATATATATACAAAAAAGCATTATAACAATTATTTTGACATAATATAGAACCCAACCCTCCCACAAAGAAAATAAATTAATAAATAAAATAAAGTAAAAAATAAAATAATTACAAAAAATAGGTTGGTGATGTTACACGTAGTCAATACAGCCCCAACTATAAAATTAAACTATAAAATTAAAGATTAATGAGTTATAATACAGTCAAATAGCAATGACATGGACAAGGGCTTACACCAAATTATTACCGTATTTTCCCGAGTATTGAGCGCACCTGAATATAAGCCGCAGGTGTCCACATCTTCAAGAACGTTTTCAAGTTAAGGCCGTCACACAAAAATAAACCATAAACAAAAACTATGCAAAAAGAACCAATTACAACTTACTACAAAACGGAAACAAAAACAACTAATAATCCAAAACAATGTGCCCGCGCGTAACAGACTCAGTGACGTCGAGGTCACGTGCAGCAGCAGCTCTGTTTCCATCAGTCGACTTTAACTTAAAAGCTGCATCATCTGCAACAGCATCTTCCTCGTTGCATCACCCCGTCTCTCCCCGCGCTCTACTGCACATGTCTCCTGCAGAAAGAGTCTCTGTTCTGTCTGGATCACGTCAGTGTCTTGGAGGATTTCAGCAGATTTCAGACTCTCAGGGGGCGGGGATAGGTGATCTGTGTATCATTCGTTTTTCACACTAAAACCAAAAATAAGAAAACAAAAAAGCAATAATTTTCTTCCTTATTTGTCTCCAAAACCAAAATGAAAAAAAAAAAAAAAACACACATAAGGATTCGTTTTTTTTTTTTTTTCAGTTTTTGATTTTGTGTTTAAATGAAAAATGGAAAATGGATAACGACCATTTCTCGTTTCTGTAATTTAAACTGAGATGCCGGACTGAACCAGGACTAGCAGGATCAAACCAGGACTAAACCAGGAATAAAACAGGACTAAATTAGGATTAAACCAGGACTAAACCAGAACTAAACCAGGACTAAATCAGGAATAAATTAGGACTAAACCAGGACTAAACCAGGACTAAACCAGGATTAAACCAGGACTAAATCAGGACTGAACCAGGACTAAACCAGGACTAAACCAGGACTGGACTATGACTGAACCAGGACTAAACCAGGACTAAATTAGGACTAAACCAGGACTAACCCAGGACTAAACCAGGACTAACCCAGGACTAAATCAGGACTAAACCAGGACTAAATCAGGACTAAACCAGGACTAAACCAGGACTAAATTGGAACTAAACCAAGACTATACCAGGACTAAATTAGGACTGAACCATGTCTAAACCAGGACTAAATTAGGACTGAACCAAGACTAAACCAGGACTAAACCAGGACTAAATTGGGACTAAACCAGGACTAAACCAGGACTAAATTGGAACTAAACCAGGACTAAACCAGGACTAAATTAGGACTAAACCAAGACTATACCAGGACTAAATTAGGACTGAACCAAGACTAAACCAGGACTAAATTGGAACTAAACCAGGACTAAATTAGGACTAAACCAAGACTATACCAGGACTAAGTTAGGACTGAACCAAGACTAAACCAGGACTAAATTGGGACTAAACCAGGACTAAACCAGGACTAAATGAAAACAGAACAGGACCTGTATTCATATTAGATTTTTTAAAAAATAATGAAAAAGAAAAAAATTACAAATTTAAACTGAATTCATCATAAAAGTGCTCGCCATTAATCGCGTCGATAATCAATAAAATAAATAATCGGTCTGATTATTGGACTTCCTGGATTATTGTGTCGAGTCTCGAGCACTTCCTCCGCGCGTGCGTCCCCCGCGGTTACCTTGACGTCTCCTCGCGCTCCTCACGGCAGCCGCAGCCACATTCCACCAGTCACCGCGAGTCCAAGAACCGGACCAGGACCCGGCACCGAGTCCGAGTCCGAGCGCGCGCCACCCGGTCCACCGCCAGCTCCACGGACCCGGGGGGGGGGAAGAAGGAACCGTATCTGGATCGGAACCGGAGCGTAAAAGAAAAAAAAAAAAAAAAAAAAAGGGGGACCCCAGAACCGGACCTGCTGCTGCTGCTGCTGCTGCTGCTGCTGCGCGCTACGTGTCGTGTGGGATGTGAGCGCTTCAGGTGAGGCTCGGATGTGGATTTTTTATTTTTTTTGGGGGGGAGGGGGGTTCTTTTGGGTTCGTGGGTCGTGTTCCGAGTGCGTGGATCTCTGTGGATTGCGTCTTCGCCATTTTTTAATACGCGTAATAATAAAAATATCCGCGCTCAGTTCCGTCTGTGCGTGGGGGAGATGCTTCTGCTTTTCGTGGCATCTTGACTAAAAAAAAAAAAAAAAAAAAAACAGGACTTAACCAGGACTCGCCGAACCGGGACCGAGCGGGATTAAAGCCTGCGGGGAAGATGCGGTGTCGCCTACTCGCCTGGCGCGTTTCTTGGCGGTGGTTCCGGGGTGTCGTTGGTCCAAACGGGGGGAAATCGGTCAGATCCGTGGAGTGGCGCGGGGGATGTGTGAGGTTTAAGCCCCGGAACGCGTCTCCGGAGCCGGGTACAGCGGAGCGACGCAGCGCGGCGACATCCAGCCTCTCCAGCACAGAGGATGTCCGCGACCAACACCGGCTCCAGGCTCCAGGCTCCAGGCTCACGGATTAGACCTGGTTTAGTTCTGGTTTAGTCCTGGTTAAGTCCTGGTTTAGTCCTGGTTTAGTTCTGGTTTAGTTCTGGTTTAGTCTTGGTTTAGATCTTATCAAATTCTTGTTTAGGGCCAATTTAGTCTGGTCAATTCCTGGTTTATTCCTGGTTTTAGTCCTGGTGTAGTCTTGGTTTTGTCCTGGTTTAGTCTTGGTTTAGTCCTAGTTTTGTCCTGGTTTAGTCTTGGTTTAGTCCTGATTAAGTCCTGGTTTAGTCCTCGTTTAGTCCTAGTTTAGTCCTGGTTTTAGTCCTGGTTTAGTCTTGGTTTGGTCCTGGTTTAGTTTTGGTTTAGTCCTGATTCAGTCCTGGTTTAGTCCTGGTTTTAGTCCTGGATTAGTTTTGGTTTAGGATTTGGTTTAGTCCTGGTTCAGTCCTGGTTTAGATCTGGTTTAATCCTGGTCAAATCCATCTTTAGTTCTGCTTTAGTCCTGACTGAGTCCTGGTTTAATCTTGGTTTCGATCTTGTTTAGTTCTGGTTTAGTTCTGGTTTAGTCTGGTTTAGTTCTGGTTTAGTCTTGGTTTAGATTTTGGTTTAGTCCTGGTTTAGATCTTATCAAATTCTTGTTTAGGGCCAATTTAGTCTGGTCGATTCCTGGTTTATTCCTGGTTTTAGTCCTGATGTAGTCTTGGTTTAGTCCTGGTGTAGTCTTGGTTTGGTCTTGGTTTAGTCCTAGTTTGGTCCTGGTTTTAGTCCTGGTGTAGTCTTGGTTTTGTCCTGGTTTAGTCTTGGTTTAGTCCTAGTTTTGTCCTGGTTTAGTCTTGGTTTAGTCCTGATTAAGTCCTGGTTTAGTCCTCGTTTAGTCCTAGTTTAGTCCTGGTTTTAGTCCTGGTTTAGTCTTGGTTTAGTCCTGGATTAGTTTTGGTTTAGGATTTGGTTCAGTCCTGGTTTAGATCTGGTTTAATCCTGGTCAAGTCCATCTTTAGTTCTGCTTTAGTCCTAACTGAGTCCTGGTTTAATCTTGGTTTCGATCTTGTTTAGTCCTGGTTTAGTTCTGGTTTAGTCCTGGTTTAGTTCTGGTTTAGTCCTGGTTTAGTCCTGGTTTAGTCTTGGTTTAGATTTTGGTTCAGTCCTGGTTTAGATCTTATCAAATTCTTGTTTAGGGCCAATTTAGTCTGGTCGATTCCTGGTTTATTCCTGGTTTTAGTCCTGGTGTAGTCTTGGTTTGGTCTTGGTTTGGTCTTGGTTCAGTCCTGGATTAGTCTTGGTTTAGGTTTTGGTTTTGGTTTCGTCCTGGTTTAGACCTGGTTTAATCCCACGTGAAACGCCGGGTCCAAGCTCCAGGGTGACGGATTAGTCCTGCTGAAGTCTTGGCTTGGTCCTGGTTTTATTCCTGGTTTAGTCCTGATTTTAGTCCTGGATTAGTCCTGGTGTAGTCCTGATTTAGTCCTGGTTTAGATCTTATCAAGTCCTTGTTTAGAGCTGTTTAGACCTGGTTTAGTCCTGGTGTAGTCCTGGTTTAGCCCCGGTTTAGTTCTGGTTTTAGTCCTGGTGTAGTCTTGGTTTATTTCGGATTTAGTCCTTTATTAGTTTTGGTTTAGGTTTTGCTTTAGTCCTGGTTTAGTCTTAGTTTGGTTTTGGTTTAGTCCCGGTCTAGTCCTGGTTTAGTCCTGGTTTAGATCTTCTCAAGTCCTCGTTTAGAGCTGATTTAGTCTGTTTTAGGCCTGGTTCAGTCCTGGTTTAGTCCTGGTTCAGTCCAGCTTTAGTCCTGGTTTAGTCCTGGTTTAGTCCTGGTTAGTCCTTGTTCTGTGGTTTAAAAGCAGTATTTAACAGTTCTAGTCTTGCTTCAGTCCTGGTCCGGTTCTGGTTAAAGTCTTTGCTCAGTATTTTGCAGCGCTGGTGTTTTTATTGACATATTTTTCCTCTCGTCTCTGTCCTCGTCTTCAGAAGGACACGGAGGTTTTCAGTTTGAGTCTGGTCCCGTCCTCATCGACTTCATCACGTCATTATTTTTATTTTATTTATTTGTTTATATTTTAACGTTCAGAAGGATTTGGGGATTTATTTATTCTTTAGTCCTGGTTCTTCAGATTATTGCAGTCAGTTAAACCAGGACTGAACCAGGTCTGAACCAGGACTAAACCAGGACTAAACCAGGACTAAACCAGGACTAAACCAGGACTAAACCAGCACTAAATCAGGTCTAAACCAGAACTAAACCAGGTCTAAACCAGGACTAAACCAGCACTAAACCAGGACTAAAACAGGACTAAACCAGGACTAAACCGGGACTAAACCAGGTAAACTAAACCACCAGGTCTAAACCAGGTCTAAACCAGGACTAAACCAGGACTAACCAGGACTAACCAGGACTAAACCAGGACTCTAAACCAGGACTGAACCAGGGCTAAACCAGCAAACTAAACCAGGACTAAACCAGGGCTAAACCAGGACTAAACCAGGACTAAACCAGGTCTAAACCAGGACTGAACCAGGGCTAAACCAGGACTAAACCAGGTCTAAACCAGGACTGAACCAGGGCTAAACCAGGACTAAACCAAGTCTAAACCAGGACTAAAACTAGGACTAAACCAGGACTAAACCAGGTCTAAACCAGGACTAAAACTAGGACTAAACCAGGACTAAACCAGGTCTAAACCAGGACTGAACCAGGGCTAAACCAGGTCTAAACCA
This sequence comes from Boleophthalmus pectinirostris, assembly GCF_026225935.1. Classification (NCBI taxonomy): domain Eukaryota; kingdom Metazoa; phylum Chordata; class Actinopteri; order Gobiiformes; family Gobiidae; genus Boleophthalmus; species Boleophthalmus pectinirostris. The sequence goes on along the minus strand of NW_026571095.1, from coordinate 35,494,122 downwards.
GGTCTAAACCAGGACTAAACCAGGTCTAAACCAGGTCCTGGTTTAGTCTTAGTTTAGTCCTGGTTTGGTCCCGGTTTAGTCGTACCTTAATACTGTATTAACGTATTTTAAGTCTCGTCTTAAAACCCACTTTTACTCTTTTACGCTTTTAAAACCTCGTGAGTCGTCGTTATTTTATTCTCTGTGTCTTTTATTTATTTTTATGTTGTTGTTTTTTTAACCTTTTTATTATTTCTTAGGGTTCTTGCTCTTATTTAATTTGACGAGTTTTATTGTCTTAACGAGGACGAGTGGAGTTAAGTCGAGTTTTATTTTTTATTTGTATTTTGGAAACGGTTTTTGGTTGAATCGGAAATTTGGTCAAAAATAGGGACTCAAAAGTGGGGCTGTCCCGGGTAAACAGGGACGGCTGGTCATGTGATTGGCGGACAGGAGACAGGTGACAGGTGACAGGTGACAGGTGACAGGTGACAGGTGACAGGTGACAGGTGACAGGTGGGTTGTTTCCGTTTTGTTTAGTCTGAGTTTTGCCCCGAGCCAAAAACGGAGCATCTAAATGGAGCGACGGTAATGATACGAGTGGGAAGAAAGAAAAAGACACAGAGACAGAGAGAGAGAAAGTGTCAGGACTAAACCAGGATCAAACCAGGATAAACCAGGAAAACCAGGATCAAACCAGGATCAAACCAGGATCAAACCAGGACTAAACCAGGACTAAACCAGGATCAAACCAGGATCAAACCAGGATCAAACCAGGACTAAACCAGGACTAAACCAGGATCAAACCAGGACTAAACCAGGGCTAAACCAGGACTAAACCAGGACTAAACCAGGACTAAACCAGGATCAAACCAGGACTAAACCAGGGCTAAACCAGGATTAAACCAGGACTAAACCAGGACTAAACCAGGATCAAACCAGGACTAAAGCAGGATCAAACCAGGACTAAACCAGGACTAAACCAGGACTAAACCAGGACTAAACCAGGACTAAACCAGGACTAAACCAGGACTAAACCAGGACTAAACCAGGATCAAACCAGGATCAAACCAGGACTAAACCAGGATCAAACCAGGGCTAAACGAGGATCAAACCAGGACTAAACGAGACCTCAGATCACCTTGCGACAGCTCAAGAACTCTACAGGATTTGTTTCTTTTTTAGTATTATTATATTATTGATTTATTATTTATTACTATTATATTTAGTTTCTTCTCTCCTGGTTTAGTCCTGGTTTAGTTCTGGTTTAGTCCTGGTTTAGTCCTGGTTTAGTCCTGGTTTAGCCCTGGTTTAGTACTGGTTTAGACCTGGTTTAGTCCTGGTTTGATCCTGGTTTAGTCCTGGTTTAGTCTTGGTTTAGTCTTGGTTTAGTCCTGGTTTAGTTCTGGTTTAGTCCTGGTTTAGTCCTGGTTTAGACCTGGTTTAGTCCTGGTTTAGTCCTGGTCTAGTACCTGGTTTAGTCTTGTTTTAGTCCTGGTTTAGTCCTGGTTAAGTCCAGGTTTATTCCTGGTTTAGTCTTGTTTTAGTCCTGGTTTAGTCCTGGTTTAGACCTGGTTTAGTCCTGGTCTAGTACCTGGTTTAGTCCTGGCTCAGCCCTGGTTTAGTCTTGGTTTAGTCCTGGTTTAGTCCTGGTTTAGTCCTGGTCTAGTCCTGGTTTAGTCCTGGTTTAGTCTTGTTTTAGTCCTGGTTTAGTCCTGGTTTAGTCTTGTTTTAGTCCTGGTTTAGTCCTGGTTTAGTCTTGTTTTAGTCCTGGTTAAGTCCAGGTTTATTCCTGGTTTAGTCTTGTTTTAGTCCTGGTTTAGTCCTGGTTCAGTCTTGTTTTAGTCCTGGTTCAGTCCTGGTTTAGACCTGGTTTAGTCCATGTGGTCTTTTGTTGTCATGACTCTCATCTCCCCCCCAGTTTTCTCAACAAAAAAAAAAACAAAAAATCAGAAATCAGTGAATATTTTTTTCTTCTATTTCGTTGTTTTTGGTGAATATTGTGATTTTAAAATGTTGTGGTTTGTGTTTGGTTGAACGACACGAGCTCGGTCTGTCTGGTTTTGGTGTTGAGTGACGAGCCGCTGACGGACGCTGCTGTAGTTTCCGGTCGGTGCCAGACGTTCTCCGCTTCAGTTTCTCTGCTCCCACTCGCTGCGGCGGTTTGACACGTACGAAAATTACACTGTTAAAACGAGACACATCCACACTCGTCTCCGACTCCGACTCCCGACTCCGCGCCGCACGAAGAAGACGAGGTTTAAAGGTGCACTGTGGAACTTTTCCACTGCAGGGTCTGTCAGATGGAAGCTTTTCTCTGTGGAGATGTGATTGTTTTGTCAGGAATGTTTCCACCTGGTTTAGTCCTGGTTTAGTCCTGGTTTAGACCTGGTTTAGTCCTGGTTTAGACCTGGTTTAGTCCTGGTTTGGTTCTATCCATAGTAGAAACCCAGAGCCTGGTTTAGTCTTAATTTAGTCCTGGTTTAGTCCTGGTTTAGACCTGGTTTAGACCTGGTTTAGTCCTGGTTTAGACCTGGTTTAATTGTAGTTTAGACCTGGTTTAAATCCTGGTTTAGACCTGGTTTAGTCCTGGTTTAGACCTGGTTTAGTCCTAGTTTAGACCTTGCTTAGTCCTAGTTTAGTCCTGGTTTAGACCTGGTTTAGTCCTAGTTTAGATCTGGTTTAGTTTTAGTTTAGACCTGGTTTAATCTTAGTTTAGCCTTGGTTTAGTCCTAGTTTAGTCCTGGTTTAGACCTGGTTTAGTCCTAGTTTAGACCTTGTTTAGTCCTAGTTTAGACCTGGTTTAGACCTTGTTTAGTCCTAGTTTAGTCCTAGTTTAGACCTGGTTTAGTCCTAGTTTAGACCTTGGTTTAGTCCTAGTTTTAGACCTGGTTTAGACCTGGTTTAGTCCTAGTTTAGACCTGGTTTAGTCCTAGTTTAGTCCTGGTTTAGACCTGGTTTAGTCCTAGTTTAGATCTGGTTTAGTCCTAGTTTAGTCCTGTTTTAGTCATAGTTTAAACCTGATTTAGTCCTGGTTTAGTCCTGGTTTAGTCCTAGTTTAGACCTGGTTTAGTCCTGGTTTAGACCTTGTTCAGTTCTGGTTTAGTCCTGGTTTAGACCTGGTTTAGACCTTGTTTAGTTCAGGTTTAGTCCTGGTTTAGACCTGGTTTAGACCTTGTTTAGTTCTGGTTTAGTCCTGGTTTAGACCTGGTTTAGACCTTGTTTAGTTCTGGTTTAGTCCTGGTTTAGACCTGGTTTAGACCTTGTTTAGTTCAGGTTTAGTCCTGGTTTAGACCTGGTTTAGTTCTGGTTTAGTCCTGGTTTAGACCTTGTTTAGTTCTGGTTTAGACTTGGTTTAGTTCTGGTTTAGTCCTGGTTTAGACCTTGTTTAGTTCTGGTTTAGTCCTGGTTTAGACCTGGTTTAGTTCTGGTTTAGTCCTGGTTTAGACCTGGTTTAGTTCTGGTTTAGTCCTGGTTTAGACCTGGTTTAGACCTTGTTTAGTTCTGGTTTAGTCCTGGTTTAGACCTTGTTTAGTTCTGGTTTAGTCCTGGTTTAGACCTGGTTTAGACCTTGTTTAGTTCTGGTTTAGTCCTGGTTTAGACCTGGTTTAGTTCTGGTTTAGTCCTGGTTTAGACCTGGTTTAGTCCTGGTTTAGTCCTGGTTTAGACCTGGTTTAGACCTTGTTTAGTTCTGGTTTAGTCCTGGTTTAGACCTGGTTTAGACCTTGTTTAGTTCTGGTTTAGTCCTGGTTTAGACCTGGTTTATCTTCTCTCGCTGATACTGTGAAAAACTTTACCTCAGACCGTGGACTCTCTGTACCAAACCTGGGGCTCATCATTTAAATAATTAATAATCAATAATTTAAATAAATCAATAACTAAATAATTAAACATCGACTCCTACTTCTTTTTCTTTTTTTTTTTTGTCAGATTTGTTTTCATTTTTAGAGCATTAATCGTCCTGTTGTGGTCTTGGTTCAGTTCTGGGTTTAGTCCCTGAGTTTAAAGCTGCACTGTGCCACTTTTCTGTTGCCGGGTCCATCAGCTGCTTGTTTCTATGGATACGTCACTGCTCTGTCTGGAATGTTCCGCAGTGTGACTTTAAACAGCTCGACTTTACATTTATTCAACTACAGGCGCTTTTATAAAACTCAAAAAAACGTCGAAAAACAAACATTCTGAGTGTGAGCGGGGTCGCCTCTCCGCAGATCTGACCTGTAACTTGGTCCGGTTTGGTCTCCGTGAAGACAGAAAGGTTTAAAGACACACTGCGGAACATTCCAGACAAAGAAACAACATCTCCACGGAGAAAAGTGTTTCAAGAAAAGTGTGAGTCAGTTTCAACTTCCAATAAATCCACATGTTTGCTTTGTCAGTGGAGTGGAAAAAAATATATAATTAAAGCCACAGTTTGTAACTTTTTTGACACAAATAGACTGAAATAAAAGCATGTTTTTTTGTAATTTGGTTGTGTTTATTAGTCTGATTCATCAGACGGTTTCACTTCGTAGAAACCGTGTGACCTCGCAGCATTAGAATTCGTTTGCTCGACAGTCGACAGGTACTTTTTTAATTTAACCAATCGCTGTTGTTTGGTCGTGACATTTGTAATGCTCCAAATCCCGTAGGAAGAAGGACAATAACGTCTTTCCCCTTGATAAAATTCACCAAATATTCTCTTTGTTCCGGCTTTAAATCCTCGATCTCGGGAATCGTTACCAACACAGAATGTCTGTCTTCGTCTACATCCATCTCGACGCTTTGTTTACTGTTGTGCTGTTCCACGAGTTTGACGTCATGACTTCACAGATCACAGCTGATTGGTTTATTGATTGGTATTTAATATTTAGTGTTTGGTTTTAAGGATCTTAGCTTGAATAAAGACTGATGCCTCATTTTAACATGTTTAAACATGCACATATTTCAGTTATTCACTGTATTGAGCATCAGTCTACGGCCTCGATCGGCCTCTGCTTCATCTCTGTTTAGATATGTGGCCCTTGATGAAAAAAGTTTGGACACTCCTGGTCTAGTGTTTTCAGATTCCTGATCTAGTTCCTGGAGAGAAATGAAACTGAGTGGAGGCACTGGGTGGCACAGACCTGACTGTGTGTTTATTGCACTGACTTGACTGACAAACTACAAACTACAGACTGTAACTTTGTGGAGGTGGCACGACGGCTGCATGCGTCCATGGAAATTCTAATGTTCCGAGCTGTGGTCACAACTAGGGCTGGGTATCATTAAGAAGTTGCCGATACGATACATACCTCGATACACAGGTCAAGATACGATACATACAGGTACATACATACTCGATACACAGGTCAAGATACACAGGTCAAGATACGATACATACCTCGATACACAGGTCAAGATACGATACATACCTCGATACACAGGTCAAGATACGATACATACCTCGATACACAGGTCAAGATACGATACATATCTCGATACACAGGTCAAGATACATACATTACATCAAGATACATAGATACACAGTCAAGATACATGATACACAGGTCATATATTCAAAACGATTCGATACAGTTCAATAAAAAATAAAAGTTAAATCATGGCTGTGATACTAAAAGTCTTTGTTAAACCACGTCTTGTGCAAAGTTCATATGAAACACAAACATTTTAATCATCAAAACTGTGTCAAAATGTCAAATGTGTCGCATAAATGAGTTTCCTTTCACTCCACAAGCAACAAAACTGTAGCTGCAACAGAAATAATTTAGTAAAACACACGTAAAAATACTCTTGGTGATATATCGATACAGTAGCCCATGATATCGATACTGTATCATCACATTAAACGATACGATATATCGATATTCCGATATTTTTGCACACCCCTAGTCACAACGGCTCATCAAAGTCTGATCTGGTCACGTCTCAGAAGCTCAGCAGGGCAGGGCCTGGTTTGTACTTGGATGGAGACGCTGGGAAAATCAGGAGCCACAGGAGGCGCCAGAGGCAAAAACTGTTGTTGTGTCCTTAGGCAGGACACTTCACCCACATTGTCTTGTATGAATGTGGTGTGTGAGTGATGGTGGTGGCCGGAGTGACCGATGGTGCAGATTGGCAGCCTCACTTCTGTCAGTCTGCCCCAGGGCAGCTGTGGCTTACACGAGAACGCTTGCAGGTAAAAACGACAAAATATTTTATCAGAACTGTCTTTCGTTTAGGGGTCAAATTATTGCGTTAATTGCGATGAATTAATTACAGTCATATTTAGCGCTTTATGTTTTTTAATCTCATTTTTAATCTCTAACTTTACTGTTTCTGTTCGCGAGTTTCCTTATTATAAAATCTGTTTTTATGTGTTGTTAGGACACAGTCTCGCACTGTGCAGTCCTGCTCCTCTCGCTCCAGCAAAGAATTGTAGCCTAATTTTCATTCCCTTTCTCGTCGCATTTGCAATAAACCTGCAAATGTCTGATCTCTGAAAACATCACGACACAGACACAGAACAGACTCACCATCAGCAGAACATCCCTCTGTCACAGAAAGAACATCTATATTCCACTGAGTCTTTTCTCCACTTAGTTTATGCAAATGAGCCATGCGCTTTTAAGTTTCGTTTCTACTTCCACAAAGCTGCATTAAACACTTTATAATGTCAAACGGGCTGATGTGGCTCTAGACCAGGGGTGTCAAACTCATTTTGGTCCAGGGGTCGTATCCAACCGACTTTGATCCCAAAGGGGCCGGATCAGAAAACTCATGTCATATAAACCCCAAAAATAACAATAAGTTCAAATATTTTTTGCAGGGAAATGCAAATCTATTACAGAAATCTTTTTTAATTGATGAACTCTTTCTTTTACAAAATATTATTATATTATGAACAACCTGAAACTTTAAGAAAAATACAATTTCAACACAATGTTTTAATATTAACTTGTATGTAAATAGGAATAAGTCAGTTTTTGTTGTAAAATCCTGCACTCGGCTCCACTTTTCTCATGTTGGACATTTTTCTGATGAGGGTGTCACGGTCAACAGTCAAAACGATCGTCCTTTAAGAGCGTTTGGAAAGAGACAAGTCTTCATTTGTGCTGCTCTGGTGGGAGGGGCCACGTACAGAGACGCTGGAGACGCTGCTGTGATAAACACCACAGAAAATTAACAAGATTTTAATAGAAAATATAATTAAAATATTTTAGTAGAAAATCAGCCGAGGGCCAGATTAAAGGTCTTGGAGGGCCGGATCTGGCCTCCGGGCCGTATGTTTGACACCCCTGATCTAGAGTGTTTATGTTTATATGTTGTAAAGTTGAGTTTATTTATGCAGATTAGTAATAATAATAATGATGATATTTATATAAAAACATTAATGATAGTATGAAAATAATGTAATAATGAATTCAAATGAAAATACCTCAAGTTGAAGCTTTTCTCAGCAATTTTTTGGTGAAATTAAAAAAGAGATGAATTAATTACAGATCATAATTAATTCATCTCTCAATTTTTTTAATCGCTCGACGGCACTACTTTCGTTTAGACGGTGACGGCGTTTTTGAGGCTTTAAAAAAAAACGCAAAAATCTGAAACCTCCCTCCAGAGTGGAAAAGTTGAATCCACTGCCCAAGACGCAAAACTCTGGTCAGATGTGCTCAGGTCGTGTACACGTTTACGTCACAAACACACAGGACACAGAAACCCGTCATCATGCAAACACAATCTAATTCCACACACTTTTGCGTCACCGTGTGCACCAGGATCATCACTGTGAGTCTTTTTCCAAGTCTCAAAATCAGATTTAAATCAGATTTTTTTTTTCTTTCTCTCTCTCTAAAATGAACGCCGATTAATTCATTAACACAAGTTGCTGTTTTCTTCATTTTAATTCATTCTTTTTGCTGCATTTTTTTGTCATCTTTAAAAAAAAAAACACCCACATTATAGTAGATATTTGGATCATCTGCCCTCTCTCTCTCTCTCTCTCTTTCTCTTTCTCTCTTTTTTTCTCTCTCTCTGTTCTCCAAAGTATCTACAGCCCACCACTCTACTACATAAATTAACTATTAAACATGCTCTCTCTCTTTCTCTCCCTCCTTCCCCCTGTCTTTCTCTCTCTCTCTTCTCCAAAGTACCTACAGCCCACCGCTCTTCTGCATAAATTAATCTTCCTCCCTCTTTCTCTCTCTCCTCTTCTCTGTCTTTCAATCTCTCTGTCTCTCTTACTCTTTCTCTCTATGGCTCTCTTCTCTCTCTGTCCTGCTTCCTCTCTCTCTCTCTTTTACTCTCTCTTTTTTATCTCTCTTTCTCTTCTCCAAAGTACCTACAGCCCACCGCTCTGCTACATAAATTACTATTATTACTATTAACTACTTCTCTCTCTTTCTCTCTCTCTTTCTCTCTCCCTCCCTCCACTGTTCTCTCTTCTCTCTCTCTTCCTCTGTCTCTCCATCTGTGTCTCTTTCTCTCTTCTCTGAAGTATCTCTATTCCACCTCTGCTGCATAAATTAATCATCTTTCCTCTCTCTCCCTTTTCCTCGTGTCCGTTCTTATCTCCTCCCTCGCGTTACCAAAGGGGGCGCTGTGACTCACGTTGTATTCGCTGCGTGTTTGTGGTGCGTTCTCGGTGCGTTCGTGTTGCGTTTGTGTTTCGTTCATATTGCGTTCTCTTTGCATTCTTGGTGTGTTCGCGATGCGTTTGTGTTTCGATCGTGTTGCGTTCGTGTTGTGTTCGCGTTGCGTTCGCAATGCGTTCGCAATGCGTTTGCGATGCTTTTGTGTTTCGATCGTGTTTTGATCATGTTGCGTTCGTGTTGTGTTCGCAATGCCTTCGCAATGCGTTCGCAATGCATTCGCATGCGTTCGCGATGCTTTTGTGTTTCGATCGTGTTTTGATCGTGTTGCGTTCGCGATGCGTTCGCAGTGTGTTTATGTTGTATTTGCATTATATTCACGTTGCGTTCGCTTTGTGTTTATGTTGCATTTGCATTATATTCGCGTTGTGTTCGCGGTGTGATTGTGTTGCGTTTGCATTATATTCGCGTTGTGTTCGCGGTGTGTTTGTGTTGCGTTTGCATTGTATTCGCGTTGCATTCGCGTTGTGTTTGTGTTGCGTTTGCGGTGCTTTCACGGTGCATTCGCGTTGCATTTGCATTGCATTCGCGTTGTGTTTGCGGTGTGTTTGTGTTGCGTTTGAGGTGTGTTTGCGGTGCTTTCACAGTGTGTTCGCGTTGCATTCGCGGTGTGTTTGTGTTGCGTTCACTGTGCATTTGCATTGCATTCGCGGTGTGTTTGCGGTGCTTTCACAGCGTTGCATTCGTGGAGTGTTTGTGTTGCGTTTGAGGTGTGTTTGTGTTGCGTTCGCAGTGTGTTTGCGGTGTTTTCACGGTGCATTTGCTTTGCATTTGCGTTGCATTCGCGGTGTGTTTGCGCGTTCGCGTTGCATTCGCGGTGTGTTTTTGCGTGCGTTCGCGTTGCGTTCGTGCGTTGCGTTCGTGTTGCGTTTCGCGGTGCTTTCACGGTGCTTTCGCGGGGTGTTTGTGACCCGTTTGCAGTGCGTTCACGTTGCATTCACGGTGTGTTTGTGGTGCTTTTGCGGTGCTTTTACGGTGCGTTCGCGGTGTGTTCGTGCGTTCACGGTGTGTTCGCGTGTGTTCGCGGTGTTTCGCGGTGCGGTGTCGCGGTGTGTTCGCGGTGCGTTCGCGGTGTGTTCGCGGTGTGTTCGCGGTGTGTTCGCGGTGTGTTCGCGGTGTTTTTCGCGGTGTGTTCGTGGTGCATTTGCGGTGCTTTTCGCGGTGTGTTCGCGTGGTTCGCGTGCGTTCGCGGTGTGTTTCGCGTGCGTTCGCGGTGCGTTCGCGGTGCGTTTGCGGTGTGTTCGCGGTGTGTTCGTGGTGCATTTGCGGTGCTTTTACGGTGCGCGTGTCGCGGTGTGTTCGTGGTGCATTTGCGGTGCTTTTACGGTGCGTTCGCGGTGTGTTCGCGGTGTGTTCGTGGTGCATTTGCGGTGCTTTTACGGTGCGTTCGCGGTGTGTTCGCGGTGTTGTTCGCGGTGTGTTCGTGGTGCATTTTGCGGTGCGTTCGCGGTGCGTTCGCGGTGCGTTCGCGGTGCGTTCGCGGTGCGTTCGCGGTGCGTTCGCGGTGCGTTCGCGGTGCGTTCGCGGTGCGTTCGCGGTGCTCTGGTGTTTTTTCGGGGCCCACCTCCGTCACACCTCCCACCTCCGAGCTGAGCCTGTGTCTGCTTCACTGTCGTAGGAAATCACAGCACGTTCACTCCGGACCAGACCTGTCACAGAAACACCACCATGACTAATTCAACGTATAAACACTTCCCTTCACATCTGATTTTATTTTAATTAATTTTATTTTAAGGCCGACCTCTTCTGCAAAATGGACCTTTCAGAGATTTAAAAACATCAATTTACACTTTTTTTTCTCCCTTCTGTTTATAAAGTTGTTTCCTCGTCACAAACAAACCTGTAGCTCTGTTTTGTTTCATTCACACATGTTTAAAGCTGCATTGTGTAACTTTTTGGTTACCGTCACCTGCTTGTTTCTATGGATACGTCATTGCTCTGCCTGGAATGTTCCACAGTGTGATGTTAAAAACACCTCTACTTTGCGTTTCAGATCAAAAATACCTGGGTTGGGATTTGAATTTGAATTTGAGTTTGAATTTGATTTTGGGTTTGGATTTGCGTTTGGATTTGAGTTTGGATTTGGGTTTGATTTTGGGTTTGGATTTGAATTTGAGTTTGAATTTGAATTTGATTTTGGGTTTGGATTTGAATTTGAGTTTGAATTTGGTTTTGGGTTTGAATTTGGGTTTAGATTTGGGTTTGGATTTGGGTTTAGATTTGTGTTTGTGTTTGGATTTGGGTTTGAATTTGGATTTGCATTTGGATTTTTAAAACTTTTGGTCTTGTTCTTGTTCTGAAGTATTTTTTTTAACACTTCAATCATAACTTCCGATCTTTTTCATGTGTAAAACTGTTTTCAGAAAGTTGCACAAATCAATCAGTCTCTCGGTAAAATGAATTAAATTAAGAAAAACATTTGACTTTATTTGAGCAGATTCAACTTGACGAGTAAAATGATCCACCAGTGAAATAAGTTTGTTTTTTTTAATTCCAGCAACATTTGATTATGTTTCTTATTTTAACACAAACTTGTTTTTCTTTTCTTAAGTTTAGTGAGATGTATTTTCATATTTTAAGCACAGAAAGTCCAGTTCTGTGGCAGATCATTTTACTCGTCAAGTGAAATTTACTCAAATCATGATGAAACCTTCTTTAATTTTGTATGGAGGATTTATTTAGTTTGAAATTCTCAACGAAAGTTCAAAATAGCATTATTCATTCTTTTTTTTCTTTTTTTTTGAGCATTACATTATAAGAATATTTATATGTCCATGTTTTTGGGGCCATTTCTGGAGCTCAAAGGACGAGGCTGAAGTTTAAAAAAAAACTTATTGTGTCCTACCACATGTACCATATTTTCCGGACCGAGACGAGACCGAATCTGAATGTGGTTGAGTCCGAGACAAGACTGAGTCCAAGCACCTTGAAGACCGAGACAAATCCGAGTCCAAGTGCCTTCAAGACCGAGACAAGACCGAGTCCAAGCACAATTGAGTCCGAGACAAGACCGAATACAAATGTGGTCGTTTCCGAGACAAAACCAAGTCCAAGCGCCTTCAAGACTGAGACAAGACCGAATCTGAACGTGGTCGAGTCCGAGACAAGACCGAGTCCAAACACCTTCAAGTCCAAGATGAAACTGAGTCCAAGTTCCTTCAAGATCGAGTCCAGACGCCTTCAGGACCGACAAGACTGAGTCCAAGTGCCTTCAAGACCAAGACGAGACTGAGTCCAAGTGACTTCAAGACTGAGACAACTGAGTCCAAGTGACTTCAAGACTGAGACAAGACCGAGACCAAGACAAGAAAAGACCAAGACAAGACCAAGACAAGACCAAGACAAGACCAAGTCGAAATGTGGTCGAGTCCGGGACAAAACTGAGTCCAAACCCCTTCAAGACGAGACCGAGTCCGAGTTCCTTCAAGACCGAGTCCAAGTCCCTTCAAGAGCGAGACGAGACAGAGTCCAAGTGCCTTCAAGACCGAGACAAGACCGATTCTGAACGTGGTCGAGTCTGAGACAAGACCGAGTCCAAGCGCCTTCAAGACCAAGACGAGCCTGAGTCCAAATGACTTCAAGACCAAGACAAGACCGAGACAAGACCAAGTCGAAATGTGATCGAGTCCGAGACAAAACTGAGTCCAAACCCCTTCAAGACCAAGACGAGACTGAGTCCAAGTTCCTTTCATGATCAAGTCCAAGCGCCTTCAAGACCGAGACAAGACCACGTTGAAACATGGTCGAGTCCGAGACAAGACTGAGCCCAAACCTGGTCGTTTCCGAGATAAGACCAAGTCCAAGCGCCTTCAGGACCGAGACAAGACCGAATCTGAACGTGGTCGAGTCCGAGACAAGACCGAGTCCAGGCGTCTTCAAGACCAAGACGAGACCGATTCCAGGCGCCTTCAGGACCGAGACAGGACCGAGTCCAAGTTCCTTCAAGACCGAGTCCAAACGCCTGCAAGACCGAGACAAGACCGAGTCCAAGTTCCTTCAAGACCGAGACAAGACCGAGTCCAAGTTCCTTCAAGACCGAGACAAGACCGAGTCCAAGTTCCTTCAAACCAAGTCCAAACACCTGCAAGACCAAGACGAAACCGAGTCCAAACGCGGTTGAGTCCGAAACGAGACCATTAAAAAAACGATCTCCGGTCTCGAGGACTGGAGTGAGGAGGAGGAGGCGTTTGAAAAAGGACAAACGGTCGTTGTTTTTCTGTTTCTTTAAAAAAATCTTTTCTGTTTCCGTCGGAGTCTGTGTGATTCAGGAGGACGGGAGGGCATCTGACACAAGAGCAGAGAGATGGAGGGATGGAGGGAGCGGGTGAAGGAAGGGAAGAAGCAGGCCTCCGCAGAAGTGAACTCTGGGAGATTTGTGAGGCGGGTGGGCGCGATGGCGTGACGCTGAACGGAGGAGAGGCAGATGGAGAGAGAGATAAAGACGGGAATAGAACCTCCACTTTTAACTCACAAACAGCTCCTCAGAGCGGAATGATAGAAGTGTCAGAAAGAACGACAGAATCTGACGGAGACGGAGAGAGAGAGGGGGAAGAGAGAGAAGGGGAAGGAAGGATATAGAGGAGGGAGAGAGAGAGAAGAGAAGAGAGGAAAGGAAGAAGGAAGAGAGGAAAGGAAGAAGGGAAGAGAGGAAAGGAAGAAGGGAAGAGAGGAAAGGAAGAAGGGAAGAGAGGAAAGGAAGAAGGAGGAAGAAGGAAAGAAGAGGAAGAGAGGAAGGAGGAGAGAGAGAGAGAGAGAGGAGAGAGGGAGAGGAGAGAGAGAGAGAAGGAGAGAGGAGAGGAAGAGGAGAGAGAGAGAGAGGGAGAGAGGAGAGAGAGAGAGAGGAGAGAGAGGGAGAGAGAGAGAGAGAGAGAGGAGAGAGAGGAGAGAGGGAGAAGAAGAGAGAGGGAGAGGAGAGAGGAGAGGAGAGAGAGAGAGAGAGAGAGAGAGGAGAGAGAGAGAGAGAGAGAGAGGAGGAGAGGGGAGAGAGGAGAGAGAGGAGAGAGAGAGAGAGAAGAGAGGGAGAGAGGAGAAGAAGGAAGAGAGAGAGGGAGAGAGAGAGAGAGAGAGAGGAGAGAGAGGGAGAGAGAGAGAGAGAGAGAGAAGAGGAGAGAGAAGGGAGAGAAGAGGAGAGAGGGAGGAGAGAGGGAGAGAGAAGAGAGGAGAGAGAGAGAGAGAGAGAAGAAGAGAGAGAGAGAGAGAGGAGAGAGGGAGAAGAGGAGAGGAGAGGAGAGAGAGAGAGGAGAGAGGGAGAGAGAAGAGGAGAGAGAGGAGAAGAGAGAGAAGAGAAGAGAGAGGAGAGAAGAGAGAGGAGAGAGAGAGGGAGAAGAGAGAGAGAGGAGAGAGAGAGAGGAGGAGAGGGAGAGGAGAGAGGGAGAAGAAGAGGAGAGAGGGAGAAGAAGAGGAGAGAGAGGGAGAGGAGAGAGAGAGAGAGAGAGAGGAGAGAGGGGAGAGGAGAAGAGGAGAGAGGAGAGAGAGAGAGAGAGGAGAGAGAGGAGAGAGGGAGAGAAGAGGAGAGAGAGAAGAGAGAGAGAGAGAGAGAGAGAGAGAAGAGAGAGAGGAGAAGAAGAGGAGAGAGAGAGAGGAAGAGGAGAGAGGGAGAGAGAGAGAGAAAGAGAGAAGAAAAGAAAGGAGATAGAGAAGAAAGAAGAGAGAGGAAGGGAGAAGGAGAAGAGGGGGAGGAAAGGAGAGGAGGAAGGAAGAAGAGACGGGGTGGAGAGAAAGGGGGAAGGAAGGATACAGAGGAGGGAGAGAGCGAGAAGGAGATAGAGGAGAAAGGGAGAAGGGAAGAGAGGAAAGGAGAGATGAGGAGAGAGAGGGAGGAGGACAGTGGGAGAGGAGAGAGGGAAAAAGAGGGAGAGAGAAGAAGGAGAAAAGAGAGAGGGAGAAAGAGAGGAAAGAGAGAGGAGGAAGGAAGAAGAGAGAGGATGGAGAGAAAGGGAGAAAGAACGATACAGAGGAGGGAGAGAGAGAGAAGAGAAGGAGCTAGAGGAGAAAGAAGAGAGAAGGAGAGAGAGGGAGGAGGACAGTGGGAGAGGAGAGAGGGAGAGAGGAGAGAAGAGGAGAGAGGGAGTAGAGAAGAGGGAGAAAAGAGAGAGGGAGGAAGGGAGAAGAGAGAGGAGGAGATAGAGGGGGTATATAGAGGAGAGAGAAGAAAAGAAAGGAGATAGAGAAGGAGAAGAGGGGGAGGAGAGAGGGGAAGGAGCGAGAGAGGAGAAAGAGAGATAGGATATAGAGGAGAGAGAAAGAGAAAGAAGAGGGGAAGGAAGGAGGAGGAGAGGAATAGAGAGAGAGGGAGAGAGAGAGAGATAGAAGGATATAGAAGAGAGAGAGAGAGGAGGAGGAGGAGAGAAGAAAAGAGAGGGAAGAAAGGAAATGTGAGGAGGAACGAGGGATGCTGAAAGAGACAGAGGAGTGGAAGAAAAGAGGGAGAGGAAAGAAGGGACAGAGGACAGAGAGAGATATAAACAAGGAGATCTGAAAATAAAACGTGAAGGAAAAAATCACGGTAGAGAGAAAGAGAGAAGAGAAAGAACAGAGGAGAGAGGAGAAAGAGAGAGGGAGAAGAAGAAAGACAAGAAAGAGGGTAAGGGAGGAGGAGGAGAAGAGAAATAGGAGAGAGAGAGGAGGAGGAGAGAGGGAGAAAGAGAGATAGAGAAGGACATAGAGGAAAGAGAGAGAGGGAGAAAAGGAAGGAGGAGGGAGAGAGGAGAGGAGAAGGGGAGAAGAAGAGAGAAAAAAAGAGGTGTAGAAAGGGAGAGGGAAAGAAAAGAGGAGAGGGGGAAAAGCAGAAGAAGAGAGAAAAGATTAAAAGAAGAAAGGAGAGAAGAGGAGATGGAGAGGGAAAAGGAGGAGACGAGAGGGAGAAAAAGAGATAGAGAAGGATATAGAGGAAAGAGAGAGAGAGGGAAAAGGAGATAGAGGAGAAAGAGAGAGAGGAGCGAGAGGGAGGAGGAGAGAGGAAGAGAGGAGAAGAAAGGGTGTGAAAAAGAGAGAGGAGAGGGCGAAAAGAGGAAAGAAAGGAGAGCAGAGGGAGAGAAGAAGAAGAGAGGAGAGAAAGAGGAGAGGAGAGAGGGAAAAAGAGATAGCAGGATATAGAGGAGAGAGAGAGGGGGGGGGGGAGGAGATGGAGAAGAAAGAGAGAGGGAAAGGAATGAGGAGTGAAAGGGAGAGAGGAGAGGAGAGAAGAAAAGAGAGGAGGGGGGAAAAGAAGAAAGAAAAGAGAGGAGAGGAGAAGGGGAGAAGAAGAGAGAAAAGAGAGAGGAGAGGGAGAGAAGAAGAGAGGAGAGGAGAAAGAGAGAGGAGAAGGGGAGAAAAAGAGAGGAAAGAGAGAGAAGAGAGGAGAGTGGGAGAAGAAGAGAGAAAAGAGAGGAGAGGAAAGAAAGGGAGAGTAGAGGAGAGGGAGAGAAGAAAGAGGAGAGGAGAGGGGGAGAAGACGAGAGAAAGGAGAGAAGAGAAAGGAGAGGAGAGTGGGAGAAGAAGAGGTGTAGAAACGGAGAGAAGAGAGAGAGAGAAAGGAGAGAGAAGAGGAGGAGGAGAGAGGGTAAAAGAGAGATAGCAGGATATGGGGGGGGGAAATAGAGGAGAAAGAGAGAGGGAAAGGTGGAGAGAGGAAGAGAGGAGAGGAGGAGGAGGAGAGAGAAAAGAGAGGAGAGAAGAGGAGGGGGGAGAAAAAAGAGAAAGAGAGGAAAAGGAGAGGGTGAGAAGAGGAGAAGAAGAGAGAAGAGAGAGGAGAGGAGAGAAGAAAGAAAGGAGGAGAGGAGGAGAAGGGGAGAAAAAGAGAGAAGAGAGGGAGAGCAAGAATAAAAGAGAAGAAAGATGAGAAGAGAGGGGAGAAGACGAGAGAGAGGAGGAGAGAAGGGGAAGAAAGAAGAGAAGAAAAGGAGAGAAAAGAGAGTGAGAGAGGAGGAGAGAGCTGTTCTTTTTCCTGCTCTTCTGTCCCTGTGATGAAAAGTTCCACCGTGCGGCATTAAACATCTATTTCTCTCACTCACTTTTTTTTACTTTTTACTCCAAATCCTCCAAAATCCCTCCCTCCCTCTCCGCAGATCTGACCCGTAACTCAACCTGCGCCTGCTTCTCTCGCTCGTTTCCACGGAGACGGACGTGGACTTCCTCCAAACACAGATCTGGATCTCAACCGGGACTTTCTAGTACAAAAAAAAAACAAAAAAAAAAAACATAACTGAATGTGTTTAACGGCGTCTAACGGTGCACTGCGGAACATTCCGGGCGAGTCGGCGTCCGCTATCTCCACGGAGACGAGCGGAAATGTCCCACAGTGCGGCTTTATTCCGTCCCGTTGAGCTGGTGGAGAATCTCAATTGGACTATGTACTAAACCAGGACTAAAACAGGACTAAACCAGGGACTAATAAAAAGACTAAGGACTAAACCAGAATAAACCAGGACTAAACCAAGACTAGGACTAAAAGGACTAAAACAGGACTAAACCAAGAACTAAAAGGGACTAAAACAGGACTAAACCAAGGACTAAACCAAAGGACTAAACCAGGACTAAAACCAAGGACTAAAACAGGACTAAACCAAGGACTAAAACTAGGACTAAACCAGACTAAACTAAACAGGACTAAACCAGGACTAAAAACCAAGGACTAAACCAAGGACTAAACCAAGACTAAACCAGACTAAACCAGGACTAAAACAGGACTAAACCAAGGAGACTAAACTAAAACCAGGACTAAAACAGGACTAACTAAACCGGACTAAACCAGGACTAAACTAAACCAGGACTAAACCAGGACTAAAACCAAGGACTAAACCAGACTAAACTAAACCAGGACTAAACCAGGAACTTAAACCAGGACTAAACCAGGGACTAAACCAAGGGACTAAACGACTAACCAGGACTAAACGAAAACCAGGGACTAAACCGGACTAAACCAGGGGACTAACTGGGACTAAACGGGGAACTAAACCGGGACTAAACCGGACTTAAACCGGGACTGAACCGGGACTAAACTGGGACTTAACTTGGACTAAACCAGGATTAATCAGGACTAAACCAGGACTTAACCAGAACTAAACCAGAACTAAACCAGGACTTAACCAGGACTAAACCAGGACTGAACCAGGACTAAACCAGGACTAAACCAGGACTAAACCAGGACTAAACCAGGTCCGATTCAAGACTCACTGTCAGAATCTCAATCAGACTTTCTAAAATAAAACGTGGACAGATAAAAATAACTGAGTGTGTTTCGCGGCGTTTAATGTTGTATTGCGGAACATTCTGGGCGCCGGCGTCTCCGCGGAGACGAGCGCGGAGGTTCCAGAGTGCGGCTTTAATGACGGTGATTCGCGGCGAGGGGAAGCCGGGCACCTGTCTGCTTTTCTCTGACGAAAGCTTTTTGTTCCACGGCTTCAGTTTGTCCAAAAATAAACCGCACAAGTCCTCATCCTCCCACACGCCACGGCAACGGAGAAACGAACCGACGAACGACAAGAACAGAGGGATGAAGAGAGAGAGAAGAGAGAGAGAGAGACACGGCAACGGAGAAACGAACCGACGAACGACAAGAACAGAGGGATGAAGAGAGGAGAGAGAGAGAGAGAGAGAGAGACACGGCAACGGAGAAACGAACCGACGAACGACAAGAAGAGAGGGATGAAGAGAGGAGAGAGAGAGAGAGAAGAGACACGGCAACGGAGAAACGAACCGACGAACGACAAGAACAGAGGGATGAAGAGAGGAGAGAGAGAGAGAGAAGAGACACGGCAACGGAGAAACGAACCGACGAACGACAAGAACAGAGGGATGAAGAGAGGAGAGAGAGAGAGAGAGAAGAGACACGGCAACGGAGAAACGAACCGACGAACGACAAGAACAGAGGGATGAAGAGAGGAGAGAGAGAGAGAGAGAAGAGACACGGCAACGGAGAAACGAACCGACGAACGACAAGAACAGAGGGATGAAGAGAGGAGAGAGAGAGAGAGAAGAGACACGGCAACGGAGAAACGAACCGACGAACGACAAGAACAGAGGGATGAAGAGAGGAGAGAGAGAGAGAGAAGAGACACGGCAACGGAGAAACGAACCGACGAACGACAAGAACAGAGGGATGAAGAGAGGAGAGAGAGAGAGAGAGAGAGAGACACGGCAACCGAGGAGAGAAACGAACCGACGAACGACAAGAACAGAGGGATGAAGAGAGGAGAGAGAGAGAGAGAGAGAAGAGACACGGCAACGGAGAAACGAACCGACGAACGACAAGAACAGAGGGATGAAGAGAGGAGAGAGAGAGAGAGAGAAGAGACACGGCAACGGAGAAACGAACCGACGAACGACAAGAACAGAGGGATGAAGAGAGGAGAGAGAGAGAGAGAGAAGAGACACGGCAACGGAGAAACGAACCGACGAACGACAAGAACAGAGGGATGAAGAGAGGAGAGAGAGAGAGAGAAGAGAGACACGGCAACGGAGAAACGAACCGACGAACGACAAGAACAGAGGGATGAAGAGAGGAGAGAGAGAGAGAGAGAAGAGACACGGCAACGGAGAAACGAACCGACGAACGACAAGAACAGAGGGATGAAGAGAGAGAGAGAGAGAGGAGAGAGAAGAGACACGGCAACGGAGAAACGAACCGACGAACGACAAGAACAGAGGGATGAAGAGAGGAGAGAGAGAGAGAGAGAGAGAAGAGACACGGCAACGGAGAAACGAACCGACGAACGACAAGAACAGAGGGATGAAGAGAGGAGAGAGAGAGAGAGAGAGAAGAGACACGGCAACGGAGAAACGAACCGACGAACGACAAGAACAGAGGGATGAAGAGAGGAGAGAGAGAGAGAGGAGAGAGAAGAGACACGGCAACGGAGAAACGAACCGACGAACGACAAGAACAGAGGGATGAAGAGAGGAGAGAGAGAGAGAGAAGAGACACGCAACGGAGAAACGAACCGACGAACGACAAGAACAGAGGGATGAAGAGAGGAGAGAGAGAGAGAGAGAGAGACACGAGCAACGGAGAAAACGAACCGACGAACGACAAGAACAGAGGGATGAAGAGAGGAGAGAGAGAGGAGAGACACGGCAACGGAGAAACGAACCGACGAACGACAAGAACAGAGGGATGAAGAGAGGAGAGAGAAGAGAGAGAGAAGACACGGCAACGGAGAAACGAACCGACGAACGACAAGAACAGAGGGATGAAGAGAGGAGAGAGAGAGAGAGAGAGAAGAGACACGGCAACGGAGAAACGAACCGACGAACGACAAGAACAGAGGGATGAAGAGAGGAGAGAGAGAGAGAGAGAAGAGACACGGCAACGGAGAAACGAACCGACGAACGACAAGAACAGAGGGATGAAGAGAGGAGAGAGAGAGAGAGAGAGAGAGACACGGCAACGGAGAAACGAACCGACGAACGACAAGAACAGAGGGATGAAGAGAGAGAGAGGAGAGAGAGAGGAAGAGACACGGCAACGGAGAAACGAACCGACGAACGACAAGAACAGAGGGATGAAGAGAGGAGAGAGAGAGGAGAGAGAGACACGGCAACGGAGAGAAACGAAACCGACGAACGACAAGAACAGAGGAGAAGAGAGGAGGAGAGAGAGAGAAGAGACACACAACGGAGAGAACCGACGAACGACAAGAACAGAGGGAGAAGGAGAGAGAGAGAGAGAGACATGGAACGAGGAGAGAAGATGAGAAGAACAAGAAGAGGGATGAGAGACAGAGGAGAGGAGGAGAGAGAGACACGCCACGGCAACTGAATGAGAAGAAGCGAGGGATGAGAGAGGAGGAGAGAGAAGGATGAGAGAGAGAGACATGCAACAGCAAGAGAGAGGGATGAAAGAGAGAGGGAGGAGAGGAAGAGAGAGGAGAGACTCACCACGGCAACGGCAGAAGAGATAAGGATGAAGAGAAGGATGGAGAGAGAGAGTTCTGATTTGGAATAAAGTTTGTTGAAACAAAAGTGAAGTTTTCATTTGTCCAACACATTCTGATCGTGTGCAGGGACGTCGCTCTGGGGGGTTCTGGATGTGTGTCTATGGGACAAATTTTAACCCGTGTCTTGTGTCTTTCATGAGTAACCGAGCTTCAGACGGAGCAGTGCCTCCAGTTAGCTTCACCTCCAGGGGCTGTGGATGACGTCAGCTCCATTTTAGTATTTTTGTGTAAAACATATATATATATATATATATATATATATATATATATATATATATATATATATATATATATATATATATATATTATATATATATTCCACGGTGGTTGGTCTCTCTCCCTCATCCAGCTCAGGTCGTCTACCAGAGTCTGGGAGTCTGACAGTTCTTCAGTATCTTTGCTGTTTCAGTCCTGCACTTTTCTGGACTGAGATGTTTGTGGTTTTTCCTGGTATCTGCTGTTACAATCACCACAGGCTCCACTGATGTCTTCACTTTCCAGACCTTCTCCAGCTCCTCCTTGAGCCCCTGGTGTTTCTCTAGTTTCTCATGTTCCTTTTTCCTGATGTTTCCATCTCTTGGTGTTGTGATGTTCCACCACCACGGCTCTGCTCTGTTGTTTATCCACCTCCACTATGTCTGGTTGGTCCATCTCCGTCCTGTCAGTCTGTATCTGAAGTCCCACAGGATCTTGGCTCGGTCGTTCTCCACAACCTTTGGAGGTGTTTCCCACCTTGATCCTGGGGTCTCCAGCCTGTACTCTGCACAGATGTTTCTCTACACTCTGGTTCCACTTGGTTCTGTGGCTCCATGTTTGTTTCCCTGCAGCGTCTCACACCTGCAGTTCTGTGCTGGATTGTCTCAGGAGCCTCTCACAGTCGACACTGTGGCTCTGGTCTGGTGTGGTAGATCTGGGCCTCTGTTGCTCGAGTGTATATATATATATATATATATATATATATATATATATATATATATATATATATATATATATATATATATATATATATATATATATATATATATATATATATATATATTTTGGTTTTGGCTCTTTGGCTCCAGCACTTTGACTCTTTGGCTCTCCGGTTCTTTGGCTCTTTGACTCTTTGGCTTCGGCACTGACTCTTTGGCTCTCCGATTGGACTCTCTGATTCTTTGATTCTTTGGTTCTTTGTCTCATTGACTCAGTTTTTTTGGCTCTGACTCTTTGGCTCTGTGTTTGGCGTGCATGTGTCAGTGTGTATGATACGGGGCAGTGTAGGGACGTCTCTGTGGCTTTGTGGCTCTGTGGCTCTGTGGCTCTGTGTTTATCGTGTGCCGTGTGCCGCGTGTGTCAGTGTGTGTGTGACGCTGCGGTGTCAGGACGTGCGTGAGCCGCGTGTGTCTCGTCTCGTTCCCGTACGGCTCGGTCCTGTCGCCGTAACAAACGCTCAAGTACAGAAAAGTGCTGAGCCGCTGAACTAAAAATAGACGATAAACAAACGGAAAATGATGATTTAAACCACAAAAACAAACATAAACGTTTAAAATCATTACAGAATCGTGAACTGCCATCGATAAACTGAATTTTTTTTTTTTTTTTAGGATTTAGTTTGAGTCAGAAGTTATTAATTCAACCTTTTACGGCTCAAATTTGATCAAAAATAGCCCCCAAAAAAAAAAAAAAAAAAGTTCAAGTTCCGTCAAGAAAATGTGCGCACGATAAAATATTGACCCCCAAAAAAATATCGTTCCATTGATACTGAACGAGAAGTCGATATAGAGATTAAAATAGGGATGTAACAATAATCGAAATATCGTGATATCGTATCGGGAAAAGTCTCGCGATAATATTGTGGCTCATTGGGTTTTTGGCAAAGCAAGACAAAACCAGGACTAAAACAAGACTAAAACAAGACTAAAACAAGACTAAACCAGGACTAAACCAGGACTAAAACAAGACTAAACCAGGACTAAAACAGGACTAAAACAGGACTAAAACAGGATTAAAACAAGACTAAACCAGGACTAAAACAGGACTAAACCAGGACTAAACCAGGACTAAAACAAGACTAAAACAAGACTAAAACAGGACTAAACCAGGACTAAAACAGGACTAAAACAGGACTAAAACAGGATTAAAACAGAACTAAACCAGGACTAAAACAGGACTAAACCAGGACAAAACCAGGACTAAAACAAGACTAAAACTAGACTAAAACAAGACTAAACCAGGACTAAAACCAGGACTAAAACAGGACTAAAACAAGACTAAACCAGGACTAAACCAGGACTAAAACAGGACTAAAACAAGACTAAAACAAGACTAAACCAGGACTAAAACAGGACTAAAACAGGACTAAAACAAGACTAAAACAAGACTAAAACAAGACTAAACCAGAACTAAACCAGGACTAAAACAGGATTAAAACAGAACTAAACCAGGACTAAAACAGGACTAAACCAGGACTAAACCAGGACTAAATCAGGAGTAAATCAGGACAAAAGCAGAACTAAACCAGGACTAAAACAGGACTAAACCAGGACTGAAACCGGACTAAACCAGGACTAAAACAGGATTAAAACAGAACTAAACCAGGACTAAAACAGGACTAAAACAGGACTAAAACAGGATTAAAACAGAACTAAACCAGGACTAAAACAGGACTAAAACAGGATTAAAACAGGAACTAAACCAGGACTAAAACAGGACTAAACAGGAAAAACAGAACTAAACCAGGACTAAAACAGGACTAAAACAGAACTAAACCAGGACTAAATCAGGACTAAACCAGGAATAAATCAGGACGAAAGCAGAACTAAACCAGGACTAAAACCAGAACTAAATCAGGACTAAACCAGGACTAAATCAGGACTAAAACAAGACTAAATCAGGACTAAACCAGGACTAAGCCAGGACTAAACCAGGACTAAAACCAGAACTAAATCAAGACTAAAACAAGACTAAATCAGGACAAAACCAAGACTAAATCAAGACTAAACCAGGACTAAATCAGGACTAAATCAGGACTAAGCCAGGACTAAAACAGGAATAAAAAAAGACTAAACCAAGACTAAACCTGGACTAAACCAAGACTAAATCAGGACTAAAACCAGAACTAAACCAGGACTAAACCAAAACTAAACCAGGACTAAAACCAGAACTAAACCAGGACTAAAACCAGAACTAAACCAGGACTAAACTAAACTAGGACTAAACCAAGACTAAATCAGGACTAAAACCAGAACTAAACCAAGACTAAAACCAGAACTAAACCAGGACTAAACTAGGACTAAATGAAAACTAAAACCAGGACTGAACCAGGTTTAGTCAGGTCTACATTTACACGATGAGGGTCTGAACAGACGACACAAAAGCGGCGTCTCGTCTTCACTTTTTATTCCGCGTTTAGACGAGCGTTTTCGGGAGGAAATCTGCTGCATACGGTGACGCAAAAGTGTGTGGAACTGGATTGTGTTTGCATGATGTCAGGTTTCTGTGTCCTGTGTGTTTGTGACGTAAACACGTACACGACCTGAGCACATCTGACCAGAGTTTTGCGTCTTGGGCAGTTAAGACGGAAACACTACGGCGGAGTGTGTTCAGTGTTGGGAAGGCGACTTTTAAAATGTAATCCCCTACAGATTACAGATTACACACACGAAAATGTAGTTTGTAACATAATCCATTAAATTACTTAAAGTGAGTAATGTAATCTGAATACTTTGGATTACTTGATTTGCTGTAGAGAAGCAAAGACGAAAAAAATCTTCACCTAAGATGTTTTATCTGCTAAAAGAAAATAAAAAGGCCAAACTTTACTGAACCAAATTAAAAATATTATTGATAGAAAACGAGGAGACACGTCCACACAGCAGGATTTACTCCTGTTAAATCCTGTTTTAGACCTGTTTTAGTCCTGGTTTAGTCCTGGTTTAGACCTGGTTTAGTCCTGGTTTTAGTCCTGATTTAGTCCTGGTTTAGACCTGGTTTAGACCTACTTTAGACCTGGTTTAGTCCTGGTTTAATCTTGGTTTAGATGTCGTTTTAAACCGGGTTTAGACCTACTTTAGACCTGGTTTAGACCTACTTTAGACCTGGTTTAGACCTGGTTTAGACCTACTTTAGACCTGGTTTTAGTCCTGGTTTAATCTTGGTTTAGATGTCGTTTTAAACCGGGTTTAGACCTACTTTAGACCTGGTTTAGACCTACTTTAGACCTGGTTTAGACCTAGTTTAGACCTGGTTTAGACCTGGTTTAGACCTGGTTTAGACCTGGTTTAGACCTACTTTAGACCTGGTTTAGACCTACTTTAGACCTGGTTTAGACCTGGGTTTAGACCTACTTTAGACCTGGGTTTAGACCTACTTTAGACCTGGTTTAGACCTACTTTAGACCTGGTTTAGACCTACTTTAGACCTGGTTTAGACCTACTTTAGACCTGGTTTAGACCTACTTTAGACCTGGTTTAGACCTACTTTAGACCTGGTTTAGACCTGGTTTAGACCTGGTTTTAGACTTAGTTTTAGACCTGGTTTAGACCTGGTTTTAGTCCTGGTTTAGTCTTGGTTTAGATCTCGTTTTAAACCTGGTTTAGACCTGGTTTAGTGTCCGGCAATGAGTGGAATTACCGAAAAAAAAAAAAAGGGATATAGCCCGAATTGTGAAAACAGGAAAATCCCTCTGTGTAATCCATTTACTTCAACAAAGTAACTGTAATCCAATTACCACTCACTGAAACAGTAACTGTAACTGAATACAGTTACTCATCATTTGTACTCTGATTACTTAACTCCAGTACATGTAATCTGTTACTCCCCAACACTGAGCGTGTTCAACTTTTACATTCTGGAGGGATGTTTCAGATTTTTGTGTTTTTAAGACACAAAAACGCCGTCACCGTCTAAACGAAAGACACTAACCATAAAATATTTTTTCGCTTTTACCTGCGAGTGACGTCACGTAAACAGGCTCTTATGGTTTGAAAAATACTGTTTATATTTTGTTTTGAAGATACGATACGAGGTTTTCAGAGAGGAGACGCTCAGGGATCAGGTCTCAAACCCGGAACCCTGAGCGACGTGTCTTGCTCGTGGACACAACGGCAGCTCGGTGCCTTATGTTGCGCTCAGTATTAAGACGGTGTTCGTTCTTCATCTGCAGACGTGAATAATTTGACCTTCAGAGACAATCGCGAGTCTGCTGGAGGTAAATTGTGTTGTTGTTGTTGTGTGACAGGTGAGACGGCGCCCCCTGCTGGCTCCCGCTGTTCACTAATGCTGCAATCAGAGCCGCCGCGCCGTGTTTACGGAGAGGAGAGCGCGGCGAGCACGAGGCTGACACACACACGAGCGTCGGAAACTCATCACAAAGTCTGAAAAAAAAATTAAATTAAAGTTTAATGATTGGGATATTGAAACTGGACTAAACCAGGACTAAACCACCAAGTAACCAGGACTAACTCAGGACTAAACCAGGATTAAACCAGGACTAAACCAAGACTGAACTAGGCCTAAACCAGAACTAAACCAGGACTGAATCAGGACAAAATAAGAACTAAACCAGGACTAACTCAGGACTAAATCAGGATTAAACCAGGACCAAACCAAGACTAAACCAGGACTAAACTAAGACTAAACCAGGACTAAACCAGGACTGAACTAGACCTAAACCAGAACTTAACCAGGACTGAATCTGAACTAAATCAGGACTAAACCAGGACTAATCCAAGACTAAATCAGGACTAAACCAGGACTAATCCAAGACTAAACCAGGACTAAACCAGGACTGAACCAGGACTAATCCAAGACTAAACCAGGACTAAACTGAAACTTAACCAGGACTTAATAAGGGCTAAACCAAGACTAAGCAAGGACTAAACCAGGACTAAACTAAGACTAAACCAAGACTAAACCAAGACCAAACTAAGACTATGCCAGGACTAAACCAGGACTAAATCATGACTAAACTAAGACTAAACCAAGACTAAACCAGGACTAAATCAGGACTAAACTAAGACTAAACCAAGACTAAACCAGGACTAAATCAGGATTAAACCAGGACTAAACTGGAACTAAACCAGGACTAAATAAGGGCTAAACCAAGACCAAACCAGGATTTAACCACGACCAACCTAGCATTAAACCAGGACTAAACCAAGACTAAACCAGGACTAAACCAAGACTAAACCAGGACTAAAATGCTTTTCTGCGTGGCGACAGGTCAGATCTGTGGAGAGGCGACGCCGCTCACAGTCAGAATGTCTGGTTTTTCGAGTATTTTTGAGTTTTAAATCCACCTGTAACTGAATAAACGTAAAGTCGAGCTGTTTAAAGTCACACCTTGACCCAGCGACAAAGTTCCAGAGTGCGTCTTTAACCACACGTGTGAAGGAAGCGGCGTTGGAACACACACATCAGAGGACGGTGTAATGTGTGTGTGTATTTTTAGCGCGGTTATTTGGGTCCGAGGTCGTAAACACTCGTTGGAGCTTTGACTCACTTCCTTCAGCTTGTGCTAAACGCTTTTCTAATTCAGGATGTTTCACTATAATTATCCCCCGGAGACTCTGAAACTCCCACCAGCGCCGCAACGCCCCACCGAGCCAATCAACCTCGAACGCACCGCCGCAAAACACGCACAAGCAGCACAAACGCAACACAAACGCAACACAAGCGCATCACAAATGTACCACAAATGTACCACAAACGCACAAACACCACAAACGCCCCCCGAGCCAATCAACCTCGAACGCACCGCCGCAAAACACGCACAAGCAGCACAAACGCAGCACAAACGCAACACAAACGCAACACAAACGCAACACAAACGCAACACAATCGCAGCACAAACGCAACACAAACGCACCACAAACGCAGCACAAACGCAACACAAACACACAACAGATGCACAAACGCAACACAAACACAACATAAACGCAACACAAATGTACCACAAATGTACCACAAACGCACAAACACCACAAACGCCCCACCGAGCCAATCAGCCTCGAACGCACCGCCGCAAAACACGCACAAGCAGCACAAACGCAACACAAACGCAACACAAACGCACCACAAACGCAGCACAAACGCAACACAAACACACAACAGATGCACAAACGCAACACAAACACAACATAAACGCAACACAAATGTACCACAAATGTACCACAAACGCACAAACACCACAAACGCCCCACCGAGCCAATCAACCTCAAACGCACCGCCGCAACACAATCGCAACACAAACGTACAACTAAAGCACAAACGCACCACAAAAGCACAAATGCAACACAAACGCACCACAAAAGCACATTGTGGCCATACCGGCTTGTAAAAGCCTGATCCCGTCAGATCTCAGAAGCTGAACAGACTGGGTCTGGGCAGGACTTGGATGGAGACGCTGGGAATTCCAGGAGCCACAGTGAGGCGCCAGTGGCAAAAAACTGTCGTTGTTTCCTTAGGCAAGACACTTCACCCACATTGCGTAGTATGAAAGTGGTGTGTGTGTGTGATGTGTGTGTGTGATGATGGTCGGAGGGGCCGATGGCGCAGATTGGCAGCCTCGCTTCCGTCAGTCTGCCCCAGGGCAGCTGTGGCTACAGTAGTAGTTTACACCACTGAGTGTGGAGTGACTGAATAATGAACTGTAAAGCTCTTTGGGGATCTTGAAAGGCGCTGTATAAATGCAATCAAACAATCACAAACACCACAAACGCACAAACACAGGTCCAAACCAAGAGTAAATCAGGACTAAACCAGGACTAAACCTAAATGACTAATATACATATATATATATATATATATATATATATATATATATATATATATATATATATATATATCTTCACAATATATTTTCTTTTCAAATTCCCATTTCTGTATTTAAAATGAATCCTTAAATTGAGATTTCTTCTATTAAGAAAGTTTTATTTCACTTGACAAGAAAAATGATCTGCCAATGCAACAGTTTTTGTGCTTAAAATATGAAAATACATCTTGCCACATTTAAGATAAGAAAAACAATTTGCACTTAAAATAAGAAACAAAATTGAATGTTGCTTGAATTAAGAAAAACACTTATAAACTTATTCCATTGGTAGATCATTTTACAAAGTCAAATGTTCTTATTTTAAATCATTTTAACTTTTTGCAGTGAGAAAACAATGATTATTATGGGGTAAATAAACACTCAGCCTGGTCTTTCTCATATTTCCGAGTCTTAATCCAGAGTTTTGGACGTCAGCGTGCGTCTGATCGGGTGGAACGGTGGAATATTTCAATGTTAAACACACAGTCTGATGCTTTGGCTGCTGTTGCTTCCATTTGTTCCAATAATAAAAACATGAGTCAGTGAGTCTTAAACAGGCCCCGGGTTTGTCTCGGTGACATTTCTCCCACAGCTCTGGCTCCCGCTGCAGATTACAGACTTTTAGAAACACTCGCGGTGGAACGTGGACTGGGCTGTTTTTAAACGAAGATAAAACACCGACGTCCTGAAGGAGTTTGGACGTTTAAAGCTCCAGAGTTTTATTTGAGTAAAGTGTGTCTTCCCCAGTACAGTTTTGTAAAAGTGGGTCTTTAGATCAAAATAAATCCACTGTGAACTGTCTGGGTCTAATTATGAAGCTTTATACTCTCCGATGATCAGGAAGTGTGCAATAGCATGCTAGTTGTTGACTGGTTTCTGAAATGAAAAGCGCTCCTGAACTCATCACGGTTTCTTCTCCTCGCTTTTGTATTTCTGTAAAAATATTGGTTTAGTATCCGTGTGCCATTCGATCATTTGTTTTGTTTTTTTCAAAATAAAACCAAAAATAAGAAAATGAAAAAACAACAGTTTTCTTCATTATTTGTCTTCAAAACCAAAATGAAAAAAACAGATAATGAATAATTTTTTCGATTTTGGAAAATGGATAACGGGCGAAACCAGGACTAAACCAGGACTAAAACAGGACCGAACCAGGACTAAACCAGGACTAAAACAGGACCGAACCAGGACTAAACCAGGACTAAAACAGGACCGAACCAGGACTAAAACAGGACCGAACCAGGACTAAACCAGGACTAAAACAGGACCGAATCAGGACTAAACCAGGACTAAAACAGGACCGAACCAGGACTAAACCAGGACTAAAACAGGACCGAATCAGGACTAAACCAGGACTAAAACAGGACTAAACCAGGACTAAAACAGGACCGAATCAGGACTAAAACAGGACCGAACCAGGACTAAACCAGGACTGAGTGTCGGGACGGGCCTGGAGGCGCACCCATGTAGACTGTCGGGGAATTAGGACTGAGACCGGGTCGAGACTGGGACTGAGACTGGGACCAGACCAGGACTGAACCAGGACTGATCCCAGGACTTAAACAAGACTAAAATAGGACTGCACCAGGACTAAACCAGGCTTAAACCAGATCTAAATAAGTTCTAAACCAGTACTGAACCAGGTCCTGGTCTCAGTCCTGGTCTGGTCCTGGTCTGGTTACAATCTCAGTCCCGGTCTCAGTCCTGATCTCAGTCCTGGTCTCAGTAACGGTCTGATCCTGTCCTGATCCTGGTCTCAGTTCTGCTCTAAGTCCAAGTCTGGTCCTGATCTGGTCCCAATCTCAATCCCAGTCTCAGTTCCGGTCTCCGTCCCGGTCTCAATCCCGGTCTGATCCTGTCCTGGTCCTGGTCTCAGTTCCGGTCTCAGTACTGGTCTGGTCCCGATCTCAGTCCTGGTCTCAGTACTGGTCTGGTCCTGGTTTGGTCCCAGTCTGGTCCTGGTCTCAGTCCTGATTCAATCCTGGTTCAGTCCGTTATCCTTTTTATCCATTCTTCATTTAAACTCAAAATCGAAAAACGAATCGTTATCTGTTTTTTTTTGGAGATAAATAATGAAGAAAATTGTTGTTTTTTCATTTTTTTATTTTTGGTTTTATTTTGAAAAACAAATGAACACACAGACTGATCCCTAATACTGTTGTGCATTTTCTCTTTTGTTTGAATTCTAACCCTCTCTTCTTCTTCTTCTTCTTGTTCTTCTTCTTCTTCAGGCTGCGGTGCTCCTCTCTCAGGGATAGTCCCTCCTCCCCTCGGCCTTTCCCGGACCCCCGCCCCCCCCCTCCGCCATGAAGGGCCTGAGCAGCCGGGCGCATCACCAGCTCGTCTCCTACGAACCCTCCTACGACCACATGGGGCACCACATGGACCGCAAGCCCTTCCTCATCAGCCAGATGGACATGCCCGTGCCCATCCAGATACCCAACCCGGCCGAGATGTCCTACTACAACCCCCAGCACGCCGGGTACCCGTCGGACAGCAACAGCATCGTCCCCTACGGCACCTTCCCGCGCCGCTGCCACTCTACCTCCTCGTCTCACCACGCCGACAGCAAAGACGAAAGCATGGCGGTCGTCCCGTACGTGGGCGGAGGAGGAGGAGGAGGAGGGAGCGCCTACGGAGGGAAAACCCCGACCAGAGTCCCGGCGAACTACGAATTCGAGCGGCAATCGTCGTTTTCGAGAGACGGGTACCACACGCTGCAGTACAAACGGGGCATGGTGGCGCACGCGGGCGGAGCGATGCCGCCCAACAACAATAATAACGACAGCCCGGGCAGGATTAGGCATCTGGTTCATTCCGTCCAAAAGCTTTTCACGAAATCGCACTCGCTGGAAGGCCCGCACCACACGCCGTCTGTCAAGGGGCCGAGCAACGGCAGCGTGAGCGTCATGGGCGGGGACAGGGTGGGCGGGGAGAGAGGCGGCGGCGCCAGAGCGAGCCCGGACGGCGAATCGAACCCGGGCGGCGGCGGCGGAGGAGGAGGAGGAGGCAGCCGCCATCGGAAGCGCAGCAAAAGCCGAGAGCGCTGCCGGTCGGCCGAGCCCAAGCACCGCGCGCACTACCACCACCACCAGCTCCACGGCTCCGCCTCCGCCCCCGGGTCCGGCTACTGGAGCTCCGACGACAACCTGGAGCGAGAGCTGTGCCTGTACCACCCGCACCACCAACAGCAGCCGCCGCCCTCGCCCACGCCGTCCATCTCGCCGTCCCCCATCGCCATGACCATCAGCCGCTACCCGGGCCAGCCGCCGCCGCCGCCCGACCCCGGCTACCCGCACACCCCGCTCACGGCGTCGCAGTCGCAGCAGTACTTCGGCATGATGGACCCGTACGGCACGCTGAACGAGCACACGCCGCTCACCCACTCGCACTCGCACCACGGGCACCACTCGTCGTCGTCGTCGTCCCACGCGCACCACCACGGGCACCACCACCACGGGCACCACCACGCTCACCAGCCGCTCAAAGTGTCGAGGAGCAACGACGTCATCAGCAAGTACGCGCCCGCGCCGCCGGGGATCAGCGCGAGCAGCAATAACACGCCCACGCCGATGGACCGAGGAGAGCGAGGAGACAGAGGAGACAGAGAGAGGTCGAGCGGCGCGTTGATGCCGTTAAGTTTGGCGGACGGGAGGGACAAGAAGGGGGCGTGGTCGTCCAGTTTAACGGTGAGCAGAGCCCGAGACGTCTTCACCAACCAGCACACGAGACCCCAGAGCCCCGCAGCCGGTAACCTAAACCTAGATAGAGCGCTAGTGAAAGCTCAGGCCAGTCAGCAGCAGCATTTCCTACAGGTAAAGTCCCACCTGTCCCCGCCCCCCTCACCCCAATCACCCAATCACGATGTAGTCTCCACCCTCCATTCACAATCTCACAACAGTGTTTCTTCTAAGCCGGTGCGGTCCAGTCTCAAACCGTTTTTAGGATTTATTTGGAGAGAGAAGCGGACGTATTTTGACCTCAATAAATCATCAGTTTTGCTTAAATACACGGTGAAAAAAAAATCCGGTACATCTCCTTTAATCACCCGTAATTAACGTATTTTAATCTAATGTCGTTTCCTCGTCACAAACAGACCTGGAGTTGTGTTTTTTGGTTTCATTCACACGTTTAACGCAGATTTACGCTGTATTTTTCTTCTTCTCTGTTCCACCTTGTGATGTCATCATGTGGCGATACAGGAAGTGCGCCACTGTGTTTTTAAACTCCACACACCTTCATTAGAAACATTTGGGTCATTTCAGTCCTGGAACTGCCAAATTATTTCTACTAAACTAAAGGTAAAAGGAGATGTTCGCTTGAAAACTACCGCTTCTTGATGACATCACAAGGTGGAACAGAGCGTTTTGAGCATGACTTGAAAGTCCAATATTATGTTAAATAGACTTTTGTGGGTGTATCATTCATTCGTTTTTCAAAATAAAACCAAAAATAAGATAACGAAAAAAACAACTATTTTCTTCATTATTTTTCTCCAAAACCAAAATGAAAACAAACCAAAAAAATACATATAGTGATTTTTTTTTTTTTTTTTTCAGTTTTCGATTTTGTGTTTAAATGAAAAATGGAAAAAATGGATAACGAACTGAACCAGGACTGAGCCCAGCCCAGGACTTAGACAAGGACCAGGACTGAGATAGGGACCAGACCTGAACTAGACTGGGACCAGACCAGGACCAGACCAGGACTGAAATGGTTTAGTCCTGGTTCAGTCCTGTTTTAGTCCTGGTTTAGTCCGTATGGGGTGCAAAAGTCCAGAATCCGTGTATCATTCGTTCTTTCGTTTTTCAATATAAAACCAAAAATAAGAAAACGAAAAAACAACAGTTTTCTTCGTTATTTGTCTCCAAAACCAAAATGAAAAAATGGATAACGATTCATTTTTTCAGTTTTCGATTTTGTGTTTAAATGAAGAACTTTTGCACCGCGTACGGACTGAATAAGGACTGATCCAGGTCCGAGACCAGACCGGGACTAGAGCGGGACCAGACCAGGACCAGAGCGGGACTGGGGCGGACTCCAAGCTTTGACTCCGAGCCTCAGCTTCGAGCTCCGGCCCTGCTGTGGGCTCTGAGCCTCTGGTCTGGTCCCGGTCTGGTCCTGGTCTTGTCTCGGTCTCGGTCTCAGGCCCGGTCTGGTCCCCAGTCTCAGTAGCGCTTTGGTCCCGGTCTGATCCCGGACCTGGTCCATTTGAACCAAAAGCTCGATTCATTTTCATTGGTGTGAAGCGTCAGTCGGATACTTTGCTCCACCTCGGAACCAGCCGCGGTTCTTGAGCGCAGAGGACCAGAGCAGCTCTGTCCCGGTCTCAGTCCCGCTCTGGTCTCGGTCTGGTCTCGGACCTGGATCAGTCCTGATTCAGTCCGTACGCGGTGCAAAAGTTCGGCATCGCAGTCACTGAAGTCACGTAAACGGGAAACGGACGTTATCCGTTTTTCCATTCTTCATTTAACACAAAAAGAAAACTGAAAAAACGAATGTTATCCTTTTTTTCATTTTGGTTTTGGAGACAAATAGCGAAGAAAACTGTTGTTTCGTTTTCTTATTTTTGGTTTTATATTGAAAAACAAATGAACAAATGATACACAGATTGTCCAGCATCACAGTTACGGAAATTTCCATTTTTCATTTAAACACAAAATCAAAAAAATAAAAAAATGAATTATCAATTTTTTCATTTTGGTTTTGGAGACAAAT
Source organism: Boleophthalmus pectinirostris (assembly GCF_026225935.1). NCBI lineage: Eukaryota > Metazoa > Chordata > Actinopteri > Gobiiformes > Gobiidae > Boleophthalmus > Boleophthalmus pectinirostris. The sequence goes on along the minus strand of NW_026571095.1, from coordinate 35,460,109 downwards.
AATGAAGAAAATATATATATATTTTTTTTCTTTTCTTATTTTTGGTTTTATTTTGAAAAACAAACAAACGAATGACACAGATTATGAGTAACACTTTATTATTATTCTGTCTTCATCTCCAAAACTCAAAATGCTCTTTTCCAACTTGTGACGTTAAAGGTTGTATGGAGGATTTTTTTTTGTTTCAAATTGTCAGTGATAGATTATAGAGATGCAGTAGCCTTGTAATTATGATGACCAAAAAAAAGAGAATAAAAATTCATCAACTCTGGACGTGGTGGGGCTAAACATTTGCCAATAGATAACGACACTGCCTCGTTATCTGTGAGCTGACAGGCTGTCAATCAAACTCCCTACGTTTCTAGCGTAACTGACTTGCCTGCGCCGCCGGTACGTGGTTTACGTACGACTGTCACGCAGTCCACAGACGCCACAGACGCTGTTTACTCCACCAACGCAAACAGTTCTTAGCGGCTTTTTTTGACCTATATCTTCCTCGCAGTTCGCACAAAGTTTGTTGCGATGGCGACAAGAATCCAGGAGCAGTTCGCCGCAAAAGAAAGTCCGTTTTTTGAGGTCGCTGAAAGAAGAAGACAAGGGGAAAAGCAGCGAAGCCAAACTAAGGTGATTCTGGAGATTCATTCCAGCGATGGCGCGACTGAAGCAGACGCAGGGTCTAAAGACTGACGCACTGGTCCACAAATTACTCCTGGACAGGAAACTTCTGCTTATTATGAAAACGTACTTTATTTCCAAGAGCTAGTCAAACGTTTTTCAGGACACGAAAGCGATATCCTATGTCTGAAAACGTAATTTTCAATGCAAAGAAAGAGTCCGGTTGCTGCTGCGTGTTGTAGCTAGTTCATTCGCACTGAATCTCCGCGCAACCTTCTCTGCTCCCCTTTCCTGCTCCTCTCCCCGCTGCCCGATCCGTCTTCCCCCTCCTCCTCACTCCTCGGGCACGAAATCTCCGCGCACCGCTCCCCTCTCCTCTCTCCTCTCTCCTCTCTCCCTGCTCCGCTCTTCTCCCTTCCTCACTTCTCATCCAGGCACGAAATGTCCGCACACCCCCTCCCCCCGCTCCTCACTTCTCCGTCTTGCCTAACCAACACTGTAGTTAGTTGTTTACAAGTCATGTGCACCGGCTGTAAACAAACCTGTTTTCTGGCGTAAAGAGGAGGCGGGAGGAGGTGTTCTACGTAGGAGCTGTAGGGGAGGGGGGGTGGTTTCACGCATGCGCAACATTTGAAAAAGGACAAACAGTCGCTGGATTTCTCGTTCCTTGGAAAATCCTCTATACAACCTTTAAGTGAACAGCTCCTTTTACCTTTAGTTATGAGTGGAAATTCCAGCACTGAAATGATCCAAACGATTCTAGTGAAGGTGTGTGGAGTTTAAAAACACAGTGGAGCACTTCCTCTATCACCACATGATGACATCACAAGGTGGAATAGAGTGTTTTCAGTTTGAGAGAAGAACCTAAGAGCCTAAATCTGCAGGGTTTGTGTGTTAAACGTGTGTGAATGAAACAAACAAAAAAAAAACACAACTCCAGGTCTGTTTGTGACGAGGAAACGATATTAAAACATAAATCAGAAATAATATTAGGCTCTTTAAAGCTCACAAGAGTCAGTTTAAACCTTTAAACTCTGTGTTTTTCCTCGTTCTTCTTCCTCTTCTGCTCTCGAATTTCGCCGCAGTGAAATTCCGTGTTTGTTTGTGGAGTTTGAGGAAATCCGGCGGCATTTGTCTGGGCTCAGGGAGAGTCTGTCTGTAAATGTGTGTTTGTGTTGGGGCTTACGGGAGATCAGGACCACGCGGGAGAAACATCTGAACCAACAACAGTCTGAGCACGCCGTGGCAGAGTGGTTAGCCTCGCCTCGCAGCCGCCGCAGGGTTCACGGTTAGATTCCCCAGACAGAACGAGGCTTTTGCAGTCGTCCGGGCAGAGTTGGGAAGGTGACTTTTAAAATGTATTCAACTACAGATTACAGATTACAGATTACACACCGCAAAATGTAGTTTGTAACATAATCCTGTGTTAGACCTGGTTTAGTCTTGGTTTAGTCCTTGTTTAATCTTGGTTTAGACCTGGTTTAGACCTGGTTTAGACCTGGTTTTAGACCTGGTTTAGACCTGGTTTTAGACCTGGTTTTTAGACCTGGTTTTAGTTTTTAGACCTGATTTAGACCTGGTTTAGACCTGGTTTAGACCTTTTTAGACCTGGTTTTAGTCCTGGTTTAGATCTGGTTTAGACCTGGTTTTAGACCTGGTTTAGAAGACCTGGTTTAGAAGACCTGGTTTTTTAGACCTGGTTTTAGACCTGGTTTTAGAGACCTGGTTTTAGACCTGGTTTAGACCTAGTCCTGGTTTTCCTGGTTTAGACTGGTTCCTGGTTTTAGACCTGGTGTCCTGGACCTTTTTAGACCTGGTTTAGACCTGGTTTTAGACCTGGTTTAGACCTGGTTTTAGACCTGGTTTAGATAGACCTCCTGGTTTAGACCTGGTTTTAGTTTAGTGGTTTAGTCCTGGTTTAGACCCTGGTTTAGACCTAGATTTTTAGACCTACCTGGTTTTAGTCCTGGTTTTGTCCTGGTTTAGATCTGGTTTAGACCTGTTTTTTAGACCTGTGTTTTAGACCTGGTTTAGACCTAGTTTAAGACCTGGTTTAGACCTGGTTTTAGACCTGGTTTAGACCTGGTTTAGACCTGGTTTAGTTCTGGTTTAGTCCTGGTTTAGTCCTGGTTTTAGACCTGGTTTAGACCTGGTTTTAGTCCTGGTTTAGTCCTGGTTTAGACCTGGTTTTAGACCTGATTTAGACCTGGTTTAGTCCTGGTTTAGATCTGGTTTTAGACCTGGTTTTTTGTCCTGGTTTAGACCTGGTTTTAGTCCTGGTTTAGTCCTGGTTTAGATCTGGTTTAGACCTGGTTTTTAGACCTGGTTTAGTCTTAGGTTTAGACCTGGTTTTAGACCTGGTTTAGACCTGATTTAGTGTCCGGCAATGAGTGGAATTACTGCCCAAAATGTGAAAACAGGAAAATGCCGCAGTGTAATCCATTTATTTCAACAAAGTAACTGTAATCCAATTACCACTCACTGAAACAGTAACTCCCGACCGTTTGTGTTCTTCTAACGGACACAGAGACGCAAAATATAAACTTGGGAAACAGCGAAAATAATGAGTAGACTTTATTACTCACCTCTCGCAAAGTTGTGAATTTAAACCACAGCGTTTCATCCGTAGAAAATGTCCTCCGCAAATAATGACCCCGGTCCACAAAACTGCGCTGTTAATCCAGTTTGAGGCGTTTTTGTTTTTTTTTAAGTAAAAAGGTGGGAGTAGTTCCTCACGTGTGTTTGTTTATATCCACACGGCGCACGGATCGAGGTGAAGCGACAGTGACTCGACTTCCTGTGGACTTTATCTCCAATCTTTTACGCTTTTAAAATCATGTATCTGAACTATTGTATCACATTTCACAAATAATAATAACACAGATTTGACTTGAATCTAAACTAAAAGTGCAGAGTTTGATCTTTGAAGATTTAAGAGTCTAAGAGCGACTGGTTTTACTGGAGACAGGAAACAGCTGACATGTCTGCGCTCACAACGTTAAATCCTGTGGTCTGCAGACAGATCCAAGTGCAGTCTTTGCGATCGGAGATTTTAAGTCTCGTCGTTAAAAATCGTTGACTGAAAAAAGACTGAAAAATCCAGCCGTGTGTGGAGGCTTTAAGCTATTTTTAATTTTACATTTCAAATCTCTTCTCGCGGTGATGTGTCCGAGTCCGATCAGAGCTCAACTTAAGTTATAAATATTTGTCCGAGTCCAACCGAGTCCGTCAGGTTGTGATGGGAAACACCGTCAGACTTGGGTCGGGTTTCCGTGTTCTACTCCAGACACGTTTAGCTCCAAAGACCCAGAAAAGTGGGTCAAATGCAGAAACGAGACGTATTAATGTTTATTTCACATTAAACTGCTTGTGCGTTTACTTCTGCTGTTTAAAAGTATTTGAGGAAAACACCTGTTTTAAAAGAAGAAGTGTGTAAGTTCGGACATAACATTTGATTTACACTTTTAAAACTGGATTATGTAACTTTTCTGGCATTTCTTTGCCTACAATGTTCCAAAATATGGCATTAAATGTTTCAGTCTCCATAGAAACAAACAGGAGACGCCACCACAACAGTTTACAGGTGAGATCTGTGAAGAGGCGACTCCACTCTCAGTCAGGATGCAGGTTTTTAAAGACATTTTTAACCCATAAAAACACCCATTATGTAATAAATGCATCTTATAATAATAATAATATGAATACATTTTATTTTAAATAATAAAAACATTTAAGTTCTGTTTTTCAAAAACGTCTCAGAAATGTATCTTTCACTTCTCTCCCTTTATTTAGCATTTTAACAAAACAGATCTGGCTCTGAACGTGTCGACGCTTCCTCTAAATAATCGGTGGCACGGCTCCATCACAGCTGTTAGAAATGTTCCTGGTTTTTGGGCTCTTTAGATGTTGATTCAAATTAAATCAATCTGGACACAGTTTTATTTTATACACTGACACAGATAAAGTCTTTAAATGAAACAGTCGTTTGGTGAGTTCACCTTCAGTCCTTCAGTCTCTGGGTTAAACCTGTAAATCTTGAGACAGTTAAAGGTGAACTTGGTCACTTTTCTGCCGTAGGAACCATCACCTGTTTGTTTCCATGGCGATATTGCTTTGCCTCCATGGAGACAGAGAGACGCTGCATCCTGCCAAGTTACAAGTCAGATCTGTAGAAAAGGGTTTTGTTTTTTTTGTAATACAACCTTTGCATTTTGATAAAAGCAAAATATACAAGTTTAATGACATAGTTTAAATATCTACTGCATTTATCTCCATGGAGACAAGAAGGTCATGGACAACCCCCCAGAAAAGTTACACAGTGTGACATTACACTTGTCTGTCTGAGATCTGTTCAGTTACAGGTGATTTTATTAATAAAAGGAAAAAAAAAAAAAAAAAAAAATATATATATATATATATATATATATATATATATATATATATATATATATATATATATATATATATATATATATATATATATACATTCTTATAGTGAGTGGTCAGTGTTGGGGAGTAACAGATTACATGTACCAGAATTATGTAATCAGAGTACAAATGATGAGTAACTGTACTCAGTTACAGTTACTGTTTCAGTGAGTGGTAATTGGATTACAGTTACTTTGTTGAAATAAATGGATTACACGGCGGGATTTTCCTGTTTTTACATTTTGGGCTAAATCCCCTTTTTTTTTTTTTTTTTTTTTTGCGGTAATTCCACTCATTGCCGGACACAAAACCAGGTCCAAACCAGGTCTAAACCAGGTCTAAAACCAAGTCTAAACTAAGACTAAACCAGGTCTAAACCAGGTCTAAACCAGGTCTAAAACCAAGTCTAAACTAGGACTAAACCAGGTCTAAACCAGGTCTAAAACCAGGTCTAAACTAGGACTAAACCAGGTCTAAACCAGGTCTAAACTAGGACTAAAACCAGGACTAAACCAGGACTAAACCAGGTCTAAACCCAGGTCCAAACCAGGTCTAAACTAGGACTAAAACCCGGTCTAAACCAGGACTAAACCAGGACTAAACCAGGTATAAACCCAGGACCAAACCAGGTCTAAACTAGGACTAAAACCAGGACTAAACCAGGTCTAAACCGGGTCTAAACCGGGTCTAAACCGAGTCTAAACCAGGTCTAAACCCAGGTCTAAACCAGGTCTAAACCAGGTCCAAACCAGGTCTAAACCAGGTCTAAAACCAGGTCTAAACTAGGACTAAACCAGGTCTAAACCAGGTCTAAGCCAGGTCTAAACCAGGACTAAACCAGGTCTAAACCAGGTCTAAAACCAAGTCTAAACTAGGAATAAACTAGGTCTAAACCAGGTCTAAACCAGGTCTAAACTAGGACTAAACCAGGTCTAAACCAGGTCTAAACCAGGTCTGAACTAGGACTAAAACCAGGACTAAACCAGGACTAAACCAGGTCTAAACCCAGGTCCAAACCAGGTCTAAACTAGGACTAAAACCCGGTCTAAACCAGGACTAAACCAGGTATAAACCCAGGACCAAACCAGGTCTAAACTAGGACTAAAACCAGGACTAAACCAGGTCTAAACCGGGTCTAAACCGGGTCTAAACCGAGTCTAAACCAGGTCTAAACCCAGGTCTAAACCAGGTCCAAACCAGGTCTAAACCAGGTCTAAAACCAGGTCTAAACTAGGACTAAACCAGGTCTAAACCAGGTCTAAGCCAGGTCTAAACCAGGACTAAACCAGGTCTAAACCAGGTCTAAACCAGGTCTAAAACCAAGTCTAAACTAGGACTAAACCAGGTCTAAACCAGGTCTAAACCAGGTCTAAAACCAGGTCTAAACTAGGACTAAACCAGGTCTAAACCAGGTCTAAACCAGGTCTAAACTAGGACTAAAACCAGGACTAAACCAGGACTAAACCAGGTCTAAACCCAGGTCCAAACCAGGTCTAAACTAGGACTAAAACCCGGTCTAAACCAGGACTAAACCAGGTATAAACCCAGGACCAAACCAGGTCTAAACTAGGACTAAAACCAGGACTAAACCAGGTCTAAACCGGATCTAAACCGGGTCTAAACCGAGTCTAAACCAGGTCTAAACCCAGGTCTAAACCCAGGTCTAAACCAGGTCCAAACCAGGTCTAAACCAGGTCTAAACTAGGACTAAACCAGGTCTAAACCAGGTCTAAAACCAGGTCTAAACTAGGACTAAACCAGGTCTAAACCAGGTCTAAGCCAGGTCTAAACTAGGACTAAAACCAGGTCTAAACCAGGACTAAACCAGGACTAAACCAGATATAAACCCAGGACCAAACCAGGTCTAAACCAGGTCTAAACTAGGATTAAACCAGGTTTAAACCCAGGAAATGTCCCTATTTCTGAACAATTTAATCCCTGCCAAAGGTAAAAAGAAACATAAACTGTGAACAATCTTCTTAAAATCGAACAGAAACACAAAGAAAACGTGACGGTACTGAACATTTTTCTTTAATCTCGCTCTCGTTTTACAATTTTTATCAAACCGGGGATGTTCAAGTTTATTTTATTTTGAAAATCCGGTCGCTCTAACGCGGAGACAAAAGTGAAAATTTGAGCTCGTATCAGTGTTTTTTTATTTTTTTTTATTTTACACGTTTGGTTTTGGGCTGGACCTCGCTGGCTTCGGGGCTGTGGACACCGGGACTGGAAAAGCGTTGTGTTTTTTGTTTTTTTTTGTGATCTGGAGTCGGGCGATGAAGAGGACGAGCGGTGTGATGTGGAGTGAGAGAAATACTCTTTGTTCTAAAAGCACAAATCTTCAGCTGCGAATCTCCCCAGGACCAGGACCAGGACCAGGACCAGGACCAGGACTAAGACCAGGACCAGGACCAGGACTAGGACTAGGACCAGGACCAGGACCAGGACCAGGACCAGGACTAGGACCAGGACCAGGACCAGGACCAGGACCAGGACCAGGACCAGGACCAGAGAACATGCCGAGAACCAGGACCAGGACTAGGACCAGGACCAGGACTAGGACTAGGACTAGGATTAGGACCAGGACTAGGACCAGGACCAGGATCAGGACCAGGATCAGTACCAGGACTAGAACTAGGACTAGGACCAGGACTAGGACTAGGACTAGGACTAAATCTATTCAGTCTCACAGAAGACAGGAAAGACCAGGACCAGGACTAGGACTAGGACTGGACCAGGACCAGGACTAGGACCAGGACCAGGACTAGGACCAGGACCAGGACTAATACTGGACTAGGACTAAAAATAAATCTCCTCAGGCTCACATCACACACTGAGCCTGGACCAGGACTGGACCAGGACTAAACCCCTTCAGGCTTTGAGTGCCTAAACCAGGACTAGAACGGGACTAAAACAAGCCTAAAACAGGACTAAACAGGATTGGACCAGGACTGGACCAGGAATAGACCAGGACTAGACCAGGACTGAATCAGGACTGAATTAGGACTAAATCAGGACTGGACCAAGACTAAACCTCCTTCAGGCTGTGAGTGCAAAGAGGAGATAAGAACCAGGGTTGAACAAGGACTAGACTGGGACTAGACCAGGAGTAGATCAGGACTGAATCAGGACTAAACCAGGACTAAAATAGGACTGAACTAGGGATGGACCAGGATTGGACCAGGACTAAACCAGGACTAAATATCCTTCAGGCTGTGAGTGCAGACAGGACATAAGAACCAGGGCTGAACCTGGACTAGACCGGGACTAAAAGAAGAATAAAACAGGACTAAAGCAGGTCTGGGCCGAGACTATACCAGGACTGAACCAGGACTAAACCTCCTTCAGGCTGTGAGTGCAGAGAGGAGATAAGAACCAGGACTAAACCAGGACTAGACCGGGGACTGAAACAAGCCTAAAACAGGACTGAACTAGGACTAGTCCAGGACTAAAACAGGACTAAATCAGGACTGAACCTCCTCAGGCTGTGAGTGCAGAGAGGAGATAAGAACCAGGACTGAACGAGGACTACACCAGGACTAAACCAGGACCAAACCAGGACTAACCTCGGTCTAGAGCAGGACTAAACCAGGTCTAAACTCATAATTTACACTGTTTAATATAAATATCAGGGAAATTCAAATTACTTCTGTATTTTCACGATGAGATAAACGATTATAACGATTAAAACACTTAAAATCTAAATAATAATAAATAAAATAATAATAATAAAACCTCGAGTCTCGTTTCAAAGTCCGTGTGATCCACAGCGAGAGAAGAAACACTGCTCTAGAGTAGCCCCCCTCTCCCTCACTCACCTCCTCCACTTTTACTTTGAAAGCGCCTGGCCCCCTCTCTGCTCCTTTTATTTTGAAAGCGCCTCACCCCCACTCTTTCCTCCTCCTTTTATTTTGAAGGCACCTGTCCTTTTACTCTGGCGGTGCTGGTCCCTGTTGCTCCCTGCTTTTATTTTGAAGGCGTCCAGTCCTTCCCCTTAGTTATTTTATTTTGAAAGAACCTTATCCTCCTCTTTCCCTGTTCTTTTATTTTGAAGTTCACTGTTGCTCTCTCTATTTTATTCTTTTATTTTGGCGACCCTTCTCCTCTTTTATTTTGGCGACCCTGACCCTCTCTTCCTCCTCCCCTCTTTTATTTTGGCGACACTGGCCTTCTCTTCCTCTCCTCTTTTATTTTGATGATCCTGGCCCTCTCTTCTTCCTCCTCTTTTTATTTTGGCGACCCTGGCCCTCTTTTCCTCCCCTCTTTTATTTTGGCGACCCTGACCCTCTCTTCCTCCTCCCCTCTTTTATTTTGACGACACTGGCCTTTTCTTCCGCTCCTCTTTTATTTTGGTGACCCAGGCCTTCTCTTCCTCCCTTCTTTTATTTTGACAACCCTGGCCCTCTTTTCCTCCCCTCTTTTATTTTGGCGACCCTGGCCCTCTTTTCCTCCCCTCTTTTATTTTGGCGACCCTGACCCTCTCTTCCTCCTCCCCTCTTTTATTTTGGCGACCCTGACCCTCTCTTCCTCCTCCCCTCTTTTATTTTGGCGACACTGGCCTTCTCTTCCTCTCCTCTTTTATTTTGATGATCCTGGCCCTCTCTTCTTCCTCCCCTCTTTTATTTTGGCGACCCTGGCCCTCTTTTATTTTGGCGACCCCGGCCTTCTCTTCCTCCTCTCTTTTATTTTGGTGACCCTGGCCCTCTCTTCCTCCCCTGTTTTACTTTGGCGAAGCCTACTCTTTTATTTTGAAGGTACCTGTTATGTTGTTTTGGCAGCACTGACCCTCTTTTATTATGGCGACCCTGGCCTTCTCTTCTTCCTCTACTCTTTTACTTTGGCGACCCTGGCCCTCTCTTCTTCCTCCCCTCTTTTACTTTGGCGGCGCCTCTCGTGCTGTGGTTTCCTGTGTGTAGAGCAGTAAGCGCCGTAGTCCATAGCAGCCTTACTCTCTGTAGGATCCATACTTCTCCTGGTGTTTCTCTTTTTCCTGCACTTTTTATGAGGCAGATTCACAAATGAACCTCACGCCAGTCTCAAAAATACAAAAAAAAAAAACTATAAATATAAGAGTTAAACTGCACATAAAAGCTAAAATATTACTAACATTGTCAAATTTAATTGTCACAAAACTCTACTTTTTAAACATATATTGCAATTCTAATCACAAATTCACGATCAAAATCAAAATTGTGCAGCCCCACAACGCTTCCTCTTTGTACAATACTAATTTTTGCATTTATACTTTTATTACTTTACAAATTTCGACTGGTCTGAGGGACTTTTGTGAACCTGCCGCATTTTTCATTGAATCAAATTGTATTGTATTTAAACTGTTGTGTTAACCTGTGTGTGCGTGAGTGCAACTGAATCTGAATCTGTGTGAAATTATCTTTATTATTTGAAAATAATGAATCAGTGTGAACAGGAAAGGTTAAAGGTTAAGGCTTAAATCAAGGTAAGTGTATGAACTGCTAGTCTTAGTTAAAGCTGCATTGTGTAACTTTTCTGGTGGAGGGTCTGTCAGATGGGTTTTTTGTAGCTTTAAAAAACGTTCGAGAGGTTCATGTAAACTCAGAAAAATCAGCTCGAACCCTCAAGATTAATCACAACTGAATTGAAATTTGAATGAATGCAATTAGCAAATCACAAAAGCTGCAGTTTTTTAAGTACCATAGTTTCCCCCACAAACAACAAAATCTCATCTTCTGCTCAAAAACTGTACAAAAAATGTAGTTTAGATCGGTACAAACATGTTCTGAAATGTGACTCTTGTTCACAAGTTCCTTCTGAAAACTTAATAAAAACTTTACAAGAACTGAAACTTTACAAGAAAAACTGAAAACGTTAGAAGAAAACTTTACAAGAAGTAAAACCTTTACAAGAAAAGCTGAAAACTTTCCAAAAAACTTTACAAGAAAAACTGAAAACTTTCCAAAAAACTTTACAAGAACTGAAACTTCACAAGAAAAAAGTGAAAACTTTACAAGAAAACTTTACAAGAACTGAAACTTTATAAGAAAAACTGAAAACTTTGACAAGAACTGAAACTTTACAAGAAAACTTTACAAGAAAAACTGAAAACCTTACAAAAAAACTTAAGAAGAACTGAAACTTCACAAAAAAACTGAAAACTTTACAAGAAAAACTGAAAACTTTACAAAAAAATTGACAAGAAAAACTGAAAACTTTACAAAAAACTTTACAAAAACTGAAACTTGACAAGAAAAACTGAAAACTTTATAAGAAATACGGAAAACTTTACAAAAAAAACTTTACAAGAACTAAAACGTTACCAGAAAAACTGAAAAGAGAAAGAAAAAAGTCCAGAACTCGGTCTCATTCTTCATTTCTTTTATTAGCGCCACGTTTCAGTCCCTCTCAGTCCTTCGTTTCCTCAGATTTGAAATAACCGTTCATTCGTTATTTCACAAGTAAAAAGTTCTTATAACGCCAAACCCTGTTAAACAATGACAGAATCCCAAGAAAGAAAAGCAAGTTTGCATTTACAATTTCACTTACGACTTACTGTAAATATAAGAGACTAAATATAAATTAAAACAAACAAAATTTAATGCTTAATTCATTCATTCCAGAGCTCGAGATCTTTCAAACGTAACACTTTATACTTGTTTTTTTTTAAGACTTCTACAATGTCAGAATAGTGTTAAATCATCACTTTTTTTTCTTAGTTCTTATTTATTTCCATTTCTGGTCATACAAACTAATAATAATGTTAATGAAGGCACAAATATTTACCGTTTCTGATCGTACGAAACAAACGACAATGAGAATGAAAAAATGTAAGGACTTTTTTTTTCTTTTTTTTTTTCGTTTTTGGTCGTACAAACTAATAACGTTAATTAAGACACAAAAATTATATCAAAATTCACTATCGCTTTGTCTTTAATGTTCCGCAGTTTAGCGTTAAATCATCTTCATGGATCCCAAACCGGACAGAGTTCCAGGTCAGATCTGTGGAGAGGCGACGCCGCTCACAGTCAGAATGTTTGTTTTTTTCGAGGCGTTTTTTTGAGCTGTAAACGCGCCTGTAATTGAATAAATGTGAAGTGGAGCTGTTTAATGTCACACTGCGGAACATTCCAGGCAGAGCGATGACGTCTCCATGGAAACGTGTGTGTTTTGCATGTGTGTGTGTGTGTGTGTGTGTGTGAGCTTCAGCCTCTGGAACATGTCGTGTTTTATTTATATCTCTGAGAATAGAGCTCTGGATTTGTGCAGCGCTGGCTTCTCTGTCACCTGGACACGCTCTCCTCTCCTCCTCTCTCTCTCTCTCTCTCCTTCTTTTCTCTCTCTTCCTTCTCATCTCTCTCTCTCCTTCTTTTCTCTCTCTCTTCTTTTCTCTCTCCTTCTTTTCTCTCTCTCTCTCTTTCTCTCTCTCTCTCTCTTCTTTCTCTCTCTCTCTCTCTCTCTCCTTCTTTTCTCTCTCTCTCTCTTTCTCTTCTTCTTCTCTCTCTTCTTCTCTCTCTCTCTCTCTCCTCTCTCTCTCTCTCTCTCTCTCTCTCTTCTTCTTCTCTCTCTCTCTCTCTCTCTCTCTCTTCTTTTCTCTCTCTCTCTCCTTTTCTCTCTCTCTTCTCTCTCTCTCTCTCTTTTCTCTCTCTCTCTCTCTTCTTTCATCCTTCTATCTCTCCCAGCTTTCTCTCTTTCTCTTTCTCCTTCTCTCCATCTCTGCATTTATCCTCTCTTCTTTCCTCGCCTCCTCTCACTCTCTCTATCCCTCATTCTCCTCTCTACACCTTTATTCCTCTCTCCTTCTCTCCTCTTTCTCTCTTCCTCTCTCCATCCATCGTTCTCTTTTCTCTCTCTCTGCACCTTTTATTTTTCTCTCCTCTCTTCTTTCTCTCCCTTTAACCATCTCTCTCCTCCTTCTGACCTGTTCCTCATCACTCGCTTCCTCTCTCCTTCTTTTATCACAGACTCACTCTCTCTCTCTCTCCTTCTTTTCTCTTCTCTCCTTCTTTTCTCTCTCTCTCCTTCTTTTCTCTCTCTCTCTCTCTCTCTTCTCTCTCTCTCTCTCTCCTTCTCTCTCTCTCTCTCTCTCTTCTCTCTTTCTCTCTCTTCTTTTCTCTCTCTCTCTCTCCTCTCTCTCTCTCTTCTTCTCTCTCTCCTCTCTTCTCTTCTCTCTCTCTCTCTTTCTTTTCTCTCTCTCCTCTCTCTCTCTCTCTCTTCTTCTTTTCTCTCTCTCTCTCTCTTCTCTTCTCTCTCTCTCTCTCTCTCTCTCTCTCTCTCTCTCTCTCTCTCTCTCTCTCTCTCTTCTTTCTTTCCTTCTTCTGTCTCTCCCAGCTTTCTCTCTTTCTCTCTCTCCTTCTCTCCATCTCTTCATTTATCCTCTCTTCTTTCCTCGCCTCCTCTCACTCTCTCTCTCCATCCATCGTTCTCCTCTCTGCACCTTTATTTCTCTCTCCTCTCTTCTTTCTCTCCCGTTAACCATCTCTCTCCTCCTTCTGACCCGTTCCTCATCACTCGCTTCCTCTCTCCTTCTTTTATCACAGACTCTCTCTCTCTCTCTCTCTTTTCTCTCTCTCTTCTTCTCTCTCTTCTCTCTCTCTCTCTCTCTCTTCTCTCTCTCTCTCTCTCTCTTCTCTCTCTTCTTCTTCTCTCTCTCTCTCTCCTCTCTCTCATCTCTTCGCTCTCCTTCTTTTCTCTCTCTCTCCTTCTCATCTCTGTCTCTCCTTCTTTTCCTTTCTCTCCGTCTTTCTCTCTCTCTCTCCTCCTTCTTTTCTCTCTCTCTCTCCTTCTTCTTCTCTCTCTCCTCTTTTTCTCTCTCTTCTCTCTCTCCTTCTCCTCTTCTCTCTCCTCCTTCTCTTTTCTCTCTCTCTCTTCTTTTTCTCTCTCTCTCTCTTCTCTTTCTTCTCTTCTTTTCTCTCTCTCTCTCCTTCTCTCTCTCTCTCTCTCTTCTCTCTCTCTCTCTCTCTTTCTCTCTCCTTCT
>NW_026571095.1:35418616-35441116 GCF_026225935.1 Boleophthalmus pectinirostris | reverse complement strand
TGACAGAGACGGGAAGAACGATCAGTCCAGGGGCAAACGTTTACCTCCTGCTTCTTCCAGTGATTGACCGAACTTGGAGCTGGAGAGATCGAAGGTTAAAGGTCGTATTACACTGTACAATCTGATGAGTCGACCTTACTTACTTGAAAAAAAATCTAGGAAACCGGTTGCCTTAAAAAATCTGACAAAATTTCCTCAGTGTAATGTAGAGTAAATTCCTCATCTAACAAGACACAGCGAGTTCAGAATTAACGATCGATTATCGCTTAATCATTAACGTCTTTATATTAATATTATCATCGTTATTATTACTATCTGCACTAGGGGTGTGCAAAAATATCGGAATATCGATATATCGTATCGTTTAATGTGATGAGACAGTATCGATATCGTGGGCTGCTGTATCGATATATCACCAAGAGTATTTTTACGTGTGTTTTTCTAAATTATTTTGTTACAGCTACAGTTTTGTTGCTTGTGGAGTGAAAGGAAACTCATTTATGCGACACATTTGACATTTTTACTGTTTTGATGATTAAAATGTTTGTGTTTCATATGAACTTTGCACAAGAAGAAGTGGTTTAACAAAGACTTTTAGTATCACAGCCATGATTTAGCCTTTATTTTTTTATTGAACCGTATCAAATCGATTTGAAATATATCATATCGAATCGAAAGTGCACTGTATCGAGATATGTATCGTATCATGGCCTGTGTATCGAGGTATGTATCGTATCGGCAACTCCTTAATGATACCAGCCCTAATCTGCACTACTAATCTGCATAAATAAATTCAACTTTACGACATATAAACCATAACAACTCTAGAGCCACATCAGCCCGTTTGACATTATCATGTGTTTAATTCAGCTCTGATCACATTTGTTTACGTTTTACAGAAACCGCATCGCTAATTAGCATAAACTGTTAGCGGCGATAAAAACATCTCGCTCCTTGTGCCGCTGATGTGATCAGTTTCTTTTGGACTAAAAGACACGACTCAGTGGATTATGTGTGTTCTTTTTGTGACAGAAGAGGTGCTGATGATGGTGAGTCTGTTCTGTGTGTATATCGTATAGGAGATAGTTCATGTTTTAGCTTTTCAGCGATCACACGAGTGCAGATCGTACGAGTGCAGGTTTAGCGCAGCTCTTTATTTTACAGTCATTTCACTCGTGTGGTCACTTTATTTATGTTGGTCAATTTATTTATGTCGCTACTGTTGCGGTGAAAAGACTGGAAAGTGTTTGTGTTTTGGACGCATGCGCACTCAACTTTATGTTGCAGTAACCGGGATACTGCATTTACATTCCACAGTATCCCGGTTACTATCGGAATAAACCAGCTACAGTAACCCGGTTTCTAATAACCGGGTTACTGAAACCGGGTTACTGCGTTTACATGCACCATCAAGAAACCGGGTCACTGATGTGCATGTATACGAACTCATTAAGATCCACAAACTCGTAGCTGTGAGTGAAGTGAACGAGCTGAATGCAAGTGAACCCTAGTGCATGTAAAAATAGACATCTTTTTAAAGCTTTTAATGTACATCAAAAACCTATGCATTTATATTTTGCTTCATGCGCGCGTATTTGAGTAATCCAAATATCTTGACACCTGCTGATGTCAGAAAATGGTGCTCCTTTGCGATTTTAAAGTCCACCCACCTTCACTGGATAACTGCAGTTCAAGGTAGCAACCAATGTTTTGTTTTGTTTTTTAATTTAATTTCTACCAAAATGGCCACACGACTCTGCGGAATCATGGATGTATCAATGATTAAGAAAAAAAGTATGAAAGAAAAGGAATTTTTCATTAAAACTAATCACTCTGAAAACAACTTTGAGTGGAGAAAAGTGAAGGGAAACAATTGAAAGCTCTGAAAAGTCAATTTTTCATTATAGGTCTCCTTCAAACAACCAGTTCACTCATCGGTTATTGCCAAAAAACTAGTCAGACAAGAATACTGAACAGTTTGAGCCGTTTTTAAAGTGAACTTATAGAGAAATATAGATAAACGTGTGTGGTGTGTGAGTGTGGATGTGCTAATTTTTCCTTCACAGATGCCTCATATGGGTTATGGTTTGTATTTCCCTGTTTTTAGTCTGTCAGGTGCCTCATATACATGTATCCCGAATTTTGGACTTCCGGTCATCGCGCAATTCATACTGGGAAGGATCCTCTGAAAAAGTGAGCGTCAAACCTCCATGTTTGTTTTCCCAGTGGGATGCGTCTATTGTCAAAGTCGATCTTTTCAAGTCTTTTGAACCATATCACTTTTGTTTCTGGTTCTGATATTGTCATATTTTTGTTTTGGGATTCGGACATCGTTAATTGTGTGGTTGTTGAATGTTCTAACAGTGGAAAATGGGCTTCAGAAGTTTGCGAACTCCATAAATACAAAAGTGAATCAGATGTGTGTGACTCAAACCTCTGTTCAAACTGTTTCTCTTCGCAACGGAATTGAAAAATAGTGAAAGGTGAAGGTGATGGGCAGGATTGATCCACAGGAAGAACCAAAAAGGAAACATTTGACTGACTAAATCATCCTGAGTTTACAGAGAACATTTTGTATGTGGAGCAACAACAAAACAAAATCCCGTTTGTTAAGTGAGAGGAGCAGAAGACAAACAGACTGAGCTGCACTTTCTTGTTCTTGTGGTTTTACAGCAACATCACGTCTTGGTCTCTTTGCAGTGGAAGGTGTTTCTCGGCGCCTTTCGTTTTGGCGCTGACTTTTTAAATTCGTAACCGAGGTTGAGCGAGGGATCGGGATTTTGCTTTGTCGTCGCTCCACATATAAAATGTTCTCTGCAAACTCTCGATGATTTTTTTGTCAGTCAAACGTTACATTTTTGGTCCTTCCTGTGGATCAATCCTGCCCATCACCTTCACCTTTCACTATTTTTCAATTGGGAAGAGAAACAGTTTGAAAGGAGGTTTGAGTCACACACATCTGATTCACTTTTGCATCTATTTATTTATTTATTTATAATGGAAACCCTTTGAGATGTAGTATCTCTTTTGCGGGGGGTCCTAAATACATTAACAAAAGCAGCATTTACAGAAAAAAACGAAAAAAAAAAACAAATGAAAACAGAACGAAAAACAAACACAAACAAAGACATTCACACAACACACAGACAGCGTTCGTACTGTACAATCCAGAATCTTAAGTTATACATACATCTCTCTGATTTTATCATCACCACACCTGTATTTGTATATTTGTGAAGAAAAAAGCAACTGTATCTACAACAGAAAGAACACAGAACTAAAATGTATTTTTATCGAAAACAGGAGCAGGACGTTTGTATCTGAAGACTAACGCCTTGAAATGGTGGATTGATGTAGTTGATCGGCTTGAGGAGGGTAAATTGTTCCATTCATTTGGAGCTTTCAAGTTAAATGCTCTGCAGCCAATTATTATTTTTTATTATTATTATAGGAACATTAAAACAATTGTTCAGTGTGTCGTAAATTATTTGCTGATCTAAATGGAATCAAAAACTCTTTTAAGTAGGAAGGGAACTTTGAGTAATAACAATTAAACACAATTTATTAATACATTTATGGGGCTCGCAAACTTCCAAAGCCCATTTCTCGAGCCGTTTTCCGCTGTTAGGATCCAACAACCACGCAATTACATCATCCCGAGTTTGCAGCGAACATTTTGTATGTGGAGCATCAAAGCAAAATCCCGATCCCTCGCTCAACCTCGGTTACGAATTTAAAAAGTCAACGCCAAAGCGAAAAGCACCAGCTGTTCACCAAGAAACACCTTCCACTGCAAAGAGACAAAGACGTGATGTTGCTGTAAAACCACAAGAACAAGAAAGTGCAGCTCAGTCTGTTTGTCTTCTGCATCTCTCCATTAATCAACGGGATTTTGCTTTGATTTAGCTCCACATACAAAATGTTCGTCCTTCTTGTGGATCAGTCCTGCCCATCGCCTTCACCTTTCACTATTTTTCAATTCCGTTGGGAAGAGAAACAGTTTGAACGGAGGTTTGCAGTCACACACATCTGATTCATTTTTACATTTATGGAGTTCACGAACTTATGAAGCCCGTTTTCCACTGTTAGGATCCAACAACCACACAATTACGATGTCCGAATCCCAAAACTAAAATATGACAATATCAGAACCAGAAACAAAAATTATATGGTTCAAAAGACTTGAAAAGATCGACTTTGACAATAGACACGTCCCACTGGGAAAACAAACATGGAAGTTTGATGCTCACTTTTTCAGAAAATCCTTCCCAGTATGAATGGCACAATGATCGGAAGTCCAAAATTCAGGATGCATGTATAAGTCTGTACATTGGTTCTGTTGTTTTGTCCTGGTTCTTCCCTAGCAGGTTTTCATACACAGTGTTATTACGTTGTTGTTTTGCCCTGATCCTTGCCTGGCAGGTGCCTCAGGACGACTGGGGCGGCTTCTGTCCGCTGGTGAAGGAGGACGATATTCCGTGCCGGAGGATGCGCAGCGGGAGCTACGTCAAAGCTATGGCCGAGGACGACAGCGGAGACTCAGACGGAAGCCCCAAACCTTCGCCCAAAGTCCAGGCGCGACGAGCCAGCTACCTGAAGGCCACGCAGCCCTCGCTCACCGAGATGACCACGCTACAGTAAGAGACACGGGAAAATATTCAGCTGTACATGAGTGAAATATTTATGGTTAATGTGACTCACTCCAGACTGATCGGTGAAGCTCTCTGATGGGTCTCACATTCAAACACATCCTGCTTTCTGATTGGCGTCAGAGCAGAACAGGCCAAAAAAATATAACTTTACTCGATTCCAGTTGAGAGAAAAGCACGTCTCCCCCCGTCCACAAATGCACAAAGCGCTGCCCCCTGCACATTTTTCACAAACTGAATCGTCAGCATAAAACAGGCTCAAGTACGTCTGTTGGCGTTCCCCGTCTTTGTTTTGGTTTGTTCGGCGCTTTCTTCTGCCTAAACCACAGAGCTGCACTGTGATTGATCAGGGGCAGGACCAACACAAGACTCACAAAAACTCATCTTGCTGGAAGGTTGACATATGTAATAACATTTGAGACTTTTTTAGGATTTTAATTTATATATTTAAAATAGTAATAATAGTCCTTCACTCTTCTCTCCAATAAATACTACTAAGCCATATTCCAGACTGGAATAGGCGAGTTTCATTGTTGACAAAAGCGCACGTTGCATGCTGGGAATTATGTTGGTCGGCGGCAAGAAACACTAATTCAACATGACGGACGGAGTGAGAAAGCACGTAAAGGGTATTGATCCCGGTTATTTATCCACTCTAACGGCAGAGGACCCAAGACCATTTGACCAGAAATTGGTCATAAGCATCGATGGAGCCAAAACACACTTTTCAACCCCTACAAAAGGTGGAACAAACCAAATTTCTGGTCAGAATCGCCAACTACCTGGACAAATATTCACTTGGGCGATATCCACAATGACTTGGTGGAAACTCCTGGGCCATTCACAGCAGAAAAGATGAAAACCTCCAAGAGTCTCGATGTGTTGTTGAACTTGTTGGAGTCCACGGTTTGTTAGGATCTTCTATGTTTGCTCTGCGGATGTTTGAAAGTCGTTTAATTCACCGTTAGCGGTTCTTTTCACTCAGAATACGAAAAAGACATTTTCCTTCTTCCGTGCTTCTATTTGTGCATCCGATAATGCAGCAGGAATTTACCATTATCGGGGATAAATACGCGAGGTTACGCACTGAGTTTGACGCTATTGTGTTTCTTGCCTCCGACTAAAATATTTCCCAGCATGAAACGCGGGCTTTTAATAACAATGACGTCAGCTGAAACTCGCCTATATTCAGAGTAATACAATTCTGAAACAGTAGAATGTCTCCTGATAATAATTAAATAAAATAAAGAACATTTTTTGAAAGGCCGTCCATAAGAACATGAGGTCCATTGTTTTGTCTGTGTATAAAATGTGTGTTACTCTCTTAATCTGTTTCATGGTCTGTATAATATGCTGTCTCATACTATCTCTTTTTCTGACTCATATTCGGATATTCTGTCTCATATTCTCTTGAACTTTGTAAAACTTTTGTCTTATATTCTGTCTCATATTCCGATTAGGGCTGTCGCAATAACTGCAAAAATGAATCACCGCGGTACTGAGAGGTCGACCGTGGTGCATGTTGGGCCACCGTGATCACCGCACCTGACACGACCCAGAGACTTGCACGGGTCCATTTTTAGAGACCCGCACCCGCCCAGACCCGTTAACATTCCACCTGTTACCGCCCGTGCCCATGATAACCCAGGACTAACACAGGACTAATTTAGTACTAATTTAGGACTAACCCAAGACTAACCAAGGACTAATTTAGGACTAACCCAGGACTAACCCAGGTCTAACCCAGGACTAACCCAGGACTAATTTAGGACTAATTTAGGACTAACCCAAGACTAACCGAGGACTAATTTAGGACTAACCCAGAACTAACTCAGGACTAACCCAGGACTAATTTAGGACTAACCCAGGACTAATTTAGGACTAATTTAGGACTAACCCAGGTCTAACCCAGGACTAACCCAGGACTAATTTAGGACTAACCCAGGACTAACACAGGTCTAACCCAGGACTAACCCAGGACTAACCCAGGACTAACACAGGTCTAACCCAGGTCTAACCCAGGACTAACTCAGGTCTAACCCAGGTCTAACCCAGGACTAACTTAAGTCTAACCCAGGACTAATTTAGGACTAACCCAGGACTAATTTAGGACTAATTTAGGACTAACCCAGGTCTAACCCAGGACTAACTCAGGTCTAACCCAGGACTAATTTAGGACTAACCCAGGACTAACCGAGGACTAATTTAGGACTAACCCAGAACTAACTCAGGTCTAACCCAGGACTAATTTAGGACTAATTTAGGACTAACCCAGGTCTAACCCAGGACTAACTCAGGTCTAACCCAGGGCTAATTTAGGACTAATTTAGGACTAACCCACGACTAATTTAGGACTAATTTAGGACTAATTTAGGACTAACTTAGGACTAACCCAGGACTAACATAGGTCTAACCCAGGACTAACCCAGGACTAACTCAGGTCTAACCCAGGACTAACCCAGGACTAATTTAGGACTAAATTTAGGACTAACTTAGGACTAACCCAGGACTAACCCAGGACTAATTTAGGACTAACCCAGGACTAACCCAGGACTAACTTAGGACTAACCCAGGACTAAGGTGCGCCTGCGTAGACTGTCAGGTGACCGCTGGCGAAATGACCGGTTACGCACCGCACAGAGTTAAGTGCGGCCGTCGTCCGATTGCACTTTGAGGACACCTGCTCCGCGTGCTTGTGCTTGGGGTTCTCTCTCTTAAGTCCGCGGGTACCCGACCTGGTGCAGGACTCTGACCTGACCTGGAGCAGGACTCTGACCTGAGCTGAGTTGGAGAGATGCAGCAGCACTTGTTGCAAAGCCAAATGTTACTTCTCCCACACTAGACACACTACACACATACTATCTGCACGACAACCAAGGTACAAGTGCATCTGCAACAAGCGCATCATCAGAGAGAGTTTTCAGAGCCACTGGAAATATTATAACTCCGGAGGATGTGGGGTGGGGGAGGGGGTGCGATATCACCGCATACCGCGCTGCTAACCGTGACAGCCTTAATTCTGATATTCTGTCTCATATTTTGTCTCATATTTTTATTTTGCCTGATATTGTGTCTGATATTGTGTCCTTCAGGATCTCCACAGAGCACTCCCCGAAGCTGCAGATCAGGAGTCACAGTTACCTCCGCGCGGTGAGTGAAGTGTCCATAAACCGCAGCCTGGACACCCTGGACCCCAAAGCCCTGCTCGACCCCAAGAGTCTGCTGTCGTCCCCCCAGTATCGCTCCAGGAACGAGAGCTACATGAGGGCCATGAGCACCATCAGCCAGGTCTGTGTCAGAGCAGAGAAATAAACCAGAGACCAGAGATCAGAGACTAGAGGCTGTCCATGTCCACACTCGCCGCCATCTCCAGTGCTGGGAAGTAAACAAAACATAGATTCAAGTTACTCACCGTATTTTTCAGACTATAAATCGCTCCGCAGTATGAGTCGCACCAGCTAAAACATGCATAATGAACAAGAAAAAAACATTAATAAGTCACACTTTCTGACTTTTCTTGACACTTGCGTTAATCCAACACTAGATCCTCTCGCGGCTTCTGTGCAAAATATTAATATATAAGTTGCACCAGAGTAAAAGTCGCAGGAAACACCCAAACCATAAAAAAAGTGTGACTTATAGTCTGAAAAACACGGTAATAATTCTGACTTTGAAGGACTGTACAGATACTCTTTAATTTACTCAGAATACTGTTACTTTCTTAAATCCAAAAAAAGATATTGCGTACGTTACTTAACTATTTTGAGTTTCCAAGGGTTGGGCAAACTTAGAAATGTTATTAAAACAACATATACAGTTTAAGAGCAAAAAGAAAGTGTGATTTAGAGTTTAGTGTTACTTTAAAGTGGTGGTATTTTGCAAATTGCTGAGCTTTTCACCATGTTATAAACTTGGTCTCTTGTCAAAAAAATGCCCAAAGAGGTTTTAGAGTCATCCATGCATGTCTGAGTAATTTAGCGATCTCTCCTGGGCTCTATTCAAACCCTTTTCACGGTTAGCTGTGAGATTCTGTACGAGGCTCCGCCCACACGCCTAAATCAGCCATGCCCCCACTCGACAATTCTTCATAAATATACAAAAACATGATCAGTGGGACGCGCGGCGATTGTGTTGTGATAGTGCTCTGAAGGAGGTGTGATTTAGTGCGGAGAGCAAAGGGAGGTTAGAATAAAGCATTTTCAAAACAATAAAAAGTAACATGATGATTGCAAAATGTGATGTGTTACAATTAAAGGGCCCGTCTCATGTAAAATAACTCTTTGCACATTGTATCTTCTGCACATAAACAAGCACAATTTTGGTTTTGGAACATCCATGACACAATAGTTCTGAAATCTTACTGATTTCTTGGAGACAGTCACAGATGAGGAACTATGAAAGTCCAACTATTGCTCCTCCCCCGCCCGTTCTGAGAAAGCACAGGCTCCGCCCTCCAAACGTGACGTAGGCGACGAGTGAGCCGCCCTTCCTCCGCCATCTCAGGGAGGGAGGGGGAGACAGACGTGCACCCTGATAGCGGCAGGAATAAACTTTTATTCATCATGGAGATACAGCGCGTTCAGCCGCATGTGTTGGACCCGGAATCGGACGGGACTTTGAGGAGCACGAAGCTCAAGCACCGCGTCCACATCAGCTGAACATTACTGATTGGTAAAGGATTAATAAACACTAGTAGATACACTTATTATATCGTGTTCACTGCAGGCGGGATGGAGGTGGCGGAGGTGGTGAAGGCAGGTACGAAGTGTTTTCTGCTACGTTAAAAGTGTCATAGGTGTATCTGCCGCATCATCGTTGTAGCAGCTTTAGTTCGTTGTCATGTTGGAGGGTGACAGAAATACACTGCAATTTGTTAAAAAAAAAAAAACACAGAATCAATCTAAAAAACACTTCAGCGATAAATACAAGGCCCACACATCACTCTTAGAAGGTAAAAAGTTCTGAAAAGTTGATTTTGCATGAGATGGGCCCTTTAATACTACGTAGAAATAAAATACCTCCTCTTTAAGGCTTTTTTATCGCAGAAGATCTTCAACTTGCAAGTGATAAATTGTTATGGATAATTATTTAAATTATTGTAGAATATTATTTGATTAATTTACTGCATTCTAACAGAATACAGAGAGTATGTTGCAAAATACATTTTAAAACAGCTGTTCAGTAGAGAGTAACTAAACAGTATTCTTCCCATCACTGTGCATCTCATGTGTATTTGTGGACGTTTTTAAAGCTCAAACCGCTGCTCAGGTCTGCCCCCTTCAGGTCAGACTGTGGACCTGCGCTGTCTCCATACGCCGTGTCCCGCAGTGTTTCATTGTTTCATGTTTCTGAGCGTCTCATTCGACTGGACCGTTCTGTGAGTCGTGAACTGCAGACACTCGCCACGTTTACATGAGAGCTTTAATTCTGAATACAAAAAATTGAATTCCGCGTTGAAACGGCCACGTAAAAACACTTAATTCCGAAGTAAGTGGGTGGTTTATTTCGATTTTAGAGCCAAATTCATTTATTTCTCGATCATGTAAACATTTATTTTTCTTAAAAATATTTCCGGTCGTTCAGCGCATGCTCGTTTGGTCGCTCTTCGATCCGGCTCCACCAGTCCTGTCTTCGGACTTTCCTCCACGTCTCTTTGGATTTGTGAGCGGGATGCGGGAGTGGGCTGAGGTAGTGCAGCCTCACGCTCAGTTTGTCTTCTTCCTCCCTTCTCCGACACTCTTCCCTTCTCCTCCTCAGCCGACAGACGTAAAGTGTGATGACAGAATTCTCCAGCTGCTGCGCAATTATCATCGGAACGACCGCGGAAAAAATTTTGATCATGTTTGTGTCCGTGGGGTCACGACAAACTGAGATGACAGAAAAGTTGGTAGTAGCTGAAGTGTGTGTTCTTCTGGTTGACTCCGGTTGAATCTGTTTGTGTCTCTGTCCAATCAGAGCCCTTCCCCACGTTGAGCGGAATTATTAGTAAATAATAAAGATGATTTAACGTATTTACCGTATTTTCCGCACCATTAAGCCTCCAACCCCGTCAAAAAACGATTATGCCCCCACAAAACTACAAAGCTGCAAGCACACGCGGAGCAGACAGCGACCGCACAGCGAAAAACACCCACAGACACACTCATCACTCCACGCCGACGAGGAACGGAACAGAGGAACGAACCGAAAAAGCGAGTGCAATGTGCCACTTCTAGTCACTGCGAACACGCCGACAACCCGTTGGTCCCAGACAGCACCCTCCCTACACAACTGAACAAAGCCCAGAGTCACCGTGAACGAACAAACAAACAAAACCACTCACCCATCACACTGTTGTGTTTCCTTTAAAGTCCGGTGTGGTTTATTTGTGAAAAAAGTTTGAAAATAGACCATTCTATGACTCTATAATGTGGAAAATACGGTATTATTTCCATGTAAACTCGATGGAGAACATTTTAATTCCCAAATATTTAATTCATAATTAAAATCATCATGTAAACGTGGCCACTGACACATAATAAACTCTTTCTACTTAAAATTTTAGCTTCATTTATTTTAACCATCATTACCTCTAGTCTAGACCCAAAACACAACATGTCAAATCACCAAGACAAGATCAAGTTCTGGACATGGGTTCTTCTGCTCCTGACCACACACTGTGTTTTTAAATGGACATAGTGAACCCGCCAGCTGCTGCGGTCCAGACAGGAAGTGAGCACTGGGCGCGCTTCCGGCTCCATCACCCGACAAAATCCAAAATCTGACCTTTGTGAAAGTCAGACGTCCTGTCATTACCTGGGACTCAAACTCCCGCAGCTGCAGTACCTGGAGCGGCCACTAGTCGGTCTGGAGCGGGACAGAGGGGGCGGGGCTTATCCAGTTTTTATTATAGATGATAGATGAGAGAGACACTTTTTCTTTTTCTCGACTCTTGCGTTAATCCAAATGTGCTCGTTCAAATGCTTTTGGCGTCAGACCTGTTCTGGAGGATCTTCTGAAAAGCTCTGGCCTCAAGTCATGTTAGCGAGGTAGCGTTAGCGTTAGCATGATGACACCACAGCTACACCGGGCCTTCCCCTCCGCACCACTGCATGTTCACAAAAGAGGATGTCACAATATTAAAACAGTTAAACCTAAACAGAACATTTGTGTACAGTAACTAAACGTCTTTAGTGCATTTTATATTTTTATCATTCAAAACTCCGCACTGCAGCTTTTCTAGTGGGGTTCTGCCGTCTGTTTGTCTCCATGGAGATATTATTGTTATTACTTTAGTCTATAACAGGGCTGTCCAATCTTTTTTCATCAAGGGTCACATATGTAAACACTGATGAAGCAGAGGACTGATCGAGGGCTGTAGACTGGAGCTCAGTACAGTGAATAATCAAAATATTTGCAGTTTAACACGTTAGAATGAACCATCAGTTTTTATTCACACTAAAATCCTTAAAATCACACAATAAATATTAAATATTGGCTTTATCAAAGTAGGTTTTCAAAAAACTTGCAGCAAAAAGGTCATTTCTAGTTGATGCCATGTAATTTGGGCAAATTCACCTGGAAGCCTGAGGGCCAAGGAAAATTTGTCTGAGGGCCGCATTTGGCCCACGGACCATAGTTTGGACATGCCTGGTCTACAAGGTTCCACAGTAGATTTAATGTATCTGTCTTGTGTAGGGTCACCAGATTTTCAGATAATTGTAATAAAAATCTGGGACACCCTCGGTCTGTAGTGGCCGGTCATAATAAAATTGTAAAACGAGTGTAACGTGTAACTCAGGAAAATTGTTATGGACTCGGCCCGTTCATGACTAAGGCGACGTTCAGACCGCAGCCTGAAGTGACCCAAATCAGATTTTTTGACCCCTATGTTCCTGTATCTGATCTTTTAATGACAGTCTGAACGACACAGATCCGATTTTTTTCAAATGCGACCCAGGACATTTGGATATGTGCTCCAAGTGGCCAATACAGCCCAACGCCGACACGTTTGCTCACGGAAATAAGCCGCCGAAGCTGTGTTTCCTCCGAGAGCGGCACAAGTCGGCGCTCACAAACGTACACAAACGTTCTTCACGTCATACGAAAATTGTTAATGAACTCCGTGTCGGCTACATCTCCACATCCACACGTTCCTTTCAACGGACTGTCCCACAAAACACCACGACCAAAAACCTCGTCCTTCTCCTTCTCAATCTCCTCCTTAAAACAAGTAAGTTGTTCATGTTCTGGCTCCGGTACGAGAGGAACTTTAAAATCTCCAGGTGCTAAATGTTCGCCATGTTTGGACAACTTCTGTAAACACAGAGACGCTCGCTGCGGTTGACGTCGTCGTGTCTCCAGTGTCACATGCGGGACATTTTCGGGCCGTTTAATGTTCACACTGGAGTCACATACAAGTCGCATTTAAATGGAAATGTGAACGACATCGCAAAAACATCGGATTTCACAAAAAAATCGAAATTGAGCGTTAAGCCCTGCAGTCTGAACGTCGCCTTATTCACCACATGAGTCAGTATAGTCACATTTTTTTGTATTTTGTCGTTTTTAAGCAGCTTTTCTGTATTTTACCAAAACAAATGACAGTTTATATTTCTCTTTATTGTTGGCAGGGATCAAATTGGTCAAAAAAAGTATGTATAAAACTGGGACAAATCACTGGTTTTGGACAAATCCACTGGGACATAGGACACTGGGCTCAACACTGAGACTGTAAACCAAGTAAACAGGGACGTCTGGTCGCTCTAATCTTCCATGTCTTTAGTACCAGGTGTTTTAAACTCCTCAAAATGACCTTGAAGAAGATTCTTACTGTGAGCACGGACACTTCTCCAAACAGCTGACTCCATGGTGATATATTCCTTTAATGCCACACTGCAGAACATTCTAGGCCAAGAAATATCATCTCCATGGAGACAAACCATCGACTGTATAAATGGACATAGTGAGCCACGTCTTTATATGAGCGGAACCCCATGAGAAAAGTCACATTAAATGACGAAAGTGTTTAAAAAAAACAACAAAAAAGCATATTGGCCAAACTTGGGTGCAATGAAATGGAGCAAAGGATCATGGTCTTTGTAGTTTGGCCATTTTCTCAGAACAAGAGAAAACAATCGCTTTTACAAAATACAAGTTCAACATGCAGTACACAGCAAAAAGTGAAGTGTTAAAATTGATTCTGTGAGAGTCAATTTTAACATTTTCTCAGAGTTTATTTCAGTCCAATCTGTTCTAGAGTTAATTTAATTTTAATTTTTCAAAATGTTAATTAAGTAACACTGGACCAAAGTTCCTGTTTAACCCTGAAATCAAGAGTTATATTAACATTTTGAGAGTAAACAGATAACACTTCGTAGAGTTATCCTGATTTTAGCGAAACAACACACAGAGGTGTTTTATTTTTACACTTTATTTTAGTTAATTTAAGATGAAATTATGAAAAAAAACTACTGGTTCAAACTGGTCTACTCTCGCGGGAGTTTGAAGTAACACTAGAGGAAGCTGATTTAACACTAGGGAAAGTTGAATTAACACTAGAGGAAGTTGAATTAACACTAAAGGAAGTTAAATTAACACTAGAGGAAATTAAATTAACACTAGGAGAAGTTGAATTAACACTAGAGGAAGTTGAATTAACACTAGGAGGAAGTTGAATTAACACTAGAGGAAGTTGAATTAACACTAGAGGAAGTTGAATTAACACTAGAGGAAGTTGAATTAACACTAGAGGAAGTTGAATTAACACTAGAGGAAGTTGAATTAACACTAAAGGAAGTTGAATTAACACTAGAGGAAGTTGAATTAACACTAGAGGAAGTTGAATTAACACTAGAGGAAGTTGAATTAACACTAGAGGAAATTGAATTAACACTAGAGGAAGTTGAATTAACACTAGGAGAAGTTGAATTAACACTAGAGGAAATTGAATTAACACTAGAGAAAATTAAATTAACACTAGAGGAAGTTGAATTAACACTAGGAGAAGTTGAATTAACACTAGAGGAAGTTGAATTAACACTAAGAAGAGTTGAATTAACACTTGAGAAAGTTAAATTTACTTCAACCATAGCAACTCTGACAAATCACCCTGACTCGAACCCCCATTTAACTTTCAAATAGTTAAAATAACACTTTTTTTGTGTTAAATATTTCAACCTGAACTTTTAACCCTCCAGTTTTTGCTGTGTACTTACTTTATTATCGTAGTTTTTCTGATATTGTTACATCCTATAAATAAATACCGCATGCACTCGCACCAGCAGCAGCAGCAGCACTACTGTTAGCACTAGTAGTAGTAGTAAAAGTATTAGTTGTAGTACTTTTATCACGTACCTCTCTCTGTCCTCACTGTCTCTCGTCTGTCTCCGCTTGTTTGTGTCGACCCGTGCATGTCCATTTTGTCCACAACATCTATTCTCCGCTCGCTAATGGACCTCCTCCTTCTAAAACTCCTCCTATGCAATATTCATCTGTCCATTTTTACCTCCCCTGAAAGCCTCTTATTCCGTCTATTTCTGCCGTTTGTCTCCCGTTCTTGCCGCGCACTCGCTCCCGTCGCTCCCGTCGCTCCCGTCGCAGCTGAGCGAGGTGGAGGTGAACGGTCAGATCGAGCAGGTTTGCGAGCAGGTCTACAGCGAGCTCCAGTCCCAGGCCATGGACCGGATGGACAGGATGGACCGGATGGAAAGGATGGACCGGATGGACAGGATGGACCGGATGGACAGGATGGACCGCGGGGGCATGGACAGTCTGGAGCCCATGGACACGCTGCCCATGCCCGGCTGCTTCCGGATGCGGAGCCCCAGCTACGTGCGGGCGATCGACCAGGGCTGCGCCAGCGAGCACGAGGGCGAGGGGGGGAGGCCTCTGCTGCTGCTGCCGTCCTCGCCGCCCCGGACCACGGCCACCACCGTCCGGACCATCCAGAGCAGCACAGGTACACACCACCTCTCTCTCTCCCTTTACTGATCTCTCTCTTTCACTCTCTTTCTTTCTCTTTCTCTGTCTCCCTCTGTCTCGTTATGCCTCTGTCTCTCTTTTTCTGTCTCTCTTTCTCTCCCTGTGTCTCTCTCTTTGGCTCTGTCTGTGGCTGTGCCTGTCTCTCTGTCTCTCTCTCTCTCTCTCTCTCTCTCTCTTCTTTTCTCTTCCTTTCTCTCTCTCTCTCTCTCTCTCTCTGTGACTCTTTCTTTCTCTTTCCCTGTCTCTCTCTCTCTCTCTCTGTCTGACTCTTTCTTTTCTCTTTCCCTGTCTCTCTTGTCTCTCTCTCTCTCTCTCTGTCTCTTTCTCTTTCTCTCTCTCTCTGTCTCTCTCTCTCTTTGTCTCTCTCTCTCTGTCTCTCTCTCTGTCTCTCTCTCTCTCTCTCTTTGACTCTTTCTTTCTCTTTCCCTGTCTCTCTCTCTCTCTTTGTCACTCTCTCTCTCTCTCTCTCTCTCTCTCTGTCTCTGTCTCTCTCTGTCTCTTTGTCTCTCTCTCTGTCTCTTTGTCTCTCTCTCTCTCTCTCTCTTCTCTCTCCATCTCTCTCTTTGTCTCTGTCTGTGGCTGTGCGGGTCTCTCTCTCTCTTTGACTCTTTCTCTGTCTCTCTCTGTCTCGCTGTGTCTCTATGCCTTTGTCTCTATCTTTTTCTGTCTCTCTTTCTCTCTCTCTCCATCTCTCTCTGTTGCTTTCTCTTTGTCTCTCTCTTTCTCTTCCTCTCTCTCTCTCTCTCCTCTGCCTCTCTGTCTCTGTCTGTCTCTCTTTCTCTCTCTCTCTGTGTCTCTGTCTGTCTCTGGCGGTGTGTGTCTCTCTCTCTGTCTGTCTCTCTCTCCTTTTCTTTCTCTGTCTCTCTGTGTCTCTATGCCTTTGTCTTTATCTTTTTCTGTCTCTCTCTCTGTGTGTGTGTCTCTCTCTCTCCTTCTCTTTCTCTCTCTGTCTCGCTGTGTCTCTGTACCTCTGTCTCTCTTTTTCTGTCTCTCTCCTCTCCCCCTCTCTCTCCATCTCTCTCTGTTGCTCTCTCTTTGTCTCTCTCTTTCTCTTCCTCTCTCTCTCTCCTCTGCCTCTCTGTCTCTGTCTGTCTCTCTTTCTCTCTCTCTGTGTGTCTCTCTCTTTGTCTCTGTCTCTCTTTGTCTCTCTCTCTCCTTCTCTTTCTCTCCCTCTGTCTCGCTGTGTCTCTGTGCCTCTATCTCTCTCTTTTTCTGTCTCTCTTTCTCTCTCTCTCTCTCCATCTCTCTCTCTGGCGCCCTCTCTTTGTCTCTCTCTCTCTCTCTCTAGCTCTTTTTCTCTGTCTCTTGCTGTCTTGTTTCTCTCCTCTCTCTCTCTGTCTGTCTCTCTTCTTCTCTCTTTTCATCTCTCTCTGTCGCTCTCTCTTTCTCTCTCTCTCTAGCTCGTTTTCTCTCTCTCTCTTCCTCTCTCTCTCCGTCTCTCTCTCTCCCTTTGTCTCGCTCTTTCCTTCTCTCTCATTTCTCTCTCTTCCTCTTTCTCCATCACCCTCTGTCTCTTTCTCTATCGCTCTCTCTTTGTCTCTGTGTAGCTCTTTTTCTCTCTCTCTTTCTCTGTCTCTCTCTCTGTCTCTCTCTCTCTCTCCCTCCATCTCTCTTCTCTCTCTCTCTCTCTCTCTAGCTCTTTTTCTGTCTATCTTCCTCTCTTTCCGTTTCTCTCTCTCTGTGTCTCTCTTTCCCTCTCTCTCTCTGTCACTCTATCTCTTTTTCTCTCTCCATCTCTCTGTGTCTCTCTGTGTGTCTATCTCTCTTTCTCTCTCTCTTTTTCCCTGTTTCTTTGTTCCTCCCCCTCTCTCCCGCTCTCTCTTCTTCTCTCTCTCTCCTTTCTTTTCCTCTCTTTCTCTCTCTCTCTCTCTCTCTGCAGTAGAGGAGTGTGTGTGCGTGTGAGGGTTTGTTTTCTTCAGGATGTTTTGATTTTCGCTTTAATCTTTATCTCTCCAAACGTGTCCAAACGCTGATGTTGTTGCGATGGCGCTCTGAAGGGGTTGTGTCTTAGCACGGAGAGAGACGAGCGCTCTAGAGGTTTCTCGGGTTCGGCGTGTGTGTGTCAGATGCCCTCCCGCGCTCTTGTGTGTTTTCGGTTCTATTTTCGGGGGATAATTGGTGTAAGTCTCGGAGGAAACGCTCGGATAATTTCTTCGTGAATGTGACGCTGCGGGTGTCACTCCTTCATTCTCTCTCTCTCTCTCTCTCTCTCCCTCCCTCACTCCGTCTCTCTCTTTTTCTCTCTCATATACACTCTCTCTCTACCCCCTCTACCCTTCACTCTCTCTTTCTCGCCATCTTCTCTTCTCCCTCTACTCCTTATTTTATCCTCAGCGGTTCTCTCTCCTCTCTCTTTCTCTCTCTTCTCTTTCTCTCTCTCTTCTCTCTTTTCACCATTTCCTCTGGGGGTTTACAGTACGTGAGGGAGGAGGGGTGTGTCGTCTGTCCTCTTCCTTTCTCTCTTCTCTTCCTTCCTTTCTCTCTCTTTCTCCTTTCTCGTATTTCTTCATTAAGTTTCGGGACAGATCCTCTTGGGGTACAAAGTCCTAGAGGGATTCTTGGTCTCTCCTCTCTCCTCTTTTTTCTCTCTCTTAATCTCCCGCCCTGTCCCCCTCTCTCTCTCTCTCTCTCTCTCTCTCCTCTCTCTCTCGCTCTCTCCTTCCCTCTCTCTCTTGTCTCTTTCTTTCTCTCTTGCTCTTTTCCTCTCTTTTCCTCCATCTCTCTCTCTCTTTCACTGCATCTCTTTTTTCTTTCTCTCTCCTTCTCTCTCTCCATGTCTCTGTCTCTCTTTGTCTCTCTCTCTCCATCTCTCTGTGTTGCTCTTTGTCTCTCTCTCTCTCTCTCTCTCTCTCTCTCTCTCTCTCTCTCTCTCTCTCTCTCTCACTCTGTCTCTGTCTGAGTCTGTCTCTCTTTTTCACTCTCTTTTTCTCTCTCTCTCTCTTGCTATGTCTTTCTCTCTCTGGCTCTCTCTGTCTCTGTCTCTCTCTCTCTCCATCTCTCTTTGTCTCTTTTTCTCCTTCTCCCTCCCTGTGTCTCTGTGTGAATCTGTCTCTCTTTTCTCTCTCTTTTTTTCTCTCTCTCTTGCTATGTCTTTCTCTCCCCTGCTCTTTCTTTCTCTCTCTATCTCTTCTTCTCTCTCTCTCTCTTTCTCTGTCTGTTTGTCTCTGTCTCTCTCCTTCCTTCTCTCTTTGTCTTCCTCTCTCTGTCTCTCTCCTTCTCTCTATTTCTCCCTCTTTCTCTCTCCCTCTCGTTGTCTCTCTCCCTTTCTCTCTCTATCTATTTTTCATTCTCTCTTTCTCTTTCTCTCTCTCTCTTCACTCTTGAGGGACATTTCCTCTGGGGGTTTACAGTACGTGAGGGAGGAGGGGTGTGTCATCTGTCCTCTTCCTTTCTCTCCTCTCTCTCTCTCTCTCTAGTCTCTTCTCCTCCGGGTGCTCTCAGTACGTGGGGAGTGTTTTCTCTCTCTCTTCTCTCTCTCTCTCGTCTCTTCTCCTCTGGGTGCTCTCAGTACGTGGGGAGTATTTTCTCTCTCTTCTCGTCTCTTCTCCTCTGGGTGCTCTCAGTACGTTGGGGGTGTTTTGTCTCTCTCTCTCGTCTCTTTTCCTCCGGGTGCTCTCAGTACGTTGGGGGTGTTTTGTCTCTCTCTCTCGTCTCTTCTCCTCTGGGTGCTCTCAGAACGTTGGGGGTGTTTTGTCTCTCTCTCTCGTCTCTTCTCCTCCGGGTGCTCTCAGTACGTTGGGGGTGTTTTGTCTCTCTCTCTCGTCTCTTCTCCTCTCGGGTGCTCTCAGTACGTTGGGGGTGTTTTGTCTCTCTCTCTCTCGTCTCTTCTCCTCCGGGTGCTCTCAGTACGTGGGGGGTTTTTCTCTCTCTTCTCGTCTCTTCTCCTCCGGGTGCTCTCAGTACGTGGGGAGTATTTTCTCTCTCTTCTCGTCTCTTTTCCTCCGGGTGCTCTCAGTACGTTGGGGGTGTTTTGTCTCTCTCTCTCGTCTC
This sequence comes from Boleophthalmus pectinirostris, assembly GCF_026225935.1. NCBI lineage: Eukaryota > Metazoa > Chordata > Actinopteri > Gobiiformes > Gobiidae > Boleophthalmus > Boleophthalmus pectinirostris. Next base: position 35,421,515 of record NW_026571095.1, on the reverse strand, counting down.
TTCTCCTCCGGGTGCTCTCAGTACGTTGGGGTGTTTTTCTCTCTCTCTCTCTCTTCTCCTCCGGGTGCTCTCAGTACGTTGGGGGTGTTTTGTCTCTCTCTCTCGTCTCTTCTCCTCTGGGTGCTCTCAGAACGTTGGGGGTGTTTTGTCTCTCTCTCTCGTCTCTTTTCCTCCGGGTGCTCTCAGTACGTTGGGGTGTTTTTCTCTCTCTCTCTTCTCGTCTCTTCTTCCTCCGGGTGCTCTCAGTACGTTGGGGGTGTTTTGTCTCTCTCTCTCGTCTCTTTCCTCCGGGTGCTCTCAGTACGTGGGGAGTATTTTCTCTCTCTCTCGTCTCTCTCCTCTCCGGGTGCTCTCAGTACGTTGGGGGTGTTTTGTCTCTCTCTCTCGTCTCTTCTCCTCTGGGTGCTCTCAGTACGTTGGGGGTGTTTTGTCTCTCTCTCGTCTCTTCTCCTCTGGGTGCTCTCAGTACGTTGGGGGTGTTTTGTCTCTCTCTCTCGTCTCTTCTCCTCTGGGTGCTCTCAGTACGTTGGGGTGTTTTGTCTCTCTCTCTCTCGTCTCTTCTCCTCCGGGTGCTCTCAGTACGTTGGGGTGTTTTGTCTCTCTCTCTCGTCTCTTCTCCTCCGGGTGCTCTCAGTAACGTTGGGGGTGTTTTGTCTCTCTCTCTCGTCTCTTCTCCTCCGGGTGCTCTCAGAACGTTGGGGGTGTTTTGTATGATCAGAGTTTTGTGGTTTGAGCACAGTTGACCTACATGGACTCGTCTCTGGAGACTCTGTGTTTTAACTAAAGCCGCTCACTGTAAAACATCAGACCCACAGCACGAGACACGACCAGAGAAATATGAACTTTAAACCACAGAACCTGCAGACGTCTGAACTACAGGACACAGGGAGGGCATCTGACCTAATCTGACTCACAGGGACATTTAGTTTTACTGTAAACTAACGAACAGGACGGGGAACATGAGACGAAAAATAATATAAACAAAAAATTATCTCTGTTAGAACTCGGCCAAAATGTGTTATATTTGTTTTATTTTCTGTTTTATAATATTGTACAATAAGCAAGAAAATTAGGACTAAACCAGGACTGAACCAGGACTGGACCAAGTCTAAATCAGGTTTAAACTAGGACTGAACCTTGACTAAACCATGACTAAATCATGTCTAAACTGGGATTAAACCAGGTCTAAACCAGGACTAAACTAGGTCTACACTAGGACTAAACCAGGACTAAACCTGGACTAAACCATGTCTAAACAAGGTCTAAGTCAGGACTGGACCAGGACTAAACTATATCTAAACCAAGACTACACCAGGACTAAATCAGGACTTAACCAAGTCTAAACCAAATCTAAATGAGGTCTAAACCAGAACTAAACTGGGACTAAACCAGGTCTAAACCAGGACTAAGCCAGGACTGGACCTGGACTAAACCAGGACTAAACCAGGACTAAATCAGGACTAAACCAGGTCTTAATAAGGTCTAAACCAGATCTAACCCAGGACTAAACCAGGTCTAAACCAGGTCTGAACCAGGACTAAACCAGGACTAAACCGTGACTAAACCATGTCTATAACAGGACTAAAACAGGACAAAATCAGGTCTAAACTGGAACTAAACCAGGTCTAAACCAAGTCTAAATCTGGTCTAAATCAGATTTAAACCAGGAATAAATCATGTCTAAATCTGGTCTAAATCAGGTTTAAACTGGGACTAAACCAGGTCTATTAAACCAGGACAAAACTTGGCCTAAACCAAAAGTAAACTGGGACTAAACCAGGACTAAACCAGAAAATACAGGCCTGTTATGTCACATTTTTTCCTGTTTATTATATTTAAATTAAATCAGTAGTAGTCCTGTGGCGCTTGTGTGTGTCTGGACTTAAAACCTCTTAAAATAAAATCACAATATTCATCTTGAAGTGATTTAGAAGGTCAATGAGATGAAACTAAACAGTAAAATCTCTGAAAAGTCCATTTTGCATAATAGGTCTGCTTTAAATAAATAAATAAATAAACAAATGTGACATAATATTTGCGGAACGGGGTCAGGCTCTCGGTCTCTGCGGTGTAATGAGCCGTGGTCCTGCGTTGGCCCGATACTGGTGATGGAGGCCGAGTTTTACAGTGCATCAGACTCCGGCCCAGTGGAGCAGAGACCGGGACCGCTGGAGTGAGAGCCCCCCGGGGTGTGAACGCGTCAAGTCCACGGGGAGACGGAGAGAGTGTCAAATGTACCACTGGAAACTCAGCTGGAAACTCCACTGGAAAATAGAGCAAACTACTGTAAACTGTAAATAAAACTACTGTAAACTCAAATGTAAACTACTGTAAACTCAAATGTAAACAAAACTATAAACTCTACTGTAAACCACTGTAAACTAAACTACAAACTACTGTAAACTGTAAATAAAACTACTGTAAACTCAAATGTAAACTACTGTAAACTCAACGTAAACTACTGTAAACTCAAATGTAAACAAAACTATAAACTCTACTGTAAACCACTGTAAACTAAACTACAAACTACTGTAAACTGTAAATAAAACTACTGTAAACTCAAGTGTAAACTACTGTAAACTCAAAACTACTGTAAAAACTACTGTAAACAAAACTATAAACTCTACTGTAAACTACTGTAAACTAAACTACAAACTACTGTAAACTGTAAACTACTAAACTACTGTAAACTCTAAGTAAACGTAAAACTACTGTAAACTAACTACTAAACTACTCTACTGTAAAATATAGTAAACTACTGTAAACTCAAACTGTAAACTTAACTGTAAACTCAACTGTTAACTACTGTAAACTCTACTGGAAACTACTGGAAACTTAATATAAACTACTAGAAACTCAACATAAACTACTGTAAACTCTACTGTAAACTTGACTGTAA
>NW_026571095.1:35341116-35413616 GCF_026225935.1 Boleophthalmus pectinirostris | reverse complement strand
ATTTGGTCCCGTCTCAGTCCTCTGGTCCCAGTCTCAGTCCCAGTCTCCGGTGGTCCAGTCTCAGTCCCGGTCTGGTCCAGTCTCAGTCCCGGTCTGGTCCCAGTCTCAGTCCCGGTCTGGTCTCAGTCTCGGTTTGGTCCCAGTCTCAGTCCCGGTCTCAGTCTCAGTCCCGGTCTGATCTCAGTCCCAGTCTGGTCACGGTCTGGTCCTGGTCTCAGTCTCGGTCTGATCCCGGTCTGGTCCCGGACCTGGATCAGTCCTGGTTCAGTCCGTATGCGTTGCAAAAGTCCGACATCGCAGTCCCGGACGTCTCGTAAACGCCGTTATCCGTTTTTTCCATTTTTCATTTAGACACAAAATCAAAAACTGAAAAAAAAAACCCGAATCATTATCTGTTTTTTCATGTTGGTTTTGGAGACAAATAATGAAAAAAACAGTTGTTTTTTCATTTTCTCATTTTTGGTTTTAATTTGCAAAACGATTGAATGAATGATGCGCTCGACTTTTGTCCTGCGCCTGCTGATGTAAAAGTGTAAATGTAAAACAGGCGTTGTGACTGTGAGCGGGGTCGCCTCTCCACAGATCCGACCTGTAACTTTGTGCGAAAGCATAAAAAAAAAATAATGTAAAAAATCAACTTTGCATAATAAATCCTTTTTCAGTTGTAACGTTCCTAAACCTGGAGTCCAGCAGTCGCACCTGTGCAGCGTGCTCTCTGTCGCCCCCTCTGTCCTCTCCGTGTCATATCTCCAGTCCTGGTGTAGTTCCAGGCTCTTTTCTGTATCACTGACTCGGTGTTTCTCTGATCTCGGCGGCGGCACTGATATTTGGAGCGTAGCTGGCAGCGGCGGCAGCAGCAGCAGCAGCAGCAGCAGCAGGCGGCGGCAGAGCTCACCCCCCTCCAGCGCTCGGCTATTCAGCGGCACAAGCATGAAAAATGTCATTTGTGGACTATATTTAGACGTCCAGGGTCCAGGGTCTGTACAGAAGTGAACAATAAGGAGGAAGAGGAGGAGGAGGAAGAGGAGGGACTGGGATTTACTGAAGAGGAGGAGGAAGAGGAAGAGAAGGAGGAAGAGAGGAGGAGGAGGAGAGGAGGAGGAGAGGAAGAGAGGAGAAGGAGGAGGAGGAGGAGGAGAGGAGGAGGAGGAAGGAGGAAGAGGAGGAGGAGAAGAGGAGGGGAGGGGAGGAAAGGAGGAGGAGAGGAGAGAGGAGGAGAGAGGGGAAGAGAGGAGGAGGAGGAGAGGAGGAGGAAGAGGAGGAGGAGGAGGAGAGAAGGAGAAGAGGAGAGGAGGAGGAGGAGGAGGAGGAGAGGAGGAGGAGGAAGAGGAAGAGGAGGGGAGGAGAGGAAGAGGAGGAGGAGGAGGAGGAGAAGGAGGAAGGAGGAGGAAGGAGGAGGAGGAGGAGGAGGAGGAGGAGGAGAGGAGGAGAGAGGAGGAGGAGGGACTGGGGATTTACTGAGGAGGAAGCTCAGACTCTGACCTGATTCTGCTGACACTTCATCACATGTGACACCAGTGTTGGGGAGTAACAGATTACAAGTACTGGAGTTAAGTAATCAGAGTACAAATGATGAGTAACTGTATTCAGTTACAGTTCAGTGAGTGGTAATTGGATTACAGTTACTTTGTTAAAATAAATGGATTACACAGAGGGATGTTCCTGTTTTCACATTTTGGGCTATTTCTTTTTTTAGTAATTCCACTCATTGCCGGACACTAAACCAGGACTAAAACCAAGACTAAACCAGGACTGAACCAGGACTGAACCCAGGTCTAAACTAGATCTAAACCAGGTCTAAACCAGGTCTAAACCAGTACTAAAACAGGATTTAACAGGACGACACCATTCTATCAATAATATTTTTAATTTGGTTCAGTAAAGTTTGGGCTTTTTATTTTCTTTTATCAGACAAAACATCTTATGTTACGATTTCCTCGTCTTTGCTTCTCTACAGCAAATCAAGTAATCCAAAGTATTCAGATTACATTACTCACTTTAAGTAACTTAATGGATTACATTACAAACTACATTTTGGTGTATGTAATCTGTAATCTGTAGGGGATTACATTTTAAAAGTCACCTTCCCAACACTGTGTGACACAAATGAGAAGAGAAAACAAAATCCCCGCGTTTAAAAGGTTTTATGTGATGCAGAACTGACTCTCGGGAGATTTAACTCATGTTCTAGTGTTGTTACTCGTCAAAAACAAACCTGGAGTCGTGTTGTTGTTTGCTCTGCTCCACCTTGTGATGTCATGAAGCGGGAGTTTTCAAGTTCACGGCTCCTTTAAGCTTTATCAAACATGGAGAAGTGGAAAAGAACTGTCTAAAACAGTGGTCCCCAACCTTTTCTGCGCCACGGACAGTGTTGGGAAGGTGACTTTTAAAATGTAATCCCCTACAGATTACAGATTACACACACCAAAATGTAGTTTGTAACACTCACAGTTCGTTCATCAGGCAGTGATACAGTGCGTTCAGTTCACGTTCACCCAAAACATGAACATGTTCAGGTGGCAGCCTCTTACGTCGGGTGTGCACTGTGCGACTTTTGACCCTTTCTGACTTGATTTTTCACTCGTGTGATTGTTTTTGGGATCGGGCCGAGTCTCCACTTAGTGTGTCGTGTTTCGAGTAGTGCACACGGGATAACGAGAACCGATTAATACCTCTTGATCAACTCACGATCAACAATAGGGTTCAGTCAAGCGGTAACGGAGGGAAACAGGGGCAGATTTTTGACATTCAAATGTCTCTTATTCAAAAACTAGAGGGACTATTGAAATAAGTAAAGTATCAGAATGTAGGAAAGAGTTACACTCCAACAGGGTCAAGTTAAACCTGTGATATTCTTTCAAGTTGTTGACAACAAATTTAAAAACTCATGTCGGTAACGGAGGGAATGAAATATGCAGCACTTTTTGGGCAATAAACACAAACAGTGATAACTCTTGGTTCTCACTTACATATCCTTAACAAACTGGTTTGAATATTTGTTTCATATAGTTTTCTACCATATGGTACAAGATTAGGTTGAAAAACCTCTTACTTTTTGACTCATGAGATTTTTTATTAAGAAAGGTCATGGTAACGGAGGGAAAATTGTTCAAACAAGTAGAAGGTGCATGATTTTACATAATTTGTCGCTTTTTTCTTCTGAATACTTTAATATTACTTCAAAATGAAAGGAAACTATTTCTATAAAATATGTCAGTCCTTCCAAGCAAATTTTTATCATTTTAAATACTTTTTTTTTTTTTTTTAAATCTTTTTTTTTTTTTATCATGTACCTTCATCAACAGTTCAAAGATGGAATAACACAAGATATGATGAAATACATCCATTTATTTACATGATTTTCAGGTCTTTGAAAATTGGGAAATAATTTTTGTTCCATGTTTCATACATGGTCTGTTTAAAATGTATGGAACTTTAGAACCAAAAATGGTACAGAAAAAAGGTCAACAGTTTCATAAACTAGAGCACATATGTATCTGTTCAATACATTTTTATATCAGATGAATTTTGGTCTTGTTGTTTACTTCTGCTTGACTGGGCCCATTTGTAGGTTGCAAGAAAATCAAACCTGTTTGAATCCAGTCGACTCTCGTGAGGGTTTTTCTCTGTTGAATCGTTCAGTGTGAGAACATGAATCGTGAGCTGTGAACTTTTAAACTCTGTGATTTGGTCGTACAGTTTGATCTGGAGCTGAGTGAAAAGACTGAAAATATGGCAGCGTGTACGTCTGGCACTAACCAGCCGTATGTCTCTCCCACCTTAGACCCCGAAAGATACAAAGCACCAAGTTTATGCCATTAGCTCTTTGATACATATATTTATGTTTTTAAAAAGTTAAAATTAAACTTGAATATTTTCTTAAACCGTTCTCTCTCTCTCTGTTTGTGCAGTTTCGTCCTGTATCACCACCTACAAGAAGACTCCGCCCCCTGTGCCGCCCCGAACCTCCACCTGCTCCACCTCCAAACCCTTCATCTCCATCACAGCGCAGAGCAGCACCGAGTCAGCCCAGGTATGACCCCCTGACCCCGCCCCCTACCACCTGACCCCACCCACTCACACCTGACCCCGCCCACTCACACCTAACCCCGCCCAATCAAATCCAAGAGGTGAAATCCTATGAACTCCCTTATAAAACTGAGATTTTATATTTTATCACTTATTTTTTCTATTTTATTTTGACTTGTACATATATTTGACACCTCTGGCTATCTTTTGTGTTACGTATTTAGTATTTATTATTACATTTATATTTTTTACTCTTTGTTATTATATTATATTGTGATGTTTGAGCTGCCGTGTCCAAATTATTTCCCTTGTGGATCAGTAAAATTTGTCTAAGACGACACATATAAAATCATGTACTTAAACATTTTAGATTTGCTTTTTAAACAAAAATACAAATGATTATTATGAATTGTTAATTATTTATGCAAATTCGTAAACCTTATGAAATGGAGCTTACATGCTGTACATTAAAGGTGCAACAAGTCCCGTTTATGTGACTTAAACTGCGATGTTGGACTGAACCAGGACTGATCCAGATCCGGGACCAGACCGGAACCAGACCGGGACTGAGGCCGGGACCAGAGCGAGACTGAGACTGGGACCAGCCTGAGACTGAGACTAGACGGGCACAAAACCGGGACCAGACCGAGACCAGACCGAGACTGAGACTGAGACTAGGCCGGGACCAGACCGGAGGCTCAGAGCCCACGGCAGGGCCAGAGCTCGAAGCTGAGGCTCAGACCCCGCGGAGGCTCGGAGTCAAAGCTCAGAGTCAAAGCTCAGAGTCCCCCCTGGTCCCGCTCTGGTTCCGGTCTGGTCCTGGACCTGGATCAGTCCTAGTTCAGTCAGTATGCAGTAGAGATGCGCGGATGGGCTATTTTTTCATCCGCAACCGCGACACAAAACTCTTCATCCGCCCGCTGTCCATTTGCACCCAAGGTTTTGACCAATTTTCAAAACCGCACTCGCCCGCCGTCCTCCGATTGATTTTAGATTTTAGAACAATCACACAGCAAACAAACGAAGGAGCCTCGATAAAAATGCAAACTCTACAGCTCATTCATTCCAAAATTCGCTCAACGTGCATGTTCACCTTCTTAATTGTCTGTAACAAAACGCCGCTCGTTGCTCAGGGTTTAACTCCCTGTTCGGAGCCTCACCGTGAGTGTGTGGGTTCAATAAACGCGCCAGTTTGTTGTTCAAGAATCGTGGCTTTATTTGCCGTGATGCACTAAATAACAGGACAATTGCTTCCTGACTCGCTTCGGTCGCCTTCTGACCGTTCATTTCACATACAGTAAAACATAGACGCCCATTCAAGAAGCGCGTTCCTCACACAGTCACTCAGTCACGCTCACGCCACACGCCACACGCCACACGCCACTATAAACACTGCACATAGGAGTAAAGACGCATATCTCACAACACTTAACAATATAGGCTGTAATAATATAAATATATTTTTTAATTTGAGTAGTTAAACCGCCACCCGCCCGAATTTGATTAAAATATTATTTTTCGTCACGTCATCCGCCCAACCTGCAGTTTAGCTGCGGACACCGCGGCTGTAAACACAATCCGCACATCTCTAGTATGCGGTGCAAAAGTTCGGTATCGCAATCACGGAAGTCACATAAACGGGAAACGGTTGTTATCCGTTTTTTCCATTCTTCATTTAAACACAAAATCGAAAACGAAAAAAACAAATTGTTATTTGTTTTTTCATTTTGGTTTTGGAGACAAATAATGAAGAAAATCTTTGTTTTTTTTTGTTTTCTTGTTTTTGCTTTTATATTGAAAAACGAATGAACGAATAACACACGGATTTTTGATGCTCACTTTTCGGAGGATCCTTCCCAGTGTGCATTGCGCGATGACCGGAAGTCCAAAATTCAGGATGCACGAATTCCAGAACAATAAGCTGATATAAGTTAAGTGTATAAGTTGGCGTGTTTTGTGCTTACAGGACGCGTACATGGAGGAGGAGGGCCCCCGCGGTGACATGACCATCCAATCAGGACTGTCCAACTCCACGGAGAGCATCGACAGCATGAAGGCTCTCACCGCCGCCATCGAGGCCGCCAACGCTCAGGTCTGTCTCCCGTCTCCTCCTCTCACCCACGAGGCTGCGGGTTACACTCCACATCGTCTCTGTGTGTGTTTATTTTACATAATTACACACGTCTGCTGAAGTGGAAGGAACGGATTTCCAACCGTAACATTTTATGCAAAGTTAAAGGTTCTGTATGACACGAAACGGACTCTTGGAAGCGTTAAAAGGATCGTGTGCGTCTAAATATGCTGTGATCAAACTATCTGACAAAATAACATTGATTTAAACATTTTTTTTAAAAACTGTAATTTTAAGAAAGTGCACACATTTTCACACACGTTCAGAACACCTGATCTTTTGTGTGCGAAGCATTCTGGGTCCATGACGTCATGAGGGTGTTGTCTTCTATCCAAGATTAGTCCTGGCTTTAGTCCTGATTTAGTCCTGGTTTAGACCTGTTTTAGTCCTGGTTTAGTTCTGGTTTAGTCCTGGTTTAGACCTGATTTAGTCCTGGTTTAGTCTTGTTTAAGTCCTCTTTCAGTCCAGTTTCAGTTCCAGCTTAAACCTGTTTTAGACTTGATTTAGTCCTGTTTTAATCCTGCCTTAGTCCTCTTTTAGTCCTGGTTTAGACCTGGTTTAGTCCTGTTTTAGTCCTGTTTTAGTCCTGGTTTAATCCTGTTTTAGTCCTGGTTTAGTTCTGATTTAATCCTGTTTTAGTCCTGGTTTAGTTCTGATTTAATCCTGTTTTAGTCCTGGTTTAGTTCTGATTTAGTCCTGGTTTAGACCTGGTTTAGTCTTGTTTAAGTCCTGTTTTAGTCCAGTTTCAGTCCCGGTTTAAACCTGTTTTAGACCTGATTTAATCCTGTTTTAATCCTGCCTTAGTCCTCTTTTAGTCCTGGTTTAGACCTGGTTTAGTCCTGTTTTAGTCCTGTTTTAGTCCTGTTTTAGTCCTAGTTTAGTCCTGTTTTAGACCTGGTTTAGTCCTGTTTTAGTCCCGGTTTAAACCTGTTTTAGTCCTGGTTAAGTCCTGGTTCAGTCCTTATAATTTTAGTGTTTATAATTTATGCAAATTAATCATGTGGTTTTAAGTTTCATTTCTATAAAACATAAACAAACGTGCGCAAAGCTGAATTAAACACATTATAATTATTATAATCTCAAACGGGCTGATGTGTCCCTAGAGTCATTTTGGTTTATATATTTTAAAGTTTAGTAATATAAAGTTTATTTCAATGAATAATCTGCTGCAGTGTCACTTGTGCAATAGTGTTTGGAAACGTCGGGTTTGATCTGCAGTGGATTGTGGGAGGTTGAGTTGTTTTATTTCTTCCTTTATTTTACAGTTAAATTATTATTTTTGTATTATCTTTTTTAATGTCGCAGAAGCAGTTTGTTCCTACACGAAAAGCCGACCTGTTTCCACTTCGATAAAAAAAGACGTTGTGGAATTTGTTATGTTTTTGGGATGATTGTTTTTTCTTGTACAGATATATTTTTTGCTCCGTATCGCCGAGCCGTACTTTGAGCCTCCGCGGGGTCCGAGCCTCAACTTCGAGCTCCGGCCCTGCTGTAGGCTCTGAGCCTCCAGTCCGGTCCCAGTCTGGTCCCAGACCTGGTCCATTTGAACCAAAAGCTCTTAGTTCGGTTTGTTTTCGTTGGTGTGAAAGTGTCAGTTGATGCTTTGCACCACCTCGGAACCAGCCGCGGTTCTTGAGCGCGGACGGACTGGAGCAGCCCGTCCGGACCTGTAGTCCACAGCGCATTCTCGCTTTCCCTGCACGGAACCAGCGCGCAGACGATGACACGGAACCACTCGGACCGCTGGTCTCGGTCTCAGTTCCGGTCTGGTCCCGGTCTCAGTCCCCCTCTAGTCCCGCTCTGGTCCTGGACCTGGATCAGTCCTGGTTCAGTCCGTATGCGGTGCAAAAGTTCGGCATCACAGTCACGGAAGTCACGTAAACGGGAAACGGCCGTTATCCGTTTTTTCCATTCTTCATTTAAACACAAAATCGAAAACTGAAAAAACGAATCGTTATCCTTTTTTTAATTTTGGTTTTGGAGACAAATAACGAAGAAAACTGTTGTTTTTTCGTTTTCTTATTTTTGGTTTTATATTGAAAAATGAATGAACGAATGATACACGGATTATATTTCCTAGTCTTCGCTTTCGGGAGACGGTCGTTTGTTTCATGATCTCCGTCTTTCTTTTCATACCTGTTAAATATTTTTCCGTGGCGTCTTTTGAGAGTTTGTTCACTGCACTTCGTATCTCCTGCTCTGTGCTCTGAGTGCGTATGAAAAAAAAAAAAAACAAAAAAAAACGACACTATACTGGCAACTACTGTGGTGGATGTGGAAATACACTTTATTCTAGTACAGCAACAAAAAAAACAGTATGAACTCATCCTAAATGTGCAGGGTTTGTGCGTTAAACGTGTGTGAATGAAACAAAAAAACACAACTCCAGGTCTGTTTGTGTCGAGGAAACTACATTAGAACACAGATCTAAAATATGGGCCTTTGAAATAAACTGTAGGTGTTTTTGATTCACGGCTTCTGTAATGTGCACGATGAGTTATTGTCTGAGCCCCAATGCACTTTACAATTTAGTCTGAATGCAGAGAAAGAGAGAAAGTAATAAACTGGACAAACATCCACAGACAGAACACAGACGAGGAGCAGACACTGGACTTTATGAACTGGATTTAAAGGAAACATACAGATATGACGCTATTTTCTGATCTTTGTTTCATTCTCATGTTTAACAAACAAATCTTGTTTACTTATTTATGTATTTACGTCGACCGGAACAAAACACACACTTCAGCTGCTGCCGGCGTTTTTGTCATCTCGGTTTGTCGTTATGTGGGTGGCGGTGGCGGTGGACTGTGGCGGTGGGCGGTGACTGTGGCGGTGACTGTGGCGGTGGGCGGTGACTGTGGCGGTGACTGTGGCGGTGACTGTGGCGGTGACTGTGGCGGTGTGACTGTGTGCGGTGACTGTGGCGGTGGGCGGTGTGACTGTGGCGGTGACTGTGGCGGTGACTGTGGCGGTGTGACTGTGGCGGTGACTGTGGCGGTGACTGTGGCGGTGGGCGGTGACTGTGGCGGTGACTGTGGCGGTGACTGTGGCGGTGGGCGGTGACTGTGGCGGTGACTGTGGCGGTGACTGTGGCGGTGACTGGGGCGGTGACTGTGGCGGTGACTGTGGCGGTGACTGTGGCGGTGACTGTGACTGTGGGTCGTCAGGGCCTGTGGTTCAAGTTTATTCTTCACTTTGTTAACACAGTAGAACTTCCTCATGAGTTAAGACATTACATCAACAACATCAGCATGCTAACCACACACCGCTGTTACTATTAAATACATTTAAGACAAACACAAGAGGAAACAGGAGATTTGCTTTAAAATGTTTATTTTTTAAACAAGTTAATGCATTTATACACATTCCAAAAGAAACGTTCTTTCTATTGAAACGACTCTAAATGCATCTTCTGGTCAGCTGATGGTCTACAGAAACACCCTCGTCAGCCTCGAGAAGAAGCGTGACAGGGTGGACTTGGGGCACGTGTGGAAAACTCTCAGCTCGCTGTTGACATGGGTCAGAACCGCTGCCTCAAAAGGCACAGTGTCCTGTGCTGAAGCTGCCCTGAAGAGGGCAGAAGAGGAGCCATACTGCACTTTCAAATGTCTGGCCACTTTTTTGCCAATTTCTTTTAAATCCTTAGGGCTGATCTCACCATCCTCGTCTACAATGACGTGCTCCTGGATTTTTCGGTGTAACTCTGCAGCCATCAGGCTGTGGTCCTGTTCACACATTTTGGCCATTTTAAAAATGTGTTTTGGCACAAGCCTCAGTGAGGACGTAGGACACTCTGTGTCCACAGGAGGGCGCAGGTGGGCTGATCGTCTCTGTGATGGTTTCCAGAGGAGTGGACGTGTCGTGTGTTTGTTGGTGCAGGTTGTGTTCTGCTGGGGTCACGTCCCTCTCGTCCTCTGGCTCATGTGAGCAGTGGGTGAAGTGCAGCTCTGGGGCTCTTCAGGCAGAACTGGACTCAGGCTGCAGACGTCTTCACTCTGCTCTTGGTCAGTGGTGGTGTCATTTTCTGCACTAACTCCAGTGGAGGCAAACTGGGACAGGTCTTCCACAGAGAGCTCCTGTAGTTCCTCTGACACAGGTTGCTCTTCCTCCTGGAGCTCGTCATTAACTTGGCTCAGGGATGTGTTGTCCTGGGACATGTCAGGTGTGTGTTCCAGGACATTTTCAGGATGAATTTCTTGTGGAAATTCTGATATTTCTTCAGTTTCCTGGGGAGATGTTTCCTCCTCTACCAGTCTGACCAAGTCACTTTGGGAAACAACTGAGGCAGCTTCAGGTTCAGAGACCATCTCCTCAGACTGGATTTCTTCTGGTGTTTCCTCCAGAAGCCCATTCGTCTCAGTGATGGTCTGTTCTGCTGGGCTGGTGACATCCTGTGCATGTGAGTTTTCTTCAGGCTCAGGAGTCACTGGTTTGGTCACCTGGGACTTGGTGCGGGTGAGGAAGGCTCTCAGCTCTGTGTTGAGATGGTTCAGAACAGCTGCTTCAAAAGCTGCAGTGTCTAGTGCACAAAGAGCTCTCACGAGGGAGTGAGGAGAGTCATACTCCACTTGGATCTGTTTGACCGCTCTTTTGCCAATTTCTTGTAAATCTTCCAGGCTGATGTCACCATCTCCAACAATGACGTGTTCCTGGATTTTTCTTTGTATCTCCTCCGCCATAAGGCTGTAGTCCATGTTGGCCACTTTTAAAATGTGTTTAACACAAGCCCCTGTGAGGATGTGGGACGCTCCGTGTCCACAGGAGGGAGCAGGCGGGTCGATCATCTCCTCTGCTGGGACAGGATCTTCTGCTGGACTGACAGGTTCTACTGAGCTGGTATTTTCCTGTGGAGATGGAACCTGCTCAGGACTGGGCTCCTGTGGTGAATCCACTGAAACATCTGTGGCGTTAGATTGGTTTTCTTTTCTAAATCTCTCCTTCTTTGCTCTTAGCGCCTGCTGGAGTTCCAGTTTGTATAACTGCTGCTGTTGGACAACATGCTGCTGGAACTGATGCTCTTGGGCAGGGCACATCTTTGGGTTGTGCTTTTCCATCAGCTCCTTATATCCCATCATCTCCAGCATTTTGTGAGCTGCGCTGACCTTGGCCGCCTTCTTGGAGGAGGCCATTCCCTGGCAGGACATCCGGCCCACTCTTACCTCCACACAGAAGGTGGTTCTGCAGGCGTCGTGCTGCACAAACGAGACCACCCTGAATTCAGGAGCTCGTTGCTTCCTCACCTCCAGTATTTCTGTGAGGGCGGTGATTGGGTTTTTATTGTAGAAGTAGAACGGACGTTCCACAGGGTCCACCAGATCTACGTGGGGTTTCTGCCAATATGGAGTCACATCCTCTGGCACTGGGAGCTGCTTCAGCTCCTCCACCACTTTCTTGGCTGCATCTAGTTTAGCCTTTTGTTTGGTGGGTCCAAAGCCAAAGCCAACATAGTTTCCCACTCGCACTTCTGCGTGGAAGGTGCTCCTATGGGCTTGGCCGTATTGTTGTACGTCAAACTGGACGCGCAGATCGTGCAGAACAGCAAGATCATGTAAACGCGTCAAGTCAGATTTGTAATCGTCCGTAGGTATTTCGGTTTCCATCTTGTCGTTGTAGTCGTCATCGTGTAAAGTGTCTGTGTCTCGTCTTCTGGCGTCTTGTGACCGGCTTTGAGGTGTGATGTCATGAAGCATGGAACATCGTTACCACGGCGACGACCAATGAGCTTGAAGAGAAGGAGAATGTCGACTGTTACCATAGCAACATAGAACTCCAAACATTGTACTGTTAAAGTGGTTTTCAGGTTTTTTCAGATTATTCCTTGGTTTGGTGGGATAATATCTGGGGAAATATTCATAGTTTTACATCAGTGATGTGGCAGTTTGTGAACAAAGTTAAAAAGGTCAATGCAAAAATACAGGAAGTAGAAGAGTCCTATAACATAACCCCTCTACTTTTGTCGTCAGCACGGACGATTCCATCCAAAATGCAGAGAAAATTTAGGCACAATACATTTTTTCTGACAATAAAGGCAATGTGTTTATTATTCAGATTCAGATTCAGAAAACTTTATTGATCCCATAAGGCAATTCATTTGCAGCATCTCAAACACAAACACACAGTGTGTCAGTCCAATTGTCGTCCACCAGTGGAACTCAAAATAAATAACAAATTGCAGTGTAAAACTTTCATAAAAGTATCATAAAATTGTACCCTTAGAATTTAATAATTTAATAGCACAGGGCACGAAAGAATTAGAAAACCGGTTGGTTTTGCGTATTGGAGCATAAAACCGACGCCCTGAAGGCATCAGGATAAAATCAGGAGCCAGAGGACGGAGCTGAGCCACGAGACACTTGGCTTTGCTCAACACCTGCTCCTCCCACAAAGAGCAGCTCCCTCAGTTTGATCCCTGTGATTTTTGAGCAGGTTTTAACAATATTCAGAAGTTTATTTCTATCCTTCACAGACAAGGATTCAAACCAGCAAATAAAAGAAAAAGTTTTATTATTTTTAGTTTATTCATACGTTTCATAAGTGGTGGAGAGTCTGGGCCTGCAAGTCCTTCTCTGCTGGTCTAAAAAAAAACATCTGAATCACAGACTGATGTTAATTATATTATTATTAAATAATTCCAAACGGTCTGTCCTCTTCCTTTCAGAGTTTTTCCGATATTTGTGCTGCTTCCACACATGGATTTTCATATTAAAGCATTTGACCAATCATATTTCAGTATCATTTGTTGCCAGGCAGAGTCAAAGTCAAACAAGTCTGAGGACTTCACAGTTCGTTCTGCAGGAACTCGAACACAAAATAAAATGTCCATTAAACATTATTTATAAAGAGAATAAACATTTACATGATCCAGGAATAAATTCATTCAGCTTTAAAATCAGAACAAACCAAACATTTACTTTACAGAGATTCATAGATACAAAACTCATCAAATTTGTAATTTTCATGTTTCATGTGACTTCAGTTTTGTTTTGATCCAGAGGTGGGAAATTCTGGAGCAGTTTTCACATCTGGTTTGTGTTGCATCAGAAACATTGTTGAAAAAGAGTTTGAGGAAATGTTTGATATTTGATGATCATGTTTGATAATTATTCAGTCGTGGATGTTTCATTGTGTTTTAATCCACGTTTGAATCTCATTTAATTTAAGGTGTGTAAATATCTTTTTTATTTTTTATTTTTATTTTTTTCATGCACAGCGATAATGTTCAATTTTTTTTAAATTTAATTTAATATATTTTTTATGTATTTAAAATTTTTCTTTTTAGTTTTTTCCCCTCTTCTGGTACCTACTTTTTTTTTTTTTTTTTTTTTTTTTTGTTATGTTATATATGCACAAAATAAAATAAATAATTCATTCATTCATTCATTAAATTTAATTCTGAATAATCGTTTTATTAATAAGTGTTTACACGGTCCTTTTAAACCGGAATACATTTTTATTCAGAATTTAATCATTTTTATTTTCAATTCGAGCTCTCGTGTAAAAAAATGTAAGCAAATGTGTTTTTAAACTCCAAACACTTTCACCTTCTTGAGTCGTTTGGATGATTTCAGATCTGGAAACTCCCAATCTCTGCTGAAATAAAGATAAAAGGAGCTGTGCACTTCATGACATCACAAGGGGGAACCGAGCGTTTTGAGGTTTGGAGATGTAGACAGACGTGTGTGAGTGAAACAAAACACAAGTCCAGGTCTGGGAACAAAGTTAGAACATGACTCAAAGCCAGTGTTGGGGAGTAACAGATTACATGTACTGGAGTTAAGTAATCAGAGTACAAATTATGAGTAACTGTATTCAGTTACAGTTACTGTTTCAGTGAGTGGTAATTGGATTACAGTTACTTTGTTGAAATAAATGGATTACACGGTGGGATTTTCCTCTTTTCACATTTAGAGCTATATCCCTTTTTTTTTTTTTTTTTTTTTTTTCGGTAATTCCACTCATTTCTGGAACCTAAACCAGGTCTAAACTAGATTTAAACCAGGTCTAAACCAGGTCTAAACCAGGTCTAAAACCAGGACTAAACCAGGACAAAACCAGGACTAGGACTAAAACAGGACTAAACCAGGACTAAACCAGGGCTAAAACAGGACTAAACCAGGTCTAAAACCAGGTCTAAAACAGGACTAAACCAGGACTAAACCAGGACTAAAACAGGACTAAAGCAGGTTGAAAAGCAGGTCTAAACTAGATCTAAACCAGGTCTAAACTAAGACTAAACCAGGACAAAACCAGGGCTAAAACAGGACTAAACCAGGTCTAAAACAAGGACTAAAACCCGGTCTAAACCAGGAATAAACCAGGACTAAAACAGGACTAAAAGCAGATCTAAACTAGATCTAAACCAGGTCTAAACCAGGTCTAAAACCAGGTCTAAACTAGATCTAAACCAGTACTAAAACAGGATTTAACAGGACCATTCTATCAATAATATTTTTCATTTGGTTCAGTAAAGTCTGGACTTTTTATTTTCTTTTATCAGACAAAACTTCTTATGTTACAATATCCTCGTCTTTGCTTCTCTACAGCAAATCAAGTAATCCAAAGTATTCAGATTACATTACTCACTTTAAGTAATTTAATGGATTATGTTACAAACTACATTTTGGGGTGTGTAATCTGTAATCTGTAGTTGAATACATTTTAAAAGTCACCTTCTCAACACTGCTCAAAGCTCACAGGAGTAAATTTTGCGTGATATAAAAGGTTGAAATGTCCCTCTCGTCCCTGAGCTCCGGTCTGACGCTGCTGTGGAGAATCTGGGCCAGTGGGACTCGTGAGTTTGTGCAGAACGAGGTTAGTGGAGATGTAGGTCTGTGTGACGGAGAATCAGCGAATGCGAAAGTACAGCCGAGCGGTTCTGGAAACGCGTCAGATTTGGGGGTTTTCTGATTCTAAATTTGAGGTTCAGAGGAGGAGGGAGGTTCATCAGTCAACTGAACGTTTATTAGGGACAAGGTGAAAGTCTCAGATTAGACCTGGTTTAGTCCTGGTTCAGTCCTGGGTTCAGTCCTGGGTTTAGTTCTGGTTCAATCCTGTTTTAGTCCTGTTTTAGACCAAGTTTAGTCGTATTTTAGTCCTAGTTTAGTCTTGGTTTAGTCCTGGTTTAGTCCTAGTTTAGACCTTGTTCAGTCCTGGTTCAGTCCTGGTTTAGTCCTGGTTCATTCCTGGTTTAGTCCTTGTTCTCTGCTGGTTTAGACCTTGTTCAGTCCCGATTTAGTCCTGATTTAGTCCTGGTTCAGTCCTGGTTTAGTCCTGCTTTAGACCTAGTTTATTCCTATTTTAGTCCTAGTTTAGTCCTGGTTCAGTACTAGTGTAGATGTTTTTCAATCCTGGTTTAGTCCTGGTTTAGTCCTATTTTAGACCTCGTTTAGTCCTGTTTCAGACCTGGTTCAGTCCTGGTTCAGACCTGGTTCAGACATGGTTCAGGCCTGGCTGAGTCCTGGTTTACTCCTGTTTTAGTCCTAGTTTAGTCCTGGTTCAGTACTAGTGTAGATGTTTTTCAATCCTGGTTTAGTCCTTGTTTTAGTCCTGTTTTAGTCCTGGTTTAGTCCTGGTTCAGTCCTGGTTTAGTCCTGTTTAGTCCTGGTTAGTCCTGGTTTAGTCCTGTTTAGTCCTGGTTCAGTTTCCTAGTTTAGTCCTGTTTTAGTCCTGTTTCAGACATGGTTCAGGCCTGGTTGAGTCCTGGTTTACTCCTGTTTTAGTCCTAGTTTAGTCCTGGTTCAGTCCCGGTTTAGTCCTGGTTTAGTCCTGGTTCAATCTTGTTTTTTTCCTAGTTTAGTCCTGGTTTAGTCCTGGTTTAGTCCTGGTTCAATCTTGTTTTTGTCCTAGTTTAGTCCTGGTTTAGTCCTGGTTTAGTTTTGGTTTAGTCCTGGTTCAATCTTGTTTTTGTCCTAGTTTAGTCCTGGTTTAGTCCTGGTTCAGTCCTGGGTTTAGTCCTACAAAATAAAATCTTATTCATGAAATGTTTTGCTTTGCTCTTTGCTTTTGTTCGTTTTCTTATTCCACTCGTTCGTCACGGTGCAAAAGTCCGGCATCTTCACTCGCTGATACTTTATTTATTAAAATTGTTAAACATAAAATAAACCACCTGTTAAAATGTAAATTAACTCCAATAAATTACGCACTCGTTTCACAATTTAATTTTTACAAACCAACACAAACTGAAATTCTGGTCTGGAGGTTCATCAATCAACTGAACATTTATTAGGAAAAAGGTGAAAGTCTCAGATTAGACCAGGTTCAGTCCTGGTTTAGTCCTATTTTAGTCCTGGTTCAGTTCTGGTTTAGTCCTGTTTTAGTCCTGGTTCAGTCCTGGTTTAGTCTTATTTTAGACCTGGTTTAGTCCTTTTTTTAGACCTGGTTCAGTCCTGTTTTAGTCCTTTTTTAGTCCTGTTTTAGTCCTGGTTTAGTCCTGTTTTAGTCCTGTTTCAGTCCTGGTTTAGTCCTGGTTGTTTCCTGTTCCTGGTTTTAGTCCTGGTTTAGTCCTGGTTCAGTCCTGTTTTAGTCCTGTTTTAGTCTTATTTTAGACCTGGTTTAGTCCTTTTTTAGACCTGGTTCAGTCCTGTTTTAGTCCTGTTTTAGTCCTGTCCTGTTTAGTCCTGGTTTAGTCCTGGTTCAGTCCTGGTTTCAGTCCTGTTTTAGTCCTGTTTTAGTCTTATTTTAGACCTGGTTTAGTCCTTTTTTTAGACCTGGTTCAGTCCTGTTTTAGTCCTGTTTTAGTCCTGGTTTAGTCCTGGTTCAGTCCTGTTTCAGTCCTGTTTTAGTCTTATTTTAGACCTGGTTTAGTCCTTTTTTAGACCTGGTTCAGTCCTGTTTTAGTCCTGGTTTAGTCCTGTTTTTGTCCTGTTTTTGTCCTGGTTTAGTCCTGTTTTTGTCCTGGTTTAGTCCTGTATTTTAGTCCTGGTTCAGTTCCTGTTTTAGTCCTGGTTCAAGTCCTGGGTTTAGTCCTACAAAATAAAATCTTATTCATGAAATGTTTTGCTTTGCACTTTCCTTTTTTTTACTCACTCATTTCACAATTTTATTTTTACGAACCAACACAAACTGAAATTCTGATTCGTGATGTGCCGTAACGATGATGATTTTGATTTTAATTTGATGATTCGTGTGTTTGTGTTTGTGTTTGGGTCAGGTGCACGGTCCGGCCAGTCAGCACGTCAACAACCACGCCCCGCTGAAGGTGAGCCACAGCCAGCACGGCACCCACCAGCCTCCGTACCAGCCCCACCACCAGCCCCACCACCAGCCCCACCACCAGCCCCACCACCAACCCCACCACCACCTAACCCACCAACCCCTCACGTCCCACCAGTCCCACCCCATCCACCAAACCCAGCCGCCGCACCCGCCCTCGGCCCCCACCTGTCTCATGGCCACGCCCACCACCCACACGGCCCCTCCCATCAGCCGCACGTCCCCGCCCACCAACAGCCGCTCCACGCGCACGGCTCGCATAGCTCCGCCCCCACGCGCACGGCTCCCATAGCCCCGCCCCCTCCTCTCCCACGGCCCCCCCGCCCACTCCGCTCACTCTCACGGCTCTCATCATGGCCTCCAGACCCACGCGCCGGCGGTCATCAGCCGGGGATCGATGGTGGACGAGCCGGACGACTACAGGAAGGACGCGCTGAGGAAGGGGAAGTGTCTCTCCATCGGGATACAGGTTTGGGACTTTAAAATACGTCTGGGAATTAGAACGTGTAACGATAATAGATTTTAATTGACCAAGAATTTATTGTGGGGTCCGGTCAAGTGGTAACGGAGGGAAACGGGCAGATTTTTGACATTCAAATGTCTCTTATTCAGAAACTAGAGGAACTATTGAAATAAGTAAAGTATCAGAATGTAGGAAAGAGTTACACTCCAACAGGGTCAAGTTAAACCTGTGATATTCTTTCAAGTTGTTGACAAAAAATTAAAAAACTCATGTCTGTAACGGAGGGAATGAAATATGCAGCACTTTTTGGGCAATAAATCCAAACAGTGATAACTCTTGGTTCTCACTTACATATCCTTAACAAACTGGTTTGAATATTTGCTTCATATAGTTTTCTACATTTTGAGTAATGAGATTTTTATTAAGAAAGTTCATGGTAACAGAGGGAAAAGTAACGGAGGGAAAATTGTGCAACAAGTAGAAGGTGCAGGATTTTACATCATTTGTCACTTTTTTCTTCCAAAAACTTTAATATTACTTCAGAATGAAAGGAAACTATTTCTATAAAATATGTCAGTCCTTCCAAGCAAATTTTTATCATTTTAAATACATTTTTAAAAAAAATCATGTACCTTCATCAACAGTTCAAAGATGGAATAACACAAGATATGATGAAATACATCCATTTATTTACATGATTTTCAGGTCTTTGAAATTTGGGAAATAATTTTTGTTCCATGTTTCATACATGGTCTGTTTAAAACGTATGGAACTTTAGAACCAAAAATGGTACAGAAAAAAGGTCAACAGTTTCATAAACTAGAGCACATATGTATCTGTTCAATACATTTTTATATCAGATGCATTAACTTGAATTTTTGGCCTTGTTGTTTACTTCTGCTTGACCAGGCCCATGTGATAAAAGATAATATTGACATTTTGAGACCAATTTCAACTAATATAATGACCATGGAATAAAAATACAAATATACCCTTTTCAGAGATCAATAAACTTTACTTTCTAAATAACATTTAACACAGGAACTGTACAAGAACCAAAAACAACAGGCCTAAATATACAGACTTGTAAACACAGGACTAGTCTAATGTGTCTGGTTCACAGCGAGGACTTGTTCACAAAAATGCACTTGAATAAAACATTGTTGAACCAAACACAACCAAAACAATAAATAAAATGGATCATTAAGTCTCAACAAAATTGCCCATGTCATTAAACTCTATGTTAACCTCAGATGACTTGTAGATTCCTGTCAGTGAGTAGATGTTGTGTTTTGCAGGTGGACGGTCCAGACGACATCCCGGACCCAGACGACCCGTCCAAGTTCACCTCTGTGGGGGTCCAGGTGGAGGACGACAGAGGGTGAGGCTCAAATACTGTGAAATCTGTGAAATACTGTGAAATACTGTGACGTCTGCAGCTCTGGCTCTGTGTTTGTCGATGGGACTGGACAGCGCGTACGACCTCTCGCAGCAAACATGAGGTTTTCTAATTGACTTTGTTTAACTTTGTCTTCCTGACCCTGACCCCTTCAAACGACGGGCCACGTCACTGCCGCGGGATCGCACTGTGCCGGTGATAATTGCACAAAAACAAAACAAAAGCGTTCTCTGTTTTTTTGAATGGGATGTGTGCGGTGAGGAAAGCGTCAGACAGTCGGTTGGTTTCTATATTAAAAACCCCAAAACATACAGATTTTAGTGCAGACTGCAGAAAGTTGTGGTTGCCATGGTGCTGGGTTGCGGTTGCCGTGGCACCCTCCTCCTCAGGTTGTGGTTTCTGTGTTGGGCCGTGGTTGTCGTTATGTTGTGGTGTGGTTGCCGTGGCATTAAGTTGTTGTTGACCTGGTGTTAGATCGTGGTTACCGTTTTGCCCTAGTCCTCTTGGTCATAGTTGCCGAGACGTTGGGTCGTGGTTGACCTGGTGCTGGGTCGTGGTTGCCATAGCGCCCTCCTCCTCAGATTGTAGGTCCTCCTGCTCCTCGGGTCGTGGTTGCCGTGGCATTTGGTTGACGAGACGTTGGGTCGTAGTTTCCGTGGCGCTTCTCAGGGTGTGGTTGCTGTGGCAGTCGTGGTTGACGTGGTATTGGGTCATGTTTACCGTGTCGCTCTCCTCCTCGGGTCGTGGGTGCCATGACACTGGGTCGTGGTTGTAGTGGCGTTGGGTCGTGATTGTCGTGATGTTGGGTCGTGATTGTCGTGATGTTGGGTCGTGATTGTCGTGATGTTGGGTCGTGATTGTCGTGATGTTGGGTCGTGATTGTTGTGATGTTGGGTCGTGGTCACCGTAACGTTGCCGTGATGCTGGGGCATGATTGTAGTGGCACTGGGTCATGGTTACAGTGTCGTTCTCCTCCTCGGGTCGTGGTTGCTGTGACACTGGGTCGTGGTTGTAGTGGCGTTGGGTCGTGATTGTCGTGATGTTGGGTCGTGGTCATTGTAACGTTGCCGTGACGCTGGGGGCGTGATTGTAGTGGCACTGAGTCATGGTTACCGTGATGTTGGGTTATGGTTGTCGTGATGCTGGATTGTGGTTAGAGTGGCATCGGGTTGTGGTTGTCGTGGCGTTGGGTCGTGGTTGTCGTGGCGTTGGGTCGTGGTTGTCGTTTGTGCGTTGGGTCGTGGTTTGTGGCGTTGGATCATGTTGGCGTTGGTCGTGGTTGGCCGTTGGCGTTGGGTCGTGGTTGCCGTGGCGTTTGGGCAGTGGTGTCGTTGGGTCGTGGTTGTCGTGGCGTTGGGTCGTGGTTGTCGTGGCGTTGGGTCGTGGTTGTCGTGGCGTTGGGTCGTGGTTGTCGTGGCGTTGGGTCGTGGTTGTCGTGGGTCGTGGGTTGTCGTGGGTCGTGGGTCGTGGTCGTGGGTGGGTTGTCGTGGCGTTGGGTCGTGGTTGTCGTGGCGTGGTGGGTCGTGGTTGTCGTGGCGTTGGGTCGTGGTTGTATGGCGTTGGGTCGTGGTTGTCGTGGCGTTGGGTCGTGGTTTCGGTGGGTCGTTGGGTCGTGGTTGGTGGCGTGGGTCGTGGTTGTCGTGGCGTTGGGTCGTGGGTTGTCGTGGTCGTGGTTGTCGTGGCGTGGGTCGTGGTTGTCGTGGGTCGTGGTTGTCGTGGCGTTGGGTCGTGGCGTGGGTCGTTTGGCGTTGGCGTTGGGTCGTGGTTGTCGTGGCGTTGGGTTGGGTCGTGGTTGTCGTGGGTCGTGGTTGTTGGGTCGTTGGGTCGTGCGTGGCGTTGTCGTGGTTGTCGTGGTTGTCGTGGGTCGTGGTTTGTCGTGCGTTTGGGGTCGTGGTTGTGGGTCGTGGTTGTGTCGTGGGTCGTGGTGTCGTGGCGTTGGGTTCGTGGTTGTCGTGGTTGGTCGTGTTGGGTGCGTTGGGTCGTGGGTGGTGCGTTGGGTCGTGGTTGTCGTGGCGTTTGGGTCGTGGTTGTCGTGGCGTGGGTCGTGGTTGTCATGGTGTCGTGGGTCGTGGTTGTCGTGGTTGCGTTGGTCGTGGTGCAGTGGCGTTGGGTCGTGGTTGTCGTGGTGTTGGTCGTGGTTGTAGTGGCGTGGGTCGTGGTTGGTGGTTCGTGGGTCGTGGTTGTCGTGGCGTTGGTCGTGGTTGTCGTGGCGTTGGTCCGTGGTTGTCGTGGTTGTCGTGGGTCGTGGTTGTCGTGGTTGTCGTGGGTCGTGGTTGTCGTGGGTCGTGGTTGTCGTGGCGTTGGGTCGTGTGGTGTGGTTCGTGGCGTTGGGTCGTGGTTGTCGTGGTGTTGGGTCGTGGTTGTGTGGCGTTGGTCGTGGTTGCGTGGCGTTGGGTCGTGGTTGTCGTGGCGTTGGGTCGTGGTTGTCGTGGCGTTGGTCGTGGTTGTCGTGGCGTTTGGGTCGTGGTTGCGTGGCGTTGTGGACAGTCGTTGGTCGTGGTCGTGGCGTTGGGGTCGTGGTTGTTCGTGGCGTTGGGTCGTGGATGCAGTGGCGTTGGATCGTGGTTGTCACGGTTGGTCGTGTTGGTCGTGGCGTTGGGTCGTGGTTGCGTGGCGTTGGTCGTGGTTGTAGTGGTGTTGGTTGTCGTGGTTGTCGTGGGTCGTGGCGTGGGTCGTGGTTGTCGTGGCGTTGGTCGTGGTGTCGTGGCGTGGGTCGTGGTTGTAGTGGTGGGTCGTGTTGTCGTGGTGTTGGGTCGTGGTTGGGTGGCGTTGGGTCGTGGTTGTCGTGGCGTTTGTCGTGGTTGTAGTGGCGTTGGGTCGTGGTTGTCGTGGTGTTGGGTCGTGGTTGCCGTGGCGTGGTCGTGTCGTGGCGTTGGGTCGTGGTTGTCGTGGCGTTGGGTCGTGGTTGCCGTGGCGTTGGGGTCGTGGTTGGTCCGTGGTCGTGGGTCGTGGTTGCGTGGCGTTGGGTCGTGGTTGTCGTGGCGTTGTCGTGATGGTGCCGTTGGATCGTGGTGTCATGGTGTTGGGTCGTGGTTGGCATCGTGTTGGGTCGTGGTTGTAGTTGCGTTGGGTCGTGGTTGTCGTGGCGTTGGGGTCGTGGTTGTCGTGGCGTTGGTCGTGGTTGTCGTGGCGTGGGTGGTTGTCGTGGTTGTGGTTGTCGTGGGTCGTGGTGTGGCAGTGGCGTTGGGTCGTGGTTGTAGTGGCGTTGGGTCGTGGTTGTCGTGGGTCGTGGTTGTAGTGGCGTTGGGTCGTGGTTGTCGTGGCGTTGGTCGTGGTTGTCGTGGCGTGGCGTTGGGTCGTGGTTGTGGCGTTGGGTCGTGGTTGTAGTGGCTTGGTCGTGGTTGTCGTGGCGTTGGGTCGTGGTTGTCGTGGGTCGTGGTTGTCGTGGCGTTGGGTCGTGGTTGAGTGGCGTTGGGTCGTGGTTTGTCGTGGCGTGGTGCAGTGGCGTTGGATCGTGGTTGTCATGGTGGGTCGTGGTCGTTGGGTCGTGGTTGTGTTGTTGGGTCGTGGTTGGTCGTGGGCGTGTTGTGCGTTTGGGTCGTGATTGTCGTGGCGTTGGGTCGTGGTTGCCGTGGCGTTAGGTCGTGGATGCAGTGCCGTTGGATCGTGGTTGTCATGGTGTTGGGTCGTGGTTGCATGGCGTGGGTCGTGGTTGTAGTGGCGTTGGGTCATGGTTGTCGTGGCGTTGGGTCGTGGTTGTGTCGTGGCGTGGTTGGTCGTGGTTGTCGTGGGTCGTGGGTCGTGGTTGTCGTGGTGTTGGTTCATGGTTGTCATGGCATGTCATAGTTGCTGTGACCACGTTTGGTCGTGGTTGTCGTGGCGTTGGGTCGTGGTTGTAGTGGCGTTGGGTCGTGGTTGTCGTGGCGTTGGGTCGTGGTTGTCGTGGCGTTGGGTCGTGGTTGTCGGGGTTGTTGGTTGTCGTGGCGTTGGGTCGTGGTTGTCGTGGTGTTGGTTCATGGTTGTCATGGCATGTCATAGTTGCTGTGACCACGTTTGGTCATGGTTGTCGTGGGATTGGGTCGAGGTTGTTGGCGTTGGGTCTTTGGTGTAGTAGCATTGTTTTGTGGTTGCCATGACCACGTTGTGTCATGGTTACCGTGACCACGTTGAGTTGTGGTTGCTGTGACATGTTGTCGTGATTGTTGTGGTATTGTTTCGTAGTTGCCGTGATGTTGGTTCAGGGTTGTAGTGGCGTTGTTTCGTGGTTGCCATGGCGTTCCTCAGGTCGCGGTTGCCATGGCGTTGTTTCGTGGTTGCCGTGGCGTTGGGATGTGGTTGATCTGGTGTTGGGTCGTGGTTGCCGTGGTCGTTTCCTCAAGTCATGGTTGCCGTGGCGTTCCTCAGGTTGTGGTTGTAGTGGCGTTGTTTCATGGTTGTAGTGACGTTGGGTTGTGGTTGTAGTGGCATTGTTTCGTGGTTGCCGTGGCGTTCCTCAGGTCGTGGTTGCTGTGGCGTTGTTTCGTGGTTGCCGTGGCGTTCCTCAGGTCGCAGTTGCCGTGGCGTTGGGTTGTAGTTGCCATAGCGCCTTCCTCCTCATGTCGTAGTTGCCATAGTCACCCTCCTCCTCTTCAGGTCATGGTTGCCGTGGTGCCCTCCTTCACCTCCTCTGGTGGTGGTTGCCGTGGCGCCCTCCTCCTCCTCCTCCTCCTCCTCGGGGAAGGTCGCTGGTCGAGGTGTAGACTTGTTTCTCTTTGTCATCGATGATGCACAGAAACGGCTCTTTCTGACTCACTTCCTGTTGCCAAGTAATGGGTCACAATCCGCCCACTCAGCTGTGAGCTCGGACGCCTTCGCTCTCTCTCTCTCCTTTTCTTTTCTCCTCGTCTCTTTCTCCCTCTCTCTTTCACTCGTCTCTCTTTCCCTCCCTCCCTCCCTCCTTCTCCGCGTCCTCTCTGTCTTTAGAACATCCAGCTATCTTTAATACAAAATGTGTAACGATTCTCAGCGGCCGTGAAAACAGCAGACTGGTGGATAATTATCTCCGGTTGATCTTATTGTAGAATTCGCTCCATTATCTCGCCGTGTTTATGTAACCGCGCCGCACAAGCACATCACGCAGGGAGGACGGGAGGGCATCTGACACAGGGACAACAAAAATAAATCCAGTCTTTTTGAATGTGGAAAAGTCTGACACACATTACAGCAGCTCAGATTGTGTGTAGTAGTGGACTGGTGTTGTGTTTTGTTGTGTTTGACTTGAGTTGTAACCGGACTGGGCACTTCTCGGAGTCAGCGTTCGGCGTCCGTGTGCGTCCGTGTGCGTTCGTGTGAGGTCCGAGCGGCGTGATGCTGCCGTGTTCGGACAGGAGCGATTCAAACTCCGGTGTCACGTCTGATGTCTGTGCTTGTGGATCACTTGGCCGTTGTGTTTTTGTGCTGACCTCTTGCTCCCTCTGCTGGTCAGGTACCGCCGGTTCCAGCGCTCCAACAGCGTGACGGCAGCAGTGCAGGTAAAAATAAACACACACGAGCAAGGGTTTGTTTTTTATTTGTTTGTGATAAAAATAAAAAATAAAAAAAAAATACAGACGTTTATGCAAGAAAGTAAAACTATGATCCTAATGTCTGATTTAACTCTACTCGAGTATTTTACTTTGCAAGAATTTGACTTATTTTTGTAAATATGGACAAAGAGAGGAGAGAGGGAGGAGAGGAGAGAGGGAGGAGAGGAGAGAGGAAGAGAGAGAGGAGGGAGGAGAGAGAGGAGAGAGAGAGGAGAGAGGAGAGAGGAGAGGAGAGGAGAGGAGAGAGGGAGGATAGAGAGAGGAAGAGAGAGAGGAAGAGAGAGGGAGGAGAGGAGAGAGGAAGAGAGAGAGAAGGAAAGGAGAGAGGAGGTAAGGGAGGAGAGGAGAGAGGGAGGATAGAGAGAGGAAGAGAGAGAGGAGGAGAGGAGAGAGGAGAGGAGAGAGAGAGAGAGAGAGAGAGAGGAGAGAGGGAGGAGAGGAGAGAGGAAGAGAGAGAGAAGGAGAGGAGAGGAGAGAGAGAGAGAGAGGAGAGAGAGAGAGAGAGAGGAAGGGAGAGAGGAGAGAGGAGAGAGAGAGAGAGAGAGAGGAGGAGAGGAGAGGAGTTGAGAGGTAGGAAAGAGGAAGGAGAGAGGGAGGGGTGGAGAGAGAGGGAGAAGAGTGAGATGAGTGAGGAGAGGAGATATGGAGGAGAGAGGGAGGAGAGAAGGAGGAGAGTGAGGAAAGATGGAGGAGAGAGGGAGGAGAGATGAAGGGGAGAGGGAAGAGAGAGAAGAAAGGGAGGAGAGAGAGAGAGAAAGAGAGGAGAGAGGGAGGATAGAGAGAAGACAGCAGGGAGGAGAGCGAAGGTAAGGGAGGAGAGGAGAGAGGGAGGCGAGAGGAGAGGAGGTGAGAGGGAGGATAGAGAGAGGAAGAGAGAAAGGAGAGAGGGAGGAGAGGAACAAGACAGGAGAGAGGGAGGAGAGAGAAGAGGGAGGGAGGGAGGAGAGAGGGAGAGGAGAGGAGAGGAGAGAGAAGGCGAATGAGGAGAGAAAAGAAAGTTAGGAGAGGAGACAGAAGGAGGTGAGAGGGAGGAAAGAGAGGAGGAGAGAAGAGAGACGAGAGAAGGAGGAGAGGAGAGAGGGAGGAGAGAAAAGAGGAGGTTTGGGAGGAGAGAGGGGGGAAGGAGACAGATAAGAAAGGGAGAAGAGGAGCGAGAGAAGTGAGAGGTAGAAGGGAGGGAGGAGAGGGAAGAGGAGAGGAGGAGAGATGGAGAGAGGTGAGGAGAGAGAAGAAAGGGAGGACAGGAGAGAGAGAAGGAGAGAGCAGAGAGAGAGAGGAAAGATGGAGGAGAGAGGAGGTGAAGAAGAGATGGAGGGAGGAGAGAGGGAAGAGTGGTGAGAGAGGAGAGAGGGAGAATAGAGAGAGGAGGAGAGAGGGAGGAGAGAGAAAAAAGGGAGGAGAGGAGAGGAGAGATGAAGGGGAGAGGGAAGAAAGGGAGAGAGGAAGGAGGGAGAGGAGAGAGAGAAAGTGAAGAGAGGAGGAGAAGGGAAAGAAGAGGAGATGGAGGGAGGAGAGAGAGAGGAGACACAGAGGAGAAGAGAAGAGGAGAAAGAAGAGAAGTGGGAGGGAGGAGAGAGGGAAGACAGAAGAGAGGGAGGAGAGAAATGTCTGTTTCCTCCTCTGTTCTGTCTGTGTCTAATTTCACAGGCTTTTACTGTCAGATGATCAGGAAGTGCGCGTTAGCTTTATGACGTATACTGAAAAATGTCACTCTACGTTTTGACACAAATGAAAAAGAAAGAAAAACAAACCAGTGAACTGTATCTCCCTGTAGGTGGCGCTGTGTTGATCACGTTTACAAAAGGACTTTGCCGATAATCATATTTTAATTATGATTCAGACATTTAAATAATTGTCAACGAGGCCAAAAAAACTAAAAAAGAAAGTTTGGATCATTCAATATGAATAAATAAATAAATAAATAAATGTGATTCATGATTTTGCTTCTTATTCAACTCCAAGGACAGAAGGAAAAGCAGATTAGAACTCAAGTTTCTTTTATCGTTTTTTTACCATGTCCTGACACTCGCCACGTTTACGTTTAGAGCTTTAATTCCGAATAAAATAAAAGTAAATTCCGCTTTAAAAAGAACATGTAAACACTAAATTAAACTAAATGGGTAAAGCGCTTTGAGAGAATTGAAGGTGGAAAAGCACTGTAGAAAAATGGGACCATTTACCAATGCTCAAGAAAAAATATTGAATACATTTTTGTACTACTAATATTTTTTTTTCAATATTTTTTATTCAGTGAGTAATAAACACGACACTAGTAATAATTTCTAGATCATTGTTAGAAACTTGGACTAATATTTCTTATAATGGAATAAAAATGGACCAATCACAATTTTTCTTCCAGTAATATCTGGGTAAATCAGTGACTCCCCCTGCAGCGCTGAACTAAACAAACACCTGCAACACTGAACTAAACAAAACACTGCAACACTGAACTAAACAAACACCTGCAACACTGAACTAAACAAACACCTGCAACACTGAACTAAACAAACACCTGCAACACTGAACTAAACAAACAAACACCTGCAACACTGAACTAA
This sequence comes from Boleophthalmus pectinirostris, assembly GCF_026225935.1. NCBI lineage: Eukaryota > Metazoa > Chordata > Actinopteri > Gobiiformes > Gobiidae > Boleophthalmus > Boleophthalmus pectinirostris. The sequence goes on along the minus strand of NW_026571095.1, from coordinate 35,386,318 downwards.
ACAAACACCTGCAACACTGAACACTGAACTAAACAAACACCTGCACACTGAACTAAACAAACACCTGCAACACTGAACTAAACAAACACCTGCAACACTGAACTAAACAAACAAACACCTGCAGCACAACTAAACAAAACAAACACCTGCAACACTGAACTAAACAAACAAACACCTGCAGCACTGAACTAAACAAACACCTGCAACACTGAACTAAACAAACACCTGCAACTGAACTGCAACACTGAACTAAACAAACAAACACCTGCAGCACTGAACTAAACAAACACCTGCTGCAACACTGCAAACTAAACAAACACCTGCAACACTGAACTAAACAAACAACCTGCAACACTAAAAACAAACACCTGCACTGAACTAAACAAACACCTGCAACTGAACTAAACAAACACCTGCAACACTGAACTAAACAAACACCTGCAACAAACTGAACTAAACAAACAAACACCTGCAACACTGAACTAAACAAACACCTGCACTGAACTAAACAAACAAACACTGAACTAAACAAACACCTGCAACTGAAAAACAAACACCTGCAACACAACTGCAACTGAAACAAACACCTGCAGCACTGAACTAAACAAACACCTGCAACACTGAACTAAACAAACACCTGCAACACTGAAACTAACAAACAACACCTGCAACACAACTAAACTGCAAACTAAACAAACACCTGCAACACTGAACTAAACAAACAAACACCTGCAACACTGAACTAAACAAACACCTGCAACACTGAACTAAACAAACACCTGCAACACTGCAACTGAACTAAACAAACACACCTGCAACACTGAACTAAACAAACACCTGCAGCACTGAACTAAAAACAAACACCTGCAACAACTGAACTAAACAAACACCTGCAACACTGAACACTGAAAAACAAACACCTGCAACACTGAACTAAACAAACACCTGCAACTGAACTAAACAAAACCTGCAACACTGAACTAAACAAACACCTGCACACTGAACTAAACAAACACCTGCACTGAACTAAACAAACACCTGCAAACACACTGAACTAAACAAACACACCTGCAACACTGAACTAAACAAACCTGCACCTGAAACAAACAAACACCTGCAACACTGAACTAAACAAACACCTGCAGCACTGAACTAAACAAACACCTGCAGCACTGAACTAAACAAACACCTGCAGCACTGAACTAAACAAACACCTGCAACACTGAACTAAACAAACACCTGCAGCACTGAACTAAACAAACACCTGCAGCACTGAACTAAACAAACACCTGCAACACTGAACTAAACAAACACCTGCACTGAACTAAACAAACACACCTGCAACACTGAACTAAACAAACAAACACTGCAAACACTGAACTAAACAAACACCTGCAACACTGAACTAAACAAAACACCTGCAGCACTGAACTAAACAAACACCTGCAACACTGAACTAAAACAAACACCTGCAGCACTGAACTAAACAAAACACCTGCAAACTGAACTAAACAAACACCTGCAACACTGAACTAAACAAACACCTGCAACAAACTGAACTAAACAAACACCTGCAAACACTGAACTAAACAAACACCTGCACTGAACTAAACAAACACCTGCACACTGAACTAAACAAACACCTGCAACACTGAACTAAACAAACACCTGCAACACTGCAACTGAACTAAACAAACACCTGCAGCACTGAACTAAACAAACAAACACCTGCAACACTGAACTAAACAAACACCTGCACACTGAACTAAACAAACAAACACCTGCAACACTGAACTAAACAAACAAACACCTGCAACACTGAACTAAACAAACACCTGCAGCACTGAACTAAACAAACACCTGCAACACTGAACTAAACAAACACCTGCAGCACTGAACTAAACAAACACCTGCAACTGAACTAAACAAACACCTGCAACACTGAACTAAAACAAAACACTGCAACACTGAACTAAACAAACACCTGCAACACTGAAACTAAACAAACACCTGCAACTGAACTAAACAAACACCTGCAGCACTGAACAAAACAAAACACCTGCAAACTGAACTAAACAAACACCTGCAACACTGAACTAAACAAACACCTGCACACTGAACTAAAAAAACACCTGCAACTGAACTAAACAAACACCTGCACACTGAACTAAACAAACACCTGCAACACTGAACTAACAAACACCTGCAACACTGAAACTAAACAAACACCTGCAACTGAACTAAACAAACACCTGCAACACTGAACAAACAAACACCTGCAACCACTGAAACTAAACAAACACCTGCAACACTGAACTAAAAAAACCTGCAACAAAAAAACCTGCAACTGAACTAAAACAAACACCTGCACACTGAACTAAACAAAACACCTGCAGCACTGAACTAAAAAACAAACACCTGCAACACTGAACTAAACAAACACCTGCAACTGAACTAAACAAACACGAACGTTGAATTAAACAAACACCTGCAGCACTGAACTAAACAAAACCTGCAACACAACAAAACAAAATTGCAAACTGAACTAAAACAAACACCTTGCAACTGAAACTAAAACAAACACCTGCAACACTTCTGAACAAACATAAACAACAAAACAGTGGGTCAGCACTGAACAAACAAAAAACATGCATTACATGAAACAAACAACACTGCACACTGAACTAAACAAAAAACACCTGCACAGAAATAAAGCAAACACATGAACTAACTAAAAACAAACCTGCCAGGTGAACTAAATGACAAACACCTGCAACTGAACTAAACAACACCGTACGCAACACTGAACTAAACAAAACACCTGCAACACTGAACTAAACAAACCACCTGCAACACTTGAACTAAACAAACACCTGCCACTAAACTAAACAAACACCTGCTGATTTAAACAAACAAATGTGAACTAAACAAACACTGCAATGAACTAAACAAAACTGCAACACTTAAACAAAACATGCAGTCGTTATGATATGCTAAACAAACATGCAGATGAAGTGCAGAAGTAATAATGATGATCTTTAAAAAAATGGATTAATCGAACTGACGATCGATTAAGAAAATTTCATCGAATGCCCATCCCTAGTATTTATATATGTGTGTATATGTGTGTATTTTTATTTATTTATTTATTTATTTTTCTTCTTTATATTATTTAGGTATTATTTATTTTTCTTTTCTCTGGAGACAAATTATTAAAATTATATTACTGTTAATTATATTATTTTTTTATTTTTTCTTCTACTTCTGTGGCATCTGATTTGTCTGCACAAAAAATAATAATAATAAAAAAAAAAAAGAATTAATTAGTTAACGTGCCCGGTCGTAGTAATAATACACACGTCTGTTTCCCCTTCACTCTGGTGCTGGTTTTTTTCAGGCGGACCTGGACATCGCCGACCTGCTGGACACCCCGCTGACCTCGGACACGGATCTGGAGGTTCTGTCGTCGGGGCCGGTCTCCAGGCAGTTCTCCAGAGAGTCCAGAGATGCTCCTCCCTCCAGGCAGTTCTCCCGCGAGTCCAGAGAAGCTCCGCCCTCCACCTCCACCGTCAGCATCCAGGGCTCAGGGAACCACTACCACGCCTGTGCCTCCGACGAGTACGACGACGTGGGCTTCGACCCGTCCATCCTGCCGCCGCCGGACCCCTGGATCGACAGCGTGTCCGAGGATACGCTGGACATGGACTACAGCAGCTCCGCCCTGCTCGAGGTGAGAAGAGAACAAACGCCGGGACCAGACCAGGACTAAAAGAGGATCAAACAAAGTCGATATGGCAAGAATTTCAAATCATCCGTGTGTCGTTGGTTCCTTTGTTTTTATAAAATAAAAAAAAAAAAAAAAAAGAAAAAACAGATAATGACCGTTTCCCGTTTCCCTGACTTAAACTGCGATGCCGGACTAAACCAGGACTAAACCAGGACTAAACCAGGACTACACCAGGACTAAGTCAGGACTAAACCAGGACTAAACCAGGACTACACCATGACTAAACCAGGACTACACCAGGACTAAGTCAGGACTAAACCAGGACTACACCAGACTAAACCAGACTAAAACCAGGACTAAAGGACTACACCAGGACTAAACCAGGACTAAACCAGGATTAAACCAGGACTAAAGGACTAAACCAGGACAAAACCAGGACTACACCAGGACTAAACCAGGACTAACCAGGACTAAACCAGGACTACACCAGGACTAAGGACTAAACAGGACTAAACCAGGACTACACCAGGACTACCAGGATAAACCAGGACTACACCAGGACTAAACCAGACTAAACCAGGACTAAACCAGGACTAACCAGGACTAAACAGGACTAAGGACTAAACCAGGACTAAACCAGGACTAAACAGGACTAAACCAGGACTAAATCAGGACTAAACCAGGACAAAGTCAGGACTAAACCAGGACTAAGTCAGGACTAAACCAGGACTAAGTCAGGACTAAACCAGGACTAAGTCAGGACTAAACCAGGACTAAACCAGGACTACACCAGGACTAAACCAGGACTAAACCAGGACTAAACAGGACTAAACCAGGACAAAGTCAGGACTAAACCAGGACTAAACCAGGACTAACCAGGACTAAACCAGAACTACACCAGGACTAAACCAGGACTACACCAGGACTAAACCAGGACTACACCAGGACTAAACCAGGACTAAGTCAGGACTAAACCAGGACTAAACCAGGACTGAACTAGGACTACACCAGGACTAAACCAGGACTAAACCAGGATTAAACCAGGACTACACCAGGACTAAACCAAGACTACACCAGGACTGAACCAGGACTAAACCAGGACTGAATTAGGACTAAATCAGGACTGAACCAGGATTGAGTGTGGGGACGGGTAGATGCGTAGACTGTCGGGTGATCAGGACCGAGACAGGGTCCAGACTAGGACCAGACCGGGACCAGGACCAGACTGGGACTGAGAACAGGACCAGACCAGGACTGACACTGGGACTGAGAGCAGGACTGACCAGTTTAGTGCTGGTTTAGTCCTTGTTTAGTCCTTGTTTAGTCCTAGTTCAGTCCCGGTTTAGTCCATAAGTGTCAAAACTGGATGAAATGGGAAACTAAAGAATAAAGAAAATAGTATATATATATTTTTTGTTTGTTTTCTTATTTTTGGTTTTATTTTGAAAAATGAATGAATGAATGACACACGGATTCTGTCAGACTCACCGTTTTGGTCTTAAAATGTTCGGATTAACCCGCTCTACATGATCCTGGTGTTTTTATTTTTTACTATTTTGTCTGTAAATTAAGACATGAACATTAATAACAGACAAATCAGGTTCCTTCTTTCTCCTCGGTCCCTCTTTAACCTTCGAGAAATTAGTCCTCTGCATTTGACGTGTCCTTCAGTGTCCCTTCAGTCTTGGTCAGAACTTTCTTAGCTGGAGGATTTGATCTGCTGTACTTGTTTTGGGTTGAGGGTGGGAGCATAAACTTGACTACTTGACCTCGATTTTAAAATGTGCCTTAAATAAAACTGTGTGTGTGTAATCCCCGTGTTGTCCTGTAGGCGGTGCAGCGGTCGGTGTGTCAGAGAGACGGACGTTGGTTCCTGAAGCTGCTCCAGGCCGAGACCGAGCGCATGGAGGGCTGGTGCAGGCAGATCGAAGAGGACCAGAGAGAGAACGCCCTCCCCGAAGACAGTACGTTTATATTTAAATTACACCGATGACGCGTGAATTTCAGGTGGAGGGCAGGAAGTGAAGACAAACAGACAAACAAACGCGGCTCTGGAGAACACAGATATGGAGAAGAGTTCTTATTGTAAGGATTTAGAGCCAGTAGCGAGGCAAAAGTACAAGCAGTTAGTCGACAAATATATTAGACGTGACCCTGATCTTATAGAAATTTTCGACCAAAGTGAAAGATTTGCCGACAATCGAGGCAGAGGAGATCACGAACTGTTTAGCTCTTCAGACGTCGTTCTACACCAGACAACAGATGAAGGCAAAGTACAAAAGTTTGGAGGCATATAACTTTTTTTGTCAGTGGATGGGTCCTCAACCTTGGTGCGAAACGCCTAAATGATGATTATCGTTTGGTCTTTGCCGGGGTGAGTGTTTCTCTTATTTTATGTGTATAGACGTTATGGGAAAAACTGCAGTGTATCGACAGTGACCTCCATCTGAACTACTTAATGTCAACAAACGTCGTTAGTCGTTAATGATTCGTTTATGTTTAGGTAAACCACAAAAAACTATTTAGCTTTGTAACAAACCTTTGTCGAAGTGTCACTGCAGACACGAGCATTTGCGGATTCTGCTCCTCCCGACCGCAGACGTAGGTTTGTAATAGGGATGGGCATGATTAATCGATTAATCGATAATTGATCTTTAAGAATTTCATGGATTACGTTCATTTTAATCAACAAACTGAATGTATGTTGTTGTGTGTCGTGACCAAACAGGTGTGTACATGTGTCTCTGCATCAGAAGGAGCGAGACACAAACAGTGGGTCAGTCTGTAACGAACTGAAGCACAAATGTGTATTTAACGATGATTTGTACAAGAAATTTCAGGCTTTCCGTTGCGTTCGGGACAAGTGTGAGTCCATGTGCACAGTGAACAAAGTAGGAACATATGTTTCGGTGTCCAGCTTTACCAGGTGAGAGTCGCTCAATGTCGATGACGAGGCCCCACTTCCCACCCTCTGTACGGTGTCCTGGTTTTGACAAACACAAATCTGGTCACACTAACCTGTATTCACCTGAGTCATAATCCGACAGAAATTGAACCACATCAGCGACACAAGAGCTGTAGTTTTTTATCTTCATTTAGTTTATGCAAATTAGTGATGCGGTTTTAAGTTTTGTTTCTGTGAGAGTTGAACAAAACTGAATTAAACACATTATAATGTCAAACGGGCTGATGTGGCTCTAGAGTGGTTACGGTTTATATGTCGTAAAGTTGAATTTATTTATGCAGATTAGTAGTGCAGATAGTAATAATAATGATGATCATTTTAATATAAAAACGTTAATGATTAATCGATAATCGATCGTTAATTCTTCCGACGATCGATTAAGACAGTTTCATCGAATGTCCGTCCCTAGTTTGTAATCCACTTTTTACGGCGTTGTTCTGTCGGCTTTTCCCATTTCTGACCTTTGTGGACGACTGTATTCTGTACTCTAAAAAAATCGCTTTTCCTTCTCTCGGTTAGAACGATTGACACAGCCATAAACTACACAACCCAGAGGCATTTTCCTCCAGTCAGTTCACTTCCTGCCTCCATCTGATTTTGCGCGCTCACAAACGTAGCCCTGTGACGTCACGTGAAACCCAGATATTAAACTGAACTATACGAGGACCTGAGAGAGAACGCCCTCCCCAAAGACAGATGCTTTGTTCGAATGTCCGCACTATTCCCTACTTCGAGCGCCGTTTAGGAGTCACGTCATTTTCAAGCGTGTCCGAACGTCCAGTTGGTGAAAAAGTAGTGCACTTAAAATTTCCCACTATGCACCGTGAAAAGTAGTGGGCGTCTGCGAGAGTCGGGAAAACAGCGGCGTAGAGTAACAGGTGTTTAACTAGACACAACCCGACTGAATGAAGCAGATAAAAGCTCTAGTTTATTGTTTAGATAAAAAGCAAATGATCCAGTCTGTTTATGTGAAATCCAGCGTGACAAAAACTCGTCTGATTGTTATTAGTCCATAAATACTTGTGTCAGTCTGATCTGATCTTTATTTACGATAGAAATCAAGTTTTATCAAAGTTTGGCTGACTTTTTTTTCACCCAGACGCCAGAGTTCACGTGACCTGACTGCTGTGAGCTGTGTGTTCAAATCTCTTTAAGTGAGTGCACTGTAGAGGGCGCTAAAGACTACGTTTACGCCGAAACGAATCACCGTATCAGAAACGATCTGCGTCCAGACATGTCATTTCTACGTCCGCAATCCTTCCCTATCCACACAAATTTGAGCACATTTGTTTACGTCTTACAGAAACAAAACTTAAAACCACATGACTTATTTGTATAAACTAAGCGCTGAAAAAAAACAGCTCTCTCCTTGTGCGCTGATGCTGTTCTGCTTCTGTCGGACTAAAGGACACGACTCAGTGGAGTATGAGTGTTCTTTCTGTGACAGAGGGGTGTTCTGCTGATGGTGAGTCTGTTCTGTGTTTCTGTCGTGTTGGAGATGGTTCATGTAAAACTTTTCAGAGATTATACGTCTGCAGGTCGTACACACAGACACACGTTTATATGAATGGACAAATATTCTAGCCTCTTAATGTTTTGGCGGTGAATTACTTCGACCTACATCAGAGTCAGTGTTTTCAGGAGTCCACACGGTGCCGGATCAGATCTGTACGAACATGAATTCGTGGGAGCTGGACGCACCAGATCGTTCCGTCTCTGAAGCCGTTTTCAATCAGATTAATGTGAATGAACACTGTATCTACAACAAAAAACGACTCGAATACGAACTAGTGTGAATGGGGCCAAAGAGTGCGGGTCTGTGAGAGGTTAGGAACTAAGGCTGCGTTCAGACTGCAGCCTGAAGTGACCCAAATCTGATTTTTTGGCCTCTATGTGACCTGTATCTGATCTTTTAATGACAGTCTGAACGACACAGATCCGATTTTTTCAAATGTGACCCAGGACACTTCGATATGTGGTCCTGAAACCGACACATATCTGATCTTTTGACATGTGACTTCAGTCTGAACGTCCAAAGTGCATTCATCCACCTACACGTTATCAACAAGACACAAACGTCACTATTCTGCACTGAAGTAGGCGAAAATTGTTAATGAACTCTGTGTTACTGAAGCGAAGCACATCACCACTCACCACTCTTGGCTCCGTCTCCACATCCACACGTTCCTTTCAACGGATTGCCGCTGCCCCACAAAACACCACGGCCAAAAACCTCGTCCTTCTCCTTCTCAATCTCCTCCTTAAAACAAGTAAGTTGTTCATGTTCTGGCTCCGGTACGAGAGGAACTTTAAAATCTCCAAGTGCTCATTGTTCCCGTCCATGTTTGGACAACTTCCGTAAACACAGAGACGCTCGCTGCGGTTGACGTCGTCGTGTCTCCAGTGTCACATGTGGGACACTTTTGGGCCATTTAATGTTCACACTGGAGTCACATACAAGTCACATTTAACTGGAAATGTGAACAACCTCGCAGAAACATCGGATTTCACAAAAAAATCTGAATTGAGCGTTAAGCTCTGCAGTCTGAACGTAGCCAAAGAGTGGACATTCGGACACAGCCAGTGAGTTTATATTTAAATTATACCAATAACTCTACAATTACACTGAACTATACGAGGACCTGAGAGAGAACGCCCTACCGAAAGACAGTGGGTTTATATTTAAATTACACAAATAACACAACATTTATTCTGCACTATAGGTTTATTTCAATTATAGCAATAAAAATTATACTGAACTAAAGGAGGACTTGAGAGAGAACGCCCTACCCGAAGAAAGTGCGTTCATATTTAATTTATATTAATAATAATTACACTGAACTATATGAGGACCTGAGAGAAAACGCCTTCCCCAAAGACAGTGGGTTTATATTTAAATTATAGAAATAACTCTACAATTATACTGAACTAAAGGAGGACCTGAGAGAAAACGCCTTCCCAGAGACAGTGGGTTTATTTTTCATTTAATAACAACTGGACTGAACTATATGAGGACCTGAGAGAGAACGCCCAACTCGAAGACTGTGTGTTTATTTCACGTATATAACACTGAAACTATGAACTTTATTTACTCCTGTGTCTGTATCTGCACATGTTTACCTACAATGTTTTAGTTTTGTTTTTTTCCTTAAAATGGGAAATAAACTAAACTAACCATGTCTTCCATCCCTCTCACCCTTTTCCTCCTTCTCTCCCTCCTTTTTTCCCTGTCTTCAGTCCTGGGTAAGATGCGCAGTGCGGTGGGCAGCGCTCAGCTCCTCATGTCTCAGAAGTTCCAACAGTTCAGGGAGCTCTGTGAGGAGAACCTGGTGAGTTTCAAACGTCTCTTTTATTCAAACTCACAACGCTCGCAGGAGGGACGGGACTTCTTCCAAAAAACTGTACGAGAATCGCAGCAAAAACACCGACTTGTTTAACACCACAAATCATCTCACCTGTTGCAGTTCCAGCTGAATCCACTCTTTCTGGTCAGACTGTGTTGAAATAAAGCTCAGATTAAAGTCTAACAAAGCCTCAGACAGAGCAGTGCCTACAGCAGGGGTGTCAAACATACGGCCCGGGGGCCAGATCCGGCCCTCCAAGACCTTTAATCTGGCCCTCGGCTGATTTTCTACAAATATATTTTAATTATATTTTCTATTAAAATATAGTTAAAAATAATTCAAAATATTGTTCTTTCCAAACGCTCTTAAAGGACGATCGTTTTGACTGTTGACCGTGACACCCTCATCAACAAAATGTCCAAAATGAGAAAAGTGGAGCCGAGTGCAGGATTTTCCAACAAAAATGGACTTATTCCTGTTTGCACAAGTTCATGTTAAAACATTGTGTTGAAATTACATTTTTCTTAAAGTTTCAGGTTGTTCATAATATTATAATATTTTGTAAAAGAAAGAGTTCATCAACTAAAAAAGATTTCTGTAATAGATTTGTGTTTCTCTGCACAAATATTTGAACTTATTGTTATTTTGGGGGTTTATATGTCATGAGTTTTCTGATCCGGACACTTTGGGATCAAAGCCGGTTGGATACGGCCCCCGGACCAAAATTAGTTTGACACCCCTGGTCTAGTGTATTTTGATTCTTGACCTAGTTGATGGAGAGAAATGAAATTGAGTGGAGGCACTAGGTGGCATCAGCCTGGCTTTACTTTTCTCAGCTTTTCTCAGAAAAAAAGAGTAAGTTTCTACCTTTTATGGTTGGAAAGTTATGCGTGGTTATATAAAACATGTCAATCTGGAAGGGTTAAACATCTCTACTTAACATTTATTCAATTACAGGTGGTTTTAAAGCTCAAAAATACCTCAAAAAACAGGTTCTGACTGTGATCGGCATCGCCTTTCCACAGATCTGACCTGTAACTCTGGTTTGGTCTCCGTGAAATCAGAAAGGTTTAACACCACACTGTGAAACATTCCAGACAAAGTGATAACATCTCCATAGAGAGAAGCGTTTGACGAACCCTCCTACAGAAAAGTTCCACAGTGCAGCTTTAAACAGCCGATTGTTTTGTCTGTGCCCTCAGAACCACAGCGTGCACCCTCGCCCCGTGGCCTCGGACCTGGCCGGGTTCTGGGACATGCTCCAGCTCTCCATCGAGAACATCAGCCTGAAGTTCGACGAGCTCCACCAGCTCCGCGCCAACGGCTGGAGACCCCTGGAGGTGCCCGACCGGAAGGTACGGCGCCCCCTGTGTGCGGAGGCCTGCCGCTGTCCGTGTGCGCCCGTGTGGATGTGGCTGCTCTGTGCTCATCCTGTAGCAAAGTCTTTACAGAAAACTTTGATTTTTACTGTTTTAAAGATAAATCTCAGTGGCCAAAAAGTGAAAAATACAAGTGGACCTCATCAGATAATAATTTAAAGGTCTTATATTACACAAAACTGACTCTTGTGAGCTTAAAGTCACGTTCTAATGTTGTTTCCTCATCAAAAACAGACCTGGACTTGTTTCATTCACACATGTTTAACTCTTTCTGCATTTCCAAAGCTCAAAACGCGCTGTTCCACCTTGTGATGTCATGAAGCGGTAGTTTGTTTTTCAGGTTAACATCGCTTTTTAAATTTAGTTCAGTAGCAATCGGAAATTCCAGGTCTGAAATCCTCCAAAAGATTCAAGTGAAGGTGTGTGGAGTTTCAAAACGCAGTGGAGCTCTTCCTGTATCACCTCATGACATCACAAGGTGGAATTAAGTGTTTTCTGTTTGAGAGAAGAACTCAGCCTAAATCATGTGTGAATGAAACAAAACACAACTCCTGGTTTGTTTGTTTTCATGAGTAAACGAAATTAAAACACAGATCAGAAAACAGTGTAATATTGGACCTTTAAACTACAATTAAACCGCATTTTTTTCACAGTAAAATTTAAAGTTTCAGACCTTTTTAGGTACAGTGGCGCTAATAAATCTATATCAAGTGCATCTATTTATTAGTATTGACCACGAGTCTGCAGCCTTCTACTACAAATGTTTCCAAATCTGGTCCTTGGTGTCAAAAGTTTGGACACCCCTGACTTGACTGTAAAAATATTTAACAAAATGAAATTTAAAGCACTTTGGGTGTTTTAAAGGTGCTACACAAATCCAGGGCATTTCACTTAGTTATTTTTAAGTAGGAGTAGTTTTTTTTTCTTTTTACCCAAGATGATGATCTAATCTACACTGTAAACCCGAATAAATTACCAGAATTTTCATGAACTTCATGAACTTACAAGTCACAATCATCCAGAATTTATTTGTACTTTTTGATAACAGCTGAATTAGAAGTGGTCATTCAGTTCAACTCAAATATTTGCAATTAAGAGTTTTTCAAACCACTGGAATAATTTAATACAATTTAAATTTTAAATGTAATCCTTGATTGTTGTACACACATTGTACATACAATCCAGTATATCTACACACATTATAGTACATATATATATATATATATATATATATATATATATATATATATATATATATATATATATAGACACTAGTGATGGGTGAATGGAGCCTCGTGAAGCTTTGACACCTCAGTCGCAATATCGTCTCAAATGGTTCAATGTGTCTGAGGCCTCGGAGAAACACTGACCTCTAGTGGACAAATTTAACCATCGGCACGCAGGTGTCTCAGCATCGATGAAGTATTGTTAGTGTGAGACAATACGTGTGTGCAGAGCGACACCGTACCAACAACAATAATAATAATGATGATTTCAAATAATATGTAAAGAGCAACATAAACAGCTGCTGTAAGTAAGAAAAGGTGTTACCTTGTTCAAAGTGATCCCAAACCATGGATCGATTTTTTCCACTTGTAGATGCCATCGAAAATGAAACAAATGCCAAAAATCGCCAAAATCACCACTAACGTCACACAATACTCCTCACTACCCAACATTTTTAAGAAATATTGGTGCATCTTTTATACTGTAGCAGTTTAGCGCTTGTCAAACCACAGAAGTGCGCCGAACACTCTGAAGCTCTGAACCAATCGCAGAGCGGAACATTCGCCGAGCCAATGAAACGCTTCGATACACTGAAGCGATTGACACGCAGAGAGAAGCAGTCGGGGGAGGGACCGACACTTCCACACTTTGGTCACGTGAGCGGCTGCTGCGAGACGAGCTCCGAGGCAGTGCTTCCGGATTTGTTTCAGAAAGAACGAGACGTGCTCCGGAGCTCTGACTCATTTGCCCGTCACTAATAGACACATCATAGTACACACACACTATACACACCGTAGGATGAGGATTTAACCCCAGGTTCCTCACGTGAAACTCAGGGGATTTACTCGTCTAATCAATATTATATAATATGCATATGTATATATAGGAACAGAGTTCCTTTTGGACGCTTGTTTTCCTGACGTCATCATGCAGCATGTGAGTGACGTAGGATAATGTCGGAGATATGCACGGAAAGTCGAAAGTCTTATCTTTCAAAGGGGGAAAAAGTAAGTTTCTATCTTTTATGGTTGTAAAGTTATGCGCGGTTATATAAAACATATTCTGGAAGGATTAAATCAAATCAGATTTATTTGTGTGGCACATTTAAAACAACCAAAGCTTCCCAAAGTGCTGAACAACATTTATAATGGAATAAAACAAACGATAAGCAAAACAAACAGAATTAAAATAATAAAAATGCACAAATGCCAAAGAGAAAAGGCGCGTTTTGAATTGAATTTAATTGAATTTTACTTGAGCGACTGATGGAGAAGAGAAGAGAGGAACAGGATGAGTCTTTATAAACAGATGCACGTTTAAACCTTTAGTTCATGACGTGGTTCTGTTTGCTCCTGTGTCCTGCTGTGGAGAGCGACCCTCCACATCAGGACTTCCTCTGTCTCCTCGAGCCCTTCAATAATTTAGAATCAGAATTAGATTTTAGCCAAACAAAACCGAGGAAGAATTAGAAGAAAAAAAAAACACACACAAAAACTCCAGAAACAAGAACCACCGATATCGATATACTGTCCACACGTGTTTATAATGACGAGATCTTAAAGTACGTATGATTTTTTAAATGATTTTTAAGATTCTCTAATTTGTTTTTAATCTGGATAATACCTGCTGTAAAAATAAATCACTGTTTTAATCAAATCAAGAAGCAAAAGTTGAAAAAAATATGTTGAATGGGGGTGAATTCTGTCCAAAAAGTTTGCCAAACCACCGATGCCGACGACTTTTCAAGGTGCGTTGTGGGAAATTTTGAGTGCGCTACTTTTTCGGACACTCCTGAAAATGACGGTGTGGACTTTCGAACACAGCTCTAAAAATAAAAATAAAAATTAATTAAAAAATGGCCAAACTGAGAATGAAATAGTAAAAGTTTTGGTAAAATCTTACATGTAAAGATCTTAAGTTTGTTTTAGTCAAATGAGTCCAACCTGTCAGAGGCACTTTAACCTGTGTAAAGTGTAAAGTGTAAAGTGTAAAGTGCATGTGTTTGGATGCAGCCCTCAGACTTTGCTCTCTCTCATACAGAACTCTAACTGTACATAAACATAAACATACAGAGTGTCACAAAAAATCGGACATCATTTCGCAGGCCGATCACTTTGGCAATTCTTGTTGAAATAGCCTAAAATTTTCACAGAATGCACAGAAACAGATCAAGAATTTATATGTAATGTTTTATTTTTGTTCTGTTTTCAACGGAAGCCGAAAGGGGTCACAACAAACGCAAACGCCGCAACACATTAAAAAGCCACAACACATAAAAAAGCCACAACACATTAAAAAGTTACAACACACCAAAAAAGCCACAACGGAAATGACCGTGGGACTCTTTTATTTTAATGCAAACGCTGCAACAAATACCAACACCACAACAAAAAGCCACAACAAAAAGCCACAACACATCAAAAAAGCCACAACACAACAAAAAGCCGCAACATACTAAAAAAAAAGCCAGAACGGAAATTACCTCGGGACTCTATTTTAAAGTAAAAACGCCGCAACAAATACAAACGCCACAACACAAACGCAAATGCCGCAACACATTAAAAAGCCACAACACATTAAAAAGCCACAACAGAAGTGACCGCGGGACTCTATTTTCCGACGGACCGATCAAGCGGCAAGTGAAGAAGAAGAACTACAACGAGAAACGAATAATGATAAAACAATAAATTACTTTTAGTTACGTTTCCAACTTCTCCGTTCCTTTACTTTTCACATTGTAGTTCTTCTTCTTCACTTGCTGCTTGATCGGTCCATCGGAAAATAGAGTCCCACGGTCACTTCTGTTGTGGCTTTTTGATTTGTTGCGGCGTTTGCGTTTGTTGCGGCGTTTGCATTAAAATAGAGTCCCGCGGTCATTTCCGTTGTGGCTTTTTTTGGTGTGTTGTGGCTTTTTGTTGTGTTGTCGCATTTGTATTTGTTGCGGCGTTTGCGTTTGTTGTGACCCCTCTCGGCTTCCGTAGTTTTCAGGTTGAGCTGTTCATTCCTATAGAGAAATCATTTTGCTTCTTAAAATCACTCACCCGAGACTGTGCAGCTTCAACGCAACATTTGGGAAAGCTTCACGGACTGGCAAAACAAATCTGGACTTGGTACCAAAAATTTGAAGAGGTGCTGTAGGTTGTTTATGCAGGACTAAAGGATCTGGTACCAACATCAACATCAGAAGAGAAGGTTTAGCAAGTTTGTGAAAAACTTTTGCGAAGTCCCAAGAAGTCTGTAAGGAGAACAAGTTTGGAAACGCAGGTTCCTCGAATGACAGTGTAGGACAAATGAGCTACGTGTAGAATTGTATAAGGTGCGTGTGCGTCTCATGGTTTAGCATTAACAGATTGTACTGAAAGTATACATGTGTGGGGCACCAGATTCTGACCGAATCAAAACTTAACCATAGCGATCACAACAACTTATCAATTTTATCAATCTGAAGGAAAAGTTCACGAAAAAGGAAAGTCTCTGGCAACTCCCCCTTTGTTTATTCAGTGGGTTGAAAGAAAGTCCACTGCAGCTTCTCCCTACAACAATTTGGCGTAACCAGGTCCTTCATAATCAGCCTTCATCTTTACACTTTTGGAGCCAAGTACAAATGATGCGGTCGCTGTATCGGACCGTTGTGGTGAAGAGGAGCTGAGCCGAAAGGCAAAACTCTCGATTTACCCTCAGGCTATGTTCCTACTCTCACCTCTGGTCATGAGCTCTGGGTAATGACCGAAAGGACAAGATCGTGGATACAAGCGCTCGAAATGAGTTTCCTCCGCAGGGTGTCTGGGCGCTCCCTTAGAGATAGGGTGAGGAGCTCAGTCACACGGGAGGAGCTCGGAGTAGAGCCGCTGCTCCTTCACGTGGAGAGGAGCAGGTGAAGGGAGGACATCTGTTTGGATGCCTCCTGGTCGTCTCCCTCGGGAGGTGTTCTGGGCATGTCCCACCAGGAGGAGGCCCCGGGGAAGACCCAGGACACACTGGAGGGACTATGTCTCTCGGCTGGCCTGGGAACACCTTGGGTGCCCCTGGAAGATGAAGTTCCCGGATAAGAGGAAAAAATGGATGGATGAAGTCCAGATTTGTTTTCCAGTAGGTGAAGTTTTTCCAAATGTTGCGTTGAAGCTGCAAAGTCTTGGGTGAGTGTGAACAACAGATTCTAAGACGCAAAACAACTTCTCTTTGGGAGTGAACGGCTCAACCTGAAAACAGAACAAAAATAAAACATTAAATATAAACTCTTGATGTGTTTCTGTACATTCTGTGAAAATTTGAGGTTATTTCAACAAGAACCGCCAAAATTATTGACCTGAGAATCATGTCAGATGTGTTTGGGACGCCCCGTACATCCACATGTTCATATTTCTTCGTGTGTGTGGCTGTGGTCATCCCATCGGCTGCTCATCGTGATCATGGTTTTTCCTGTTTTTTTGTGTCGACAGTGAAGGCCACACCGCCATGCACCAACTCTGCTCTGGCTCCCCATGCATCTCTGTGTGCGCTGTCTCCTACCTCCTGTGTCCTAGCTCCTCTCTCCTCGCTCCCATGTCTCCTCTACCTCTCTCCTAGCTCCTACCTCCTAGGCATAGACTGTAAACACTGAACACCGAACACCAAACGTCTCTCTGTAACTGCTGCTGTCACACTTAAAATGTTCGTGTTCACTCGCTCTACATGATCCTCGTGTTTTTATTTCACTATTTTGTCCGTAAATCGAGATATAAACATTAAAAATTGACCAATCAGGAGCCTTCTTTCCCCCGAGGTCACTGCCCCTAGCAACGGGTTTTGATTGACAGCCTCGTTTCTAGGGCGAGTACCGCCTCAATGAGCTTCATTTGACTGGAGCCGAACACTGTGGGCGACGTCGCACACGCTCAGTCCACTTCCGTATACAGTCTATGCTCCTGTGTCCTACCTCCTCTCTCCTAGCTCCTGTCTCCTAGTTCCTCTCTCCTAGTTCCTGTCTCCTAGCTCCTCTCTCTTAGTTTCTGTCTCCTAGCTCCTCTCTCTTGTCTCCTAGTTCCTCTCTCTTAGCTCCTTTCTCCTAGCTCCTGTCTCCTAGCTTCTGTCTCCTAGCGTCTGTCTCCTAGCTCCGGGCTCCTAGCTCCTGTCTCCTAGCTTCTGTCTCCTAGCGTCTGTCTCCTAGCTCCGGGCTCCTAGCTCCTGTCTACTAGCTTTTGTTTCCTAGTTCCTGTCTCCTAGATCCGGTCTCCTAGCTCCTTTCTCTTAGCTCATGTCTCCTAGCTCCTTTCTCTTAGCTCCTGTTTCCTAGTTCCTGTCTCTTAGCTCCTTTCTCCTAGTTCCTGTCTCCTAGCTCCTGTTTCCTAGCTCCTTTCTCTTAGCTCATGTCTCCTAGCTCCTCTCACCTAGCTTCTGTCTCCTAGCTCCTGCTTCCTAGCTCCTCTCTCTTAGCTCCTATCGCCTAGCTCCTCTCTCCTAGCTTCTTCTCCACATTCCTGTCTCCTAGTTCCTCTCTCCTGTCTCCTATTTCCTGTCTCCTGTCTCCTTTCTCCTGTCTCCTCTCTCCTGTCTCCTAGCTCCTACATCCTCTGCCGGGCTGCTGCTTACCGTGTGTGTGTCCGTGAACCTCCGCACACGTTTCTTTGGAGGGACATGGTCTGGTCCGGTCCGGTTTGGTCTGGTCCGGTTTGGTCTGGTCCGGTTTGGTCTGGTCCGGTTTGGTCTGGTCCGGTCCGGTCTGGTTCAGCGCACAGGTAGAAAACTGAGCCTCACCGACCCGATCTGAGCCAAACTGCTCCAATGGAAACGTGCTTCAGTGTGTGAAATCCAAGTATGTCCATGAAAAAAGTATCTTATGGCAAAAAGTCCTCAAAATGGCGCCTATAATGGACGCTCGAAACTTTAATAACCAAAGACTTTATCTGTTCAAACAGTTAATATGACTAAAATATGTATAAGTACTGAACATTTATTATTATT
The DNA here is from genome assembly GCF_026225935.1 of Boleophthalmus pectinirostris. Classification (NCBI taxonomy): domain Eukaryota; kingdom Metazoa; phylum Chordata; class Actinopteri; order Gobiiformes; family Gobiidae; genus Boleophthalmus; species Boleophthalmus pectinirostris. Next base: position 35,367,736 of record NW_026571095.1, on the reverse strand, counting down.
ATTATTATTATTATTATTTATTTATTTATTTTTTCTGTCTTACTTAAAAACGTGAAAAACAAAACTAGTTCATTTTTAACAGTTTGCAGTGACCCAGAGTTTTTCGTCACTTCAATTTCAAAAAAGTGTTATTTTAACTATTTGAAAGTTAAATAGGGGTTCGAGCTGCGTTTATTTGCCAGAGTTGAAGTTAATTCAATTTCCTCTAGTGTTAATTCAACTTCCCTTAGTGTTAGTTTAACTTATCTTAGTGTTAATTCAATGTCCTCTAGTCTTAATTCAACTTCCCTTACTGTTAATTCAACTTCTCTTCGTGTAAATTCAACTTTTTTTAGTGTTAATTCAACTTTCTCTGGTGTTAACTCACCTTCCTCTAGCGTTCCACTTCTCTTAGTGTTCATGCAACTTCTTTTAGTGTTAATTTAACTTCCCTTAGTGTTAATTCAACTTTCCTTAATGTTAATTCAACTTCCTCTAGTGTTAATTTAACTTCTCTTAATGTTAATTCAAACTCTTGCGACAGAAGACCAGTTTGAACCAGTTTTGTTCATGATTTCATCTTAATTTAACTCAAATAAAGTGTAAAAATAAAACACCTCTGTGTGTTGTTTCACTTAATCATGATAACTCTACAAAGTGTTATCTGTTTACTCTCAAAACGTTCATATAACTCTTGATTTCGAGTTAAACGGGAACTTTGGTCCAGTGTTACTTAGTTAACGTTTCCAAAAATTAAAATTAAATTAACTCTAGAACAGATTGGACTCAGATAAACTCTGAGAAAATGTTAAAATCTAAGTGGAAAAGTCTAAATGTGAGATTATAATCATGTCAGTTTTGCACAGAACTGATCTCCGTCGAAAACAATAAAGACCCGACTGCTCCCGTCCGGAATAACGGCTCGGAACGCTCCCAACGCGAAAAAACAAAACGGACGGAAATAGAAATATCCGTCCCAAACCCGAGATTATCCGGACGAGTCAAACGTGAGTGAATGCGTCGGTGTCAGGGGAACAGTCGGATCGTGCGGCGCGTTTGTCTCGGAGATGATCTAATTATTACGTTTCAGAGTGTCGTCTGTCACGGAGCGGCGAAGGGGAGGGAAAGGCGCCAGATCCCGTTTGTTTCCGCGTTTCCGAGCAGAATGTGACTCTTTACATAAGCAGCTCTCGGGGTCAAAATAAGTCCGCTGTGTTTTATTGTTTGGGAATCAGGGAGTGTGTGTTTGCATGCCAGTTGTTCAAATCCCAAATCCGAATCGACTTTATTTCTACAGTGCGTTCGTTCATCCGTTTTTGTTTTTTTGTTTTTTTTTTCAAAATAAAACCAAAAATAAGAAAATGAAAAAAACAGCGATTTTCTTCATTATTTGTCTCCAAAATCAGAACTAAACCAGGTCTCAACCAGGTCTAAACTAGGACTAAACCAGGTCTAAACCAGGACTAAACCAGGACTAAATGAAGATTAAACCAGGACTAAACCAGGACTAAACCAGGACTAAATGAAGATTAAACCAGGACTAAACCAGGACTAAATGAAGATTAAACCAGGACTAAACCAGGACTAAACCAGGACTGAACCAGTACTAAACCAGGACTAAATGAAGATTAAACCAGGACTAAACCAGGACTAAATGAAGATTAAACCAGGACTAAACCAGGACTAAACCAGGACTGAACCAGTACTAAACCAGGACTAAATGAAGATTAAGCCAGGACCAAACCAGGACTAAACCAGGACTGAACCAGGACTAAACCAGGACTAAATGAAGATTAAACCAGGACCAAACCAGGACTAAACCAGGACTAAATGAAGATTAAACCAGGACTAAACCAGGATTAAAACCAGGACTGAACCAGGACTAAACCAGGACTAAATGAAGATTAAACCAGGACTAAACCAGGATTAAAACCAGGATTAAACCAGGACTAAGACAGAACTAAACCAGGTCTAAACAAAGACTAAACCAGGACTAAACCAGGACTAAACCAGGTCTAAACAAAGACTAAACCAGGACTAAACCAGGTCTAAACAAAGACTAAACCAGGACTAAACCAGGACTGAGACTGGGACCAGATCGGGACCAGACTGGGACTGAGACCAGGACTGAGACTAGGACCAGACCAAGACTGAGACGGTTTAGACCTGGTTCAGTCCTGGTTCAGTCCTGGACAAATAATGAAGAAAACAGTTTTTTCATTTTCTTATTTTTGGTTTTATTTTGAAAAACGAATGAACGAATGACACATGGATTATTAACAAAAAGGTGAATTGCTAAAAATGTGATCATAGCGGTCCTAAAACAACAAAACGAGTAAAATAAAAATGAATAAATTGCAATAAATAAGTAAAATAAATAAAAGACACTGGACCACATGACTCACGCGGTGTTAAAAGCCACAGAGGAAAAGTGGGTTTTAAAACAAGACTAAAAACACTCCGATTGTTGTTTATGTTGATAGAAAAAACTCACCTGTGGTCTTTGAAAGTTGTGAAAAGCGTTTATAATCTCATCGTGGTGAATAATTAGGATGTTCTAAATGCAAAAGGGAAGTGAGGAAGAACTATGGGCCACTGCAAACTGTTTTTAATTGACTAGTTCTGTTTTTTCACGTTTTGAAGACAGTAAAAATCAGGTACAATCAAGGAAAACTCAGGTAAAATCAAGGAAAAATCTGGAAAAAATAAAGTAAAATCAAGTAAAAATCAGGTACAATCAAGGAAAACTCAGGTAAAATCAAGGAAAAATCTGGAAAAAATAAAGTTAAATCAAGTAAAAATCAGGTAAAAATCTGGTGAAATCAGGTTAAATCAGGTAAAAATCTGGTAAAATCAGGTAAAAAATCTGGTGAAATCAGGTAAAATCAGGTAATATCAAGTAAAAATCAGATAAAAATCCTTTAAGACACACAATAATACAAATATTTATACTTTTTATTGCCTTTTTCCTATTCTGACTTGAAGTTTAAAAAGTATTAGTATTAGTATTAGTATTATTAAGTTATATTCTTTGTTACTTACTTTTTATAAGAGCCACAACATAAAAATTTGAATTTAATGAAACAGAAATTTTATTATTATTACCTAAATATGTCTTTACAGTTGACCTGGTAACTTTGTAAGATTAAACTAATTTTTTATTTTAATATTTTAGCCAAAAAAACAGAAGCAAAATTACCAAAATATTAGAGAGACAATTATTTATTCGTGTATTTATTTATTTAATAACAAAGAGCAAATAAATTATGTAAAAAAAAATCAAAATTTAAAACAAATCGTAAACGGAATTGTCTGTAAATGTTGTTTTTAATGAGCTACAGCGAACAAAATCGAATCGTAAATGACATATTGACACTTTGCAGCTGATGTCGTCAATATTCTCTGGGGGTTTTCCTGGACGCTAACTGGAGGCACTGCTCTGTCTGAAGCTCACAGACTCAAGTTGGACTTTAATCTGAGTTTTATTTTAACACAATCTGAGCTTTTTGTTGAAAACGAAAACTCCAAAACAGAACCGTGAACCCTATTTTATGTCTTTTTTGGCGGTGTTTGCTATTGTGTCACCATGGTAACTGTTAAACATTCGACCATAGACACACATGCAGAACCCCCCCAGCGTGACGTCACTGCAAAGTATCAATAACTGAACCTGTACTGAAGTATTATTTATCCTAGTGTTGAGTTTAGATTCATTGTAGAGTCAATTCTGGCTTCTTCTCAAATCAAACTACACTGAATTAAGAAAGTTTTATCGTGATTTGAGTAAATTTCACTTGAAAAACAATGGAATAAGACTTTTTTAAACATGAAAATACATCTTGCTACATTTAAGAGAAGAAAAACAACAACTCTTTACACTTAAAAAGCTCATATTACGCTATTTTCTGATGTTATAATGTCATTTCCTTGTCGCAAACAGACCTGGAGTTGTGTTTTTTTTTTCATTCGCACATTTTTAACACACAAACCTGCAGATTTCGGCTAAGCTCTTTGTTCCTCGTGACCTTGTGATGTCATGAGGTGATACAGAAAGATCTTTACTGTGTTTTTAATGTGGATCTATAATAAAAACTGGATAAGGCGTTCCACCTCTGTCCCAGCTAGTGGTCGCTTCAGGTACTGCAGAATTCCCCCACAGAGCGCAATGGATTTTTTGCGAATTCAAACTGCCCGTGTTCGACTGACAGGGCGTCGACAACTTTCGCAAAGGTCGGATTTTGAAGGATTCTTTTCTATTTTCACAACATAAACTTTAAAAAAAAAAAGTTTAAATCCTCAAAGCGCCAAAAAGTGATCTTTGTCAGACTGAGCCTCGCCGCTCTCAGCCGCTCTCGCTCTGTTCAAACGCTTCAAACAGTGTGATGGGTGAGTGGTTTTGTTTGTTTGTTCGTTCACGGTGACTCTGGGCTTTGTTCAGTTGTGGCGTGTAGGGAGGTGCTGTCTGGGACCAACGGATTGTCGGCGTGTTCGCGGTGACTCAGTTGTTCAGTCGTGTCTAGAAGTGGCACATTGCGCTCGTCGCTTTTTCGGTTCGTTCCTCCGTTCCGTTCCTCGTCGGCGTGGAGTGACGAGTGTGTCTGCGGGTGTTTTTCTCCGCCCGGTCGCTGTCTGCTCCGTGTGTGTTTGAGGCTTTGTAGTTTACTGAAGTCGTGCTGGGACACCCGAGTGGATTCCTGTTCTAGAATGTGGCACGCGGTTGTTTTTTGATGGGGTTAGAACCTTAAGAGCGCGTCTAATAGCCCAGAAAATACGGTAAATGCGGAAGAGGGCATAATTTTTGCGCCAATGAGCACAGACCACCGAAAACAACACGACGACATCTTGAGTTCACTTTCAGATCAGATTATTGTTCTATGGTTTTTAAACTCCTCCTAGGCTACGTTTATACGACGACGGTCTAAACAGAAGACGCTAAAGTGGCGTCGCATCTTCACTTTTTACTCCGTGTTTTCAGGAGTAAATCTGCGTGCATACGGTGACGCAAAAGTGTGTGGAATTCGATTGGTTTTGATGCCAGGCGTAATGTAAACGTTTACGTGACCTGAGCAGATCTGAACAGAGTTTTGCGTCTTGGGCAGTGTAGACGGAAACGCTACGGCGGAGCGTGTTCAACTTTTCCACTCTGGTGCGTGGTTCCAGATTTTTGCGTTTTTAAACCTCAAAAACGCCGTCACCGTCTAAACGAAAGGCACTTCCGATAAAATATTTTGTCGTTTTTACCCGCAAGTGTTCTCGCGTAAGCAGACCGTCAAACACCTTCACTAGAATCATTTGGATGACTTCAGTCTTGGAATTACCGATCTCACCTGAAATAAAGGTAAAAGGAGCTGCTAAATTGAAAACTCTTCATGACATCACAAGGTGGAACAGAGCGTTTTGAGCGTTGGAGGTGTAAACAGACCAATAATAAAGAGTTACTCAAACATGTGTGAATGAAACAAAACCCAACTCCAGTTTTGTTTATGTGAAGGAAACAACATTAAAACAAGACTTAAAGCGTAATATATAAGACTTTTAAATTAAGAAACAAAATCTAAAAAAAACAAAAATCGAGTCTGTCTTTTTCTCAAACAAATTCCATCTTGTTCCAGAGTTCAGGACACACACACAGAGGCGCTGGTTTGTGCTCTTGTCCCTTTAACTGTCCCTCCCGCTCCCTCCCCCCTCCAGGAGCGACGCCTGCCCCCTCCTGTGCCCAAAAAGCCGGGTAAAGGCTCCGCCCACCCTCCGCTGGCACGAGACCGCTCCCTGGAGAGTTCGGACAAAAGCCGCCACGACGCCCGCAAGCGCCTCCTAGCCGCCAAACGGGCCGCCTCGGTCCGACAGAACTCGGCCACGGAGAGCGCGGACAGCATCGAGATCTACATCCCCGAGGCTCAGACCAGACTGTAGGGGGCGCCGCACTCCTCCTCACACTGTAACATACACAGCCACAGTCCGCTAGAGTAGGGCACTGTTTGCACCTTTGAACCAGGAAGTACACAGGAACGGCGGTGTTTTATCTCTCATATTTACTGTGGGTCTCTGCGCCGCGGCGTCTGCGTAAAGCGGCGAGGTTTTAGAACAGGAGAAAACGCCAGACTCTGTGAGAAATATATGAAAAAATAACAATCATAAAGCACAATTAAACACAATATATTCACATCTGAAGCAATAAACGTGTGGTTTTTAAAGCAAATATGACAAATTATTTTACGTTATTAGGATCTAAGAGTTGTTTGGTTTGTTTTCATACCTGACACTTTTGACGGAAAAAAAGAACATACCGTATTTTTTGTACTATAAGTCCCTCCAGAGTATAAATCGCACCTGAAAAAAACATATATAAGTCGCACTTTTTGGGGAAATGTATTTTGTAAAATCAGAGACCAAGAGCCGACATTTCAACTTAAAAGGCAAGTTCTAGTAATTATTATTAGTAGTACTAATATTAGTATTAGTATTATTAAGTGATATTCTTTGTTACTCACTTTTTATAAGGGCCACAACATGAAAATATTAATTTAATGAACCCAGAAAATTTTATTATAATTATCTAAATATCTCTTGATTGACCTGGTAACTTTCTGAGAGTAAACACATTTTTTATTTTAATATTTTAACCAAAAAGGAAAAAAAAAAAAAAAAAAAGAAGCAAAAATACATTCGTGAGGCAATTATTTATTTATTTATGTATTTTATTTATTTAACAAAGTACAAATAAATTACGTGAAAGCAGCAGATACTGACAAATGAGCCTAGAGCGCCCTCTGTTGGCTGTCAGTCTGAAAATTTTAATATATAAGTCACGCCGGAGTATAAGTCGCAGGAAACACTCAAACCGTGGAAAAAAAAAAGTGCCACTTATAGTCCGAAAAATACGGTAATAACTTAATAAATCATCGGAAGACCAACCAGCTAATTATTATGGCCCTGTCACACCTCCGACGTACCAGAATTTCCCTAAAATCCTGGCGTACGCTGAACTATCGATGTTTTTTTATATCACTTTTCTGATCAGGTGTCCGCTCAACTGTTTTGTCTCCATGGCGATGTCATAGCTTTGTCTGGAATGTTCCGCAGTTCCGGTTTTAGACGTACAGATCTTGTAATTATCCAGTTACAAGTGTTCTTTATCGCTTTGGAAAAACAACAACAATAAAAAAAACAAGCACTTTTACAGTGAGTGGGGTCGCCTCTCCACAGACCTGACCTGTACCTTGGCCTGGTGACGCCAAACTCAGGTCTCCGCGGGAAGAGATGCGTTTAAAGTCGCGCTGTGGAACATTCCGGGCAAAGCTAAAACATCTTCGTGGAGGCAAAGACGGTGGTTAAGGCTTACATAATTGACTTTTACATGACATTTTAGCCGCGTTTTATCAAGTTTTTAATCGTTTTGGGAGTTTATTTACTCATCGTACAAAAAATGATTGTCGGAATTGCAAAATACACAATAGAAAGCTTTAAAAATTTGACCCCATTGACAGATTTTTTGTCTAATTTAGCCTCGAAAAGTCCAAAATTCTATTAAAATTTGCTGATATAGTTGTTAAATGTACCATCCATGAGTTTATTTTTCTCTGCTCTTTACTACATCTAGTGGTGAAACGTGAGAATGCAACTGGGACGAGTCGGCCAGTCGAATTACAGACAAAAACAAACAAAAAGCAAAAAATAAGGACACAAAAATGACTTAATTAAAGGGTTTTATATCCTCTTAAATAAATATGTTACGAGCCAAAATGGATCGCAACATTTTTAAAAAGTCACACGGACGACAAAGTTAAGAATTGCGTGTTTTGTTTTGTTTTTTCTCAGTATTTTGGACGAGGCAAAGCAAAAGAAAAAACCCTTAATTGCACCTAAAAAAGTAAAATAAAGTAAGAAAGCCGGCCAACATAAAATAAGAACGGAAGGAAGGAAAAACACAACTCCAAAACTTTCTCTACATAAAATAAACAAAAACAGGACGTCCAAACGCACCACTACGAAAAAACAGACGATAAAAAAAAAACAAAAAACGTAACAGCAGCTTTAAAATCACATCTAAACGTGTCGAAACATTTCAATTTTCTACCGTTTCGTGAGAAGTCTGGCCTTTTCTCCGCCTCCCCGCAGAGCCGCCGCGCCAGGGGCCGCTCCGTCTGGTTACCATGGTTACCACAGTCAAACAGGGCATTACTTTAACACCCCCCGCCCCGCCCGTGCTGCGTTCAAGGTCCCAGACTTCGGCTCGGTTCAGTTCCGAGTCGTACGTTTTGATTCGGCGATGCGATCCTCTGAGCTGGGTGCGACGATCCGGACCAAACCGGGTCAAGATCCGGGTCCAGATCCGGGTCAAATCCGGGATAAATACGAGTCTAACCCCCGAACCCAACCTGGCAACGTGTTTGGAGGAGACTCTCTGGTTTTAAAATACAAAATAACGCTAATTTCGCTGATGTTTAAATGAGTTTTGACCACTGCAAAATTGAACCACACGTTTTTATTCGTGGTTCGTTTTTAAATAGTTTTGAAAAGTTTAAGATTTTAGATTTGACATGAAAAATTTTAGTTATTATCTCATTTTTTGACTGATTTTTGGGACTTTAAATAACACGTAGACACATTTTCATATTTACTTAACATGTAACTTTTCGGTTGGAGGGTCTGTCACCTGCTTGTTGCTATGGATACATCATTTCTCTGCCTGGAATGTTCCGCAGTGTGACATTAAACAGCTCTACTTTACATTTATTCAATCACAGGTGGTTTTAGAGCTCAAAAATACTTACAAAATACCTGTAACTCTGTCCGGTTTGGTCTCCATGAAGATAGAAAGGTTTAAAGCCATACTGTGGAACATTCCAGACGAAGAAAAGTTACACAAAACAGTAAAATCTAGACCTACTAAGTGAGGAAATCTGTTGTCAACTCAAAACAAGTTAATCAAAGACGCAATATGGAACTTTTTAGCCAAAATATAAACAAAAACATGTGTCTTGACTGTGAGCGGGCTTGCTTTTCCACAAACCTGACTCAGAACGGCATTAAACATACTGTATTTATATAATATCCATGGAGAATTGGGATGGGACGAGGCAAAATTTCCACAAGACGAGACAAAATACGAGATCGAGTCCACGAGAAAGAGACAAAACGAGATTTTAACGTAATTTCTAATATAAACAAATACATTTCACGATTCTCTTTCCAATTTTTACCTCTTTGGTTTGGATTTTGGGACTGTAAGGCTACGTTCAGACTGCAACAAATCCAATATTTTTCTCCCCTATGCTCCTGTGTCTGATCTTTTAATGACAAAATGCCAAATCTCAGAATGTCCCGGTCGACCATCTCAGATTTGACTGAAAAACTTCTAGGAGGTTCACAAACTTTCCAACAGGAAAACTCCCAAAATTTAGCTCCCAACTCCTTATAGTTTTGTCATTAAAAATATTTTGTCAACTCCTCCCTGACCTGTTTTTGAGCAGAGTTTTGCGAGGAGCCACTTTCAGATTGTTGTATCTAAAAAACTATTTAAGGTCCTTCAAATTTTCAAGGGTTAAAATTTGTCAAATGTACTTGTAGAATCTGATTTATCACAGATTTCTGGGGGCTTGAATTTGCTCGAAAATTCTCCTCTTCAAATCTGAGGGCGTCTTTGAAGGACTGTGGAAAGTCCAGTTTCAAAGACAGAGGTTTGATATCGAATATAAACCTTCCCACACAAGCCACTGTGGACTTCGTATTTTAAAACCGAGCCTCTGTGATGAACGATCTACAAGATATTTGTGTTAAAAATGGAAAAAAAATTAATTTGGTGCCATCTTTACCATGTTATGCTAAAAAAAATGACAGCACACACCAACATAAAATGAACTGTTTTAGAAAGAGTAGATGTCCGTTTTTATTATCCAAAATTTGTGATGGTGTTCTGACTTATTTTTTGCTAAATACATTTTTTAAAAATGTGGCGTGGCACTTTTAGAAGCTAAAAAAACACTCTGAATATTTGACACAGATCTTAAACTCAACAAAAAGTTTCCACCGTTTCTTGGACAATCTGAAAACTTCCACAAAACGCCACGGCCAAAAACCTCGTCCTTCTTCTTCTCGATCTTCAAATTAAAACAAATAAGCTTTAAATGTTCGCCGTGGTGACGTCGTGGACACATTTTCGACGTTTAAAGTTCACACAGTTCGTATTTAATTTGAAACGTGAACGAACTCGCAAAAACCAAAAGGGATTTCTCGAAAAAATCTGAATTGAGCGTTAAGCCCTGCAGTCTGAACGTAACCTAAGACATGCAACGCGCCAATACTAAACGTTTTTGTGCGATTTTTATGTCCAATTTTTCTCACGTGTCCTGATCTTGCGGCAATTTTGTCTCTCGAGATCTCACGGCTTCAGATCTCGCCCCATCCCGAACTGAAAATATCTACAAATAACGTCAAATCCCCGTAGTTTCGCTTCGAGTTTTCAGCCTTTTGCTTGTATTTCCCGTCACCTCGAACCAATTCTCCAACCCGAAACGACTCAAAAACGACGCTCTGGACTCGACCTGAACGCAGCACGGCCCCTTTTTTTACGGTTTTCTTGTTTACATTGAACTCACAGCCAAATGTGTTGAAGAAGCCATTTTTGAATCCTGCTCCCGACAGATACTTTTATAATCAAGGGCAGGACTTTACTTCATATTATTAGACGGTAAACAACCTTACGCTTATTTAAGATGTCTCCCCTCCCTGTACAATTAGAATCTACGTGTATTCAAAGTAGTACCACTATAATGTAAAGTCTATATTTTTAACAGAGATGTGGGATCAAGCCTTAGTTGTGGATATATTTGTACAAAAAGTAAGTGTGCCATATGGATATTATTATAATTATTACTCCCAAATCATACTGTGAACACACATTTTGTACTAGAACATACTCTGTAATACTGTATGTAGAACTACGTATCAGATATCGAAGCAAAAAAGTTCTGTATAGCCGCCAAACGGGATCCTTCATGTTTTTAAAAATGTATTTGAAACTGAAATCGCTCTTGAATTTTGTCACGTTTTGAATGAGGCGTGTTCGGAGAATATCGGTGAAGTAACGGAGTAACGGTGGGGATTTTAGACGTAAAAGTGGCGCGCTCGTAGACTGTATTTATTTAAAAAAAGGAAGTGAGCATGGACGCACTTCCTGCTCCATCGATTCTGGCTTCAATTCACTTTGTGTTGAAAAACCGCAGCCACGTTTACATGATGTTTTTTAATTCCGAATGAATTCTTCTTTGGGTTTAGGTAGAAATAATAATTCAGAATTGAGGTTTACATGGAAAACACGTTAAATCGTCTTTATTTATTTAATTCCGCTCTTCGTCTGGGGGCGGGGAAAGGTTCTGATCGGACAGAGACGCCAACGTTATTTACGTCGACCGGAGGAAAAAACACACTTCAGCTGCTACCGGCTTTTCTGTCGTCTCGGTTTGTCGTTACGCCGCGGACGCAAACGTGATCCGAACTTTTTCCGCAGTCGTTCCGATAATATTTCTCTCATTACGCTTTACGTCTTTCGACTGAGGAGGAGAAGGGAAGAGTGTCGGAGAAGGAAGGAAGACGACAAACTGAGTCGACGGCCGCTCTACCTCAGCCCACTCCCGCGTCCCGCTCGCAAATCCGGGGTTACGTTCCTATATTCCCCTATTTCTAAGATTTTTCTCAAAATTAAACTCTTAAGTCAAGTCATTTTTATTTTTATACCACATTTAAAGGGACAAATCAGAGTCATTTCAACCTAGGATCCTTTGCGTTTGTAGTGCTGCTGGATAATACGTTGGGTGTAACCGACTGAATGTGGGAACATAGGGCTTAATTTTGGGGGGAAAAAAATAATAATTAAATTAAAAATGAGGGAACATAAGGCTGAGGGAACATTAGCCTGATTCATAAGCCGGTTTCACTTCGTAGAAACCGTCTGACCTCGCAGCATTAGGATTCGTTCGCTCGACGGTAAGCGTGTACTTTTTTATTTAACCAATCGCTGCTGTTTGGTCGTCACATTTGTAATGCTCCAAATTCCGTAGGAAGAAGGACAATAACGTCTTTCCCCTTGATAAAATTCACCAAACGTTCTCTTCGTTCTGGCTTTAAATCCTCGATCTCGGGAATCGTTGACAACACGGAATGTCTGGCTCTTCGCTGATTGGCTGGTGCCCGAACTCGCACTTCCGGGGTTTTTGCGAATCGTCCTGACCTGGTCGTTGGAGCCCACTCCCAAATCCTGCTCACAAATCCACTCACAGCTGTATGTTCCCCTATTTCTAAGACGTTTCTTATTTCTAAGATTTGTCTCAAAATTCAAATCTAAGTGAAGTCATTTTTATTTTTAAACTGCATGTAAAAGGATGATTCAGAGTCATTTCAACCTTTACACCAGACATGTCAGACTCTTTGAAATTTGGCCCACGATATAATTATATTTGTCCCGTGAGATCATATCAAACGTGTATTAGAGCTGCTCACCGGCTACAGATCGACTATAGACACATTATTTATTTAAAATGTTGTTATTATTTTATATTCTGCTTGTTCTGGATTCAATGTTTAAGCAAAACTATTATTAAACATTTATTTTAATAAGAAAAAGTTTAGCATTACATACCTCGAAAGAAGAGAAAACATGCAGATGTTGATGAAATTTTTCAATAAATATTTAGTTCGGCCCACGACTCAGTCCCAGTTTTTAGTTTTGGCCTCTGTGAATTTGCTTTACATGAACATTACATCTGTATTCGACTGTTGCTGGAGAATAGTTTGGGTGTAATTGACGATCAAATTGGAAGAAACTGGGATAAAATTGAAAGCAAATTGTTGATAAAGAAAAAGTGGGAACATAGGGCTCAATTTTAGAAAGAAAAAAAACCCCAAAAAGCTTAGAAATGAATGAACATGGGGCTGAGGGAACATAGGCACACTCCCGCAAATCCAAAGAGACGTGGATGAAAGTCCGAAGCCAGGACTGGTCGAGCTGGATCGTCCGGATCGTGTCAGAAGGTCGACACAACGAGGATGAGCTGAACCACCGGGATTATTTTTAAGAAGAATAAATATTTACATGATCCTGGAATGAATTAATTCGGCTTTAAAATCAGAATAAACCAACCACTTACTTCGGAATTAAATCTAATTTCTAATTTTATTCCCTGATTGTGGGAAAGATGGACGGGCGTGGGTAGTGTGGTGTTTTAGATTTAGTTTATCCTTGAGTGATGCAGAAAAGTGGGAGCCACTGTCTGTGCGAAAGTTCATGTACGTTAGGAATTAAGTCTCATTCCGGAGTATCATTTTCATCGGGAATTAAGTGTTTACATGATCGTTTTTATAGCGGAATTAAATGATTTTTATTCAGAATTAGATGATTTTGATTTGGAATTGAAGCTCTCATGTAAACGTGGCAACTTTTATCTTAAAATGTTCGTAAAGATGTAACCCGCTTTTACGTTTTTGCCCATAAATCAGTTCCTTTTCCTTGATACTTTGCAGCTGACGTCATCCACATTCCCTGGAGGTGTGGTGCTAACTGGAGGCACTGCTCTGTCTGAACCTCGGTTACTCAAATTAGACTTTAATCTGAGTTTTGCAAAGTACCAATAACTGCCAGCCTTGGTGAGCTTCGTTTGACTAGTCCACTTCTTCATACAGTCTATGGCGCTGCCTCTGGGGTTCGGAGGTTGCGGGTTAGACTCCTGATCTCCCTCCGGCAGAGTGGTTATCCGGTACCTCCTCTCAGCCAGGAGGTTGTGGGTTGGATTCCTCTTTCGTTATTGTGGAAACAGAATATATTGTTTTGTACTGATTTAGCCAATATTTTATGAACACGCCTCATTCAAACCTTCATTTTTTTTCAGTTATGTGATTATTTCCTCCATAAACAGGCACATGTCAATCAAATATACGGTGAAAAAGTTCCGTAACTTCGGTTCAAATCGCGCTTTCTTTTTTTTTTTACTTAAAATAATTGACCATATAATTATTAAAAGACAACTGCTTATTTCTTTCACCTAGTACCACAGCTGGAGAAAAATATTAGACTATTTCCTTTGTGTTTTGTTCGGAAATACTCATTCACATTGCAACATTTAACACCAAAACACACACAGAGCGTTCTTTTATTATTAAAGTGGAACTAAACACTAAAACTTCTCCTACAACCACACGTCAAATAGAGCTGATAAACCGGAGGACTAACGGCGCGTTCGTTTATCCATCCGGCTCACGCGCGTCGCTTTTCGTCGGGCGATGGAACTCGGAACAACTCAGACGAGACCGAGCACGGATTCCGAGCTCCCAGTGTCACTTTTAAGTAGGAACTGTTTTGCTTTGGTGGTTTAAATGACCATTTTTTAGAGTCACTCGTGTCACTGCTTTTCCTTACTGCGGGGGTGCAAGTCCAAAAAGACCCACCTACTACAAAGCCAAGCAAACTGTTCTGCACCGAAACACTCAGCAGCCCTTTTTTGGACCCTCGCCCACAGTTTGAGAACCCCTTCTTTAAGAGAACTTCCACTGGCACTTTACACAAAACTGTGAAGAAAGTGAAGGTTTCTAACTGGAGTTACATTCTCTTACTGGTTTTGCGGTGGGATTTTAGCCGGATTCCTCAGACGGTTTCACTTCGTAGAAACCGTCTGACCTCGCAGCGTTAGGATTCGTTCGCTCGACGGTAGGCGGGTGCTTTTTTATTTAACCAATCGCAGCTGTTTGGTCGTGACGTATGAAATGCGCCAAATCCCGTAGGAAGAAGGACAATAACGTCTTTCCCCTTGATAAAATTCAAACATTCTCTTTGTTCCGACTTTAAATCCTCGATCTCAGGAATCGTTGCCAACACAGAATGTCTGTCTTCGTCTACATCCATCTCGACGTTTTGTTCACTGTTGTGCTGTTCCACAAAAGGGACGCAGACAGAGTTTGACATCATGGCTTCACAGATCACAGCTGACTGGTCGGTGCGCAGTCTTCAACTTCTTTCTTCGTTCTTGTAAACTGTGTGTCGCCATCTTGTTTTCGAGGGGGTCCTCATAAATACAACAACAAAAGACAGATACAGTCGGGCAAACAGTAGGAGACATTAATTCAAATAAGCATCAAAACAACAAAATCAACACACACACACACACACACACACAGTCACACTCACTCACACTTGACTGTTTCACACATAATAAAACTAATTTGAAAGAAAAAAAATCAATAAATAATAATAATAACAATAATAATAATAAACAGAGTTCAAAGATAATCACAGAATGCAACACGATAAACAACAAAATTCAACAAAATAATCAAAAATAATGACATGTGTTATGTAAATGTTGAACCAGAGCATTTTTAAATAAAGGGACAGAAGTTAAAGATTGTTCCAGTCAGAAGCAGCTTTATATTTAAATGAGTATTTTCCAATTTGTTTTTTGACTCTTGGGACAACAAAAAATATCTGATCTGCGTGACGTAAACTATAAGAGGATCTGAATGGAATTAAATACTGTTTAAGATATTCAGGATAAGTGAGATTAATACATTTAAAAATAAATAATAACCAGTGAAGTTGACGTCGGGAGGACAGTTGGTGATACGTCGTACAGTGGTGAGTTCTGAAGGGACAGCGGAGAATGAATCTGCACAGACTCTTCTAGATAAACGTTGAGTGGCTGGAGAATAGAAGTTGTAGTATTTTGATAAATGATATCGCAGTCATCTAAAATGGGAAGAATTAGTTGTGAAATAATCTTTTTCCTAACAGAAAAGCTAAAACAACTGATGAACTGATAAAGTCATTTTAAGCGATATGGAACTGCTAGTGGATTCCTGACCTAATCGCTGAGAGAAATGAAATTGAGCAAAGGCATTAGGTTTAGGGATTGAGCAGCCTCTGCGCATTTACCCAACGCATTTGTGCACTTTTATGAGGCGAGCTCACACATATCACCCATATCACGGTAGGTCTGCTCTGTGCCAGCAGCGTAACATACATTTAGATTCGTTTTTGCTTCGCGTTTCGTCTTGCTCTTCTAATCCGTACGCGGGGAGGAGCGAGAGCGTGAAAAGACGAGGAGCGGCGCATTGACGTGAGGCAGACGGACAGGTAAGGATGTTTAAAAAAAAAAAAAAAAAGTATCCTGCCCTGTGATACACGCCGGCTCCCACCAAGACCGGCCTCGAGTACCTCCGACACTACGATCTACCCACGCTACCTTGGCGACTGACTGGTAGATCGCGATCGACGTATCGGACGAACGAAGTTTTAAACGGCTGCTGCTGAACGTCCAGAGGGTCACTCACAGAAGATAAACAACAACAACAACAATAACAGTTTTCCGGTGAGCATCCATGTTTTTTCTCCGAGCTGGACACGCGAAACATAATAAAACGCTCGGAGTCTGGATGTGACGTCGTATCCGAGATCCGAGCGGGAGACGGACGGATAATCGAACGCACCATTAACGGGAGAGTGAGCGGGGAAGACATTTATCCACACTCCAGACTCCGCCCCCCGCAACCAAATGTTTGTATCAGTGCAGTTCTATGTGATGTCACCAACTACACACACTTTTAGACACAGATTTAAGCTGCGAATTGACATATTTTGCTCTAAAATCGCTCAAAAAACCAACTAAAAACAGCAGATAATGCTTTTAAAACACCACACACACCGTTTCATATTTGGGTTTCGTGTTTTGTTCCACTTTAATCTTCAATTCCGCTTTCAGTT
Organism: Boleophthalmus pectinirostris; assembly: GCF_026225935.1. Taxonomy (NCBI): domain Eukaryota; kingdom Metazoa; phylum Chordata; class Actinopteri; order Gobiiformes; family Gobiidae; genus Boleophthalmus; species Boleophthalmus pectinirostris. The sequence continues at coordinate 35,351,010 of NW_026571095.1, read as the reverse complement.
TTTAATCTAGATTTGGGAAACATTGGAATTCTGTCACTTTTCCGTAGTCTGTGTTGTATTGACCTGTGCCTGTACAAAACGATAAAGCCATTTAAAAACAAAGACTATGAGAAACGAGTTGAAATGAGAAGAAAATCCTACTTTTTTGTGCATTTTAAAGGGGCTTGTGTTTATGAATTTACTGAATATTTGTTTAAAACTTAATATTTTAACCTCTGATTTAATTTACGGCGTTATGTAATCAGACAAAATATTAATTACGGAGAAATTATGGTTTAAAAACGTGAGATTTGACGGTAAATTTGAACGTTTGTCGTGCTTTTTACCCTGAAGGTGCACTCTGCGGCTTCTCGTCTCCGTGGAGATGTTGTTTATTTGCCTGGAATATTCCACTGTACGGCATTAAAAGTTCTATATTACACAAAGTGGACTCTTGTGAGGTTTAAGTCGTGTTCTTTAGTTGTTCCCTCGTCAAAAACAGAGCTGGAGTTGTGTTTTGTTTCATTCATGTTTGAGTAATTCTTCATCTCCGAAGCTCAAAATGCTCTGTTTCACCTTGTGATGTCATAAAGAGGTAGTTTTATAGTCAACAGCTTTTACATTTTAGCTTTAGTTCAGTACAGATTTGCAATTCCTGTCTCCTGTCTTAAAATTGACTCTCACAGAATCAATTTTTAACATTTTCTCAGAGTTTATATCAGTCCAATCTGTTCTAGAGTTAATTTAATTTATTTTTGGAAATGTTCATTAAGTAACACTGGACCAAAGTTTCTGTTTAACCCTGAAATCAAGAATTATATGAACGTTTTGAGAGTAAACAGATAACACTTTGTAGAGTTATTTTGATTTAACTAAACAACACACAGAGGTGTTTTATTTTTATACTTTATTTGAGTTAATTTAAGATCAAATTATGAACAAAACTGGTTGAATTAACACTAGAGGAAGTTGAATTTACATTAGTGGATGTTGAATTTACATTAGTGGATGTTGAATTAACACTAAAAGAAGTTGAATTAACACTAGAGAAAGTTGAGTTAACACTAAAGGAAGTTGAATTTACATTAGTGGATGTTGAATTAACACTAAAAGAAGTTGAATTAACACTAGAGAAAATAGAATTAACACAAAGGGAAGTTGAGGTAACACCAAGAGAAGTTGAATTAACACTAAAGTAAGTTGAATTAACACTAGATGAAGTTGAACTCCGGCAAAGAACCCCAACTCATATGCCCATTTATCTTTCAAATAGTTAAAATAACACTTTTTATGTTAAAAACAACTTACCCTGAAATTTTAACCCTCCAGTTTTTGCTGTGTGGAGCTTAAAAACACAGTGGGAGCACTTCCTGTATCACCACATGACATCACAAGGTGGAACAGAGCGTTTTTAGTTTGAGAGAAGAACTTTTAAAAAGTCTAAATATGCAGGTTTTGTGTCTTAAAAATGTTTAAATGAAACAAAAAAAAAAAAACACAACTCCAGGTCTGTTTGTGACGAGGAAACTACACTGGTGTAATATAAATGTTTTAAACTTATCTATCCGTAACATCTCCATGGAAACAAGCACCAAAAGTTACACAGTGCACCTTTAAGATATTATAGTTTGAATTTTTATGGTGAAGAATTTCAGTTTTGTCTCATTTTGTCTGATTCCATGAACTCTAAACTCATTAAACGGATAAAAGTTTGAACATCCCGCGCGGTTATTGAAGCCCATTTGACCCGCCGTGTTTTGCGCCCGTCACTGCGCCCGTCAAACGCCCGGGGCCCGACCAAACGTTTTGTACTTTTGTAAACGGGGCGTTTCGAATGGGGGGAGCGTACAATCGAACTTTACCTCTGTGTCTGTGCATCCTGACCAAGCCATACTCCTGACCACACCACGGCCGCAGACTGAACGCTGAGCGGCCACTTTTTAATTTCCTCTGCAAATATCGATCGATCTGGAGTGTTTTCTGTCAGACGTGGTGACCTCCGGAGGTACAACTCGGTATTGCGTCCTATATTCGATAAATAATTTCTTTTTTTTGTTTAGTTTTGTTTGTTTTTTAGTCATGTTTCTTCATCAAAAACATACCTAGAGTTTCTTTTTACAAATTTGTTTATCTGTTTCCATCTCCATAGCTCAAAATCTTCTCTTACACCTCATGATGTCATCAAGTGGTAGTCTAGAAATGGCTCCTCCAAGACTGGACTGATTCAGATTTCAGCGTTGAGGTTTTACAGTTTTCTCATTTTATTATTCAAAAACTGGGATCTAAAACAGTTTTAATACGCAATTAAAAAAAAATTTTTTTTTTGGAACACCGCCAGGACTAGACCTGGACTGGAGACCCAGGACCGGGACTTAACCAGGTCTAAAACAGAACTAAACGAGGAGGAGGAGTATAGTTTAGACCTCGTCCTTTAGTCCTGTTTTAGACCTGATTGAATCTTATTTTAACCCTCGTCATTTCCTTTCATCATCTTTTCACTACGATCTTAAAGCATAAGGTTATTTATTTATTTTCTTTTTTATTTTCATTATTATTTTTTTCCAGCTCCTGTTCTTTAAAAATCTCCGAGCTGCACCTCCTTTGCTCAGTGGTCACTATTTTAAGTCACTAATATTATTTTCACCGTCATCATCTTTTCACTAGGATTGTAATTTTTTTTGGAGCTCCTAATCTGCAAAAATCTCCGAGCTGTATTTCCTTTGCTCAGTGGTCACTAATATTATATTTGTATGTATTTATTTATTAATTTATTTATCTCCTTATTATTTATTTGTTTTTATTTTATTTATTTTATTTTATTTATTTTTATTTTTTAATTTTTTCTCCTAATTTGTACAAATCTCCGAGCTTTCCATCCTTTCACCCTGGCATAGGGTCATTTAAAAAAATATATATTTATTTATGTATTTATATATTTTTATATATTTTTTCTCCTTATTTATGTATTTATTTTATTTTATTTCATTTTATATTTTTATATTTTATATTTATTTATTTTTTCCATTATTATTATTATTATTATTATTTCTCCCAGCTGAACATTCTCTACTTTAAGTCACTAATATTATTTTTACCATCATCATCTTTTCACTATGATCGTAAAGCATAATTATTTATTCGTGTATTTATTTGTATGCATTTATTTATATTATTTTTACTTAAAATTTTATTTAAATTGTATTTATTTATTTATTTATTAATTTTTTTATCGTAATCTGTAGAAATCTCCAATCTGTACCTATTTATTTAATTATTTATTCATTTCTATTTAGATGTTTATTTATTTTTTTTCTCCTCACGTATTTATTTCTTATTTTATTTTATTTTTATTTTATTTTATTATCATGTATTTTATTTTATTTTATTTGTTTAAATCTGTATAAATCTCCGAGTTGTACCTCCTCCGATCAACGGTCACTACTTTAAATCATTAATATTATCGAATTGTTTTATTTATTTTTATTTATTTCTGATCTCCTAATCTGTACAAATGGCGGTGACTCGGCGTCGGCGTTGGCGTTGGCTCGGCGTCGGCGATGGCGATGGCAATGGCGGTCCCGTCTGCGTCCTCATCGCTCGTTCTTCTCCGGCGTCGTGCGTCTGGGCGTCTGTGGGTTTGCACTGCGGCGACTTTGGACCAGACCAGAGCTTTTCTTTTCTCTAAACGTGTATTTATTATGATCAGGGTTTTTCAGTGCGTGTGTGATCTCGTGGTTTCTATTTAAATAATAATACGACGATGACCAAGTGTGTGCGTGCGCGTGAGAGGGCGTGTCCATATAAAGTGCTTCCTGTTTCCTTATTTGGTCGAGCGTTGGCCCCTCCTCCTCCTCCTCCTGTACAGTCTGGTTGCATGCGCACTTCTGGATATTTATGATTTCATTTTTACATTTTCTAAAGACGGGGTTGTGTCTCGGTGATGCTGTGTGCCGTAATTGTAAAGAGAAGATTTATCTGTGCAGAAGATCAGAATAAAAAAAACTCACCAAAACTCAAATGTTGTGTCCGTTTGTTTTTGTTTACGGGGAAAAAGTGACAGAAAATGTTAAGAAAAAAAAAAAAACACAAAATGGATTTAAAGGCCTGGTTTAGTCCTGGTTTAGTCTTGGTTTAGTCCTGGTTTAGTCTTTGTTTAGTCCTGGTTTAGTCTTTGTTTAGTCCTGGTTTAGTCTTGGTTTAGTCTTGGTTTAGTCTGGTTTAGTCTTGGTTTAGTCTTGGTTTAGTCTTGGTTTAGTCCTGGTTTAGTCCTGGTTTAGTCTTGGTTTAGTCCTGGTTTAGTCCTGGTTTAGTCTTGGTTTAGTCTTGGTTTAGTCTTGGTTTTAGTCCTGGTTTAGTCTTGGTTTAGTCTTGGTTTAGTCCTGGTTTAGTCCTTGGTTTAGTCCTGGTTTAGTCTTGGTTTAGTCTTGGTTTAGTCTTGGTTTAGTCCTGGTTTAGTCTTGGTTTAGTCCTGGTTTAGTCTTGGTTTAGTCTTGGTTTAGTCTTGGTTTAGTCTGGTTTAGTCTTGGTTCAGTCTTGGTTTTAGTCTTGGTTTAGTCTTGGTTTAGTCCTGGTTTAGTCTTGGTTTAGTCCTGGTTTAGTCTTGATTTAGTCTTAGTTTAGTCCTGGTTTAGATTTATTTATTTATTTTTCATGTATTTATTTTTTTCATTGATTTATTTTTTATTCACTTATTTATTTTGTATTCATGTTTTTATTATTATTATATTTTGTATTTTTGTATTATTATTATTTTTATGTATATATTTTTTATTTATTTATTCATTTATTTTATTTGTATTTATTTGTATTTTATTTTATTTATTTTTTCCAGCCGATTATTTCTCATTTATTTAGATGTTTGTTTACATTAGTTTAATTCACAAAACACTTAAAAACACGTAAAATGTTGTGCACTTTACATAACTAATTTAGGCTTTTTTAGGAGTATCTCGTACATTTAATTTTAGGTTTTCTGAGTGAACGTGTGTGGATGTGGCCTATCGTAACTTTTCATCTGCAGGGTTTAAAATGCTCCAAAATCCTCCTTTTATGCTTCACTAAAGTGTCGAAGTGCCGTCTGTTGTAATAAGTTTAATATTTACACATGTACTTCTGTCCTTGTCCAATTTGTTTATTCAGATTTTGAATTTTAAATGTCGATGAATTTCAGGAGAAGGAAATGGTTCAGTGAAGTGATCTGATTGGTCGTCGGTCGCTCATCAACATAAATTCATAAAAGTGATAAATTCAGCGGTATTTAAAACTCTAAATCTAAACTTATCTTCCATAACTTGTGTATTTGAACCGTCCTGCAGTGTTATTTTCTTTCTGTCCACACGATGGCGCCGTTGCACATCTTATTTCCCCATTCCCCCTGTGCCTGCACTTCACGGACTGTCCAGCAGAGGGCGGTAGGCGCTGTTTACCTCTTGATCAAGTGGGAAAAAATGTGACCAAAAAAAAGGAAAAAAAAGTTTATTCTCTGTTCTGTACAAGTTTAAATTACAGTTACAAGACTTTAAATTACAAGTGTATTTTTTCTATATTTTTTAAGTGTTTAGATATTTTTTATTTCGTTTTTTTTTATTTTATTATTATTATTTTTTAAGTTTGTTAAATATTTGTATTATTTTTCCACATTTTACTTTCTTAAATTGTATTATACTTTCTGAACAACTGCAGCACGTACAACATATATTTAATTTACTTTATTGATTTTTGGTTCATTTTTGGTTGAGTTACACTGTGTGGGTGGTACTGTGGTACTGTGGTACTGTTGTACTGTGGTACTGTTGTACTGTTGTACTGTGGTACTGTTGTACTGTTGTACTGTGGTACTGTGTACTGTTGTACTGTTGTACTGTGTACTGTTGTTGTACTGTGGTACTGTGGTACTGTTGTACTGTTGTACTGTGTACTGTGGTACTGTTGTACTGTTGTACTGTGGTACTGTTGTACTGTGGTACTGTGGTACTGTGGTACTGTGGTACTGTTGTACTGTTGTACTGTGGTACTGTTGTACTGTTACTGTACTGTGGTACTGTGGTACTGTTGTACTGTGGTACTGTGGTACTGTTGTACTGTGGTACTGTGGTACTGTGGTACTGTTGTACTGTGGTACTGTGGTACTGTGTACTGTGGTACTGTGGTACTGTGGTACTGTGGTACTGTGGTACTGTTGTACTGTGGTACTGTGTACTGTTGTACTGTGTACTGTGGTACTGTGGTACTGTGTACTGTTGTACTGTGGTACTGTGGTACTGTGTACTGTGTACTGTGTACTGTGGTACTGTGGTACTGTGGTACTGTTGTACTGTGGTACTGTTACTGTGGTACTGTGGTACTGTGGTACTGTTGTACTGTGGTACTGTGGTACTGTTGTACTGTGGTACTGTGTACTGTGTACTGTGGTACTGTGTACTGTGTACTGTGGTACTGTGGTACTGTGGTACTGTTGTACTGTTGTACTGTACTGTACTGTGTACTGTGGTACTGTGGTACTGTGTACTGTACTGTGGTACTGTTGTACTGTGGTACTGTGGTACTGGTACTGTTGTACTGTGTGTACTGTGTGTACTGTGTGTACTGTGGTACTGTTGTACTGTGGTACTGTGTACTGTTGTACTGTGGTACTGTGTACTGTGGTACTGTGTACTGTGTACTGTGTACTGTACTGTGTACTGTGTACTGTGGTACTGTGTACTGTTGTACTGTACTGTGACTGTGTACTGTGGTACTGTGTACTGTGGTACTGTGGTACTGTGGTACTGTTGTACTGTGGTACTGTGTACTGTGTACTGTGTACTGTTTGTACTGTACTGTTACTGTGTACTGTGGTACTGTGTACTGTGTACTGTACTGTGTACTGTGGTACTGTTACTGTTACTGTGTACTGTGGTACTGTGGTACTGTTGTACTGTTGTACTGTGGTACTGTGGTACTGTTGTACTGTGGTACTGTTGTACTGTGGTACTGTGTACTGTGGTACTGTTGTACTGTGGTACTGTGGTGTTTTTATTTACTGTGGTGTCCTTGGGCAAGACACTTCACCCACTTTATCTGAATATATGAAAGGCTGAAGGCGCAGAGTCGCTGTGGTTTGACTAAACCACTGATCCGACTTAATGATTTAACTGAAACTTGTTATTTAAAAAAAATAATAATAATAAAAACATTTTTAAAAGAGTTGTGATATTTAAACATTTAATACCATATTGTCTTTCTTTCCGTTCTGTCTGTTGTAAACGATACATTCATTTGTAAACAGCCTCTTTTCTGTCAGTCTGCCCCAGGGCAGCTGTGGCTACAACAGTAACTTACCACCTCCAGGTGTGGAGAGAATGAATAATGCACCAAACTGTAAAGTGACTCTGAGACAAATGTCGCTGTAAAGAGTTTTATAAATAAAAACTTATTTACTAAATTTATTTCATTGTTCACATTTTAAACAAGTTCATGAATTTGAAAGAAAACAGAAGAAGTGTGAAACTTTTACCAGAATCACACGCAGACAAAACTACAGATGTTTTATTTTATGTTGTTTTATTTTGTTATGTTATTTTAGGTTATGTTGTTACGTTATGTTTTATTTTATTTCATTTATTGTTATTTTTATCAGCAGCAGTAACTTTTAAAGCTGCACACGTGTGACTGAGTCTGGGAATTGAGGCAAAACACAAATATTATAATTTTGTTTCTTATACAAAATAATAATAATAAAAAAAAATGTCTTTTTCCTTTTCTTTTTCTAAAAAAAAATTCTTTCTAAAAAATGTCTGTTTTCTCTACTGGAGGAAGCACACACACTTGTACACACACTACACACACACACACACACACACTCACACACACACACACACACACACACTCACACACACACACACACACACTGGGCTCTTAATGACATTTGAAATAATTAAACCTCATTTTGATTAAACTCTGATTAACTCCTCAAAAGGCCCGTCCACAGTCCACAGTCCAGAGTCCAGAGTCCAGAGTCCTGTTTTATTAGATTAGGATTATAAACGTGGATAATCCGGGTCTAATCCTGGTCCAGACCACAACAGCCCGAGGCTCTGCTCCTGGACTCCAGAGCCCAGACCCCGGACCTGGATTAGCCCCGAGCAGTTACCCCCTCCTCTAACCAAGGGAACAACGGGACTGGACCAGGACCCAACCAGGACTGGACCAGGACTGGACCAGGACTCAGGACCCCAGGAAGAGTATCTGGTGTCACTGACATCAAATATTGGGGATCAGAATAAAATCAAATCAAAACTCAACCAAGACTAGACCAGGACTAAACCAAGACTAGACCAGGACTGTCCTCTGTCCTGTTTCAAGGACTTTGGGAGAGACTCCAGGACTTCTCTATTTTAAGGAGGAGAGAAGGAGGAGGAGGAGGTGTGGGGGTGTGGGGGGGTCAGACCTTTGACCCCAGGTCACAGTGACACTGATCTTGTTTTAATCCCACTGAACTCCACAGTTTACACTCATTTTCATGAATATTGTGATTCTAACAGAGAAACAACCAGGCAACACACAATATACAACTGTAACACACACACACACACACACACAGACAACACACACAAACAAACACACACACAAACACACACAAACACACACAAACACACACACATACACACACAGACACACACACACACACACACAACACACACACACACACACACACACACACTTCTGCTCTGATTTATGCAGATGAATGAAACAAGAGCAGAGGAGGAAACTCAAACAAACATCACATTTTATAAAGTGATTGAACTAAATTATTTCGGTTTGATGATGATTTTATTATTATTATTTTTAATTTATTCATTTTAATTTTCCAAGACACGAGGGCGTTATGGACTTGACATGAATACAATTTCTAAAAAGTAAAATTAAGAACAACAGTTTAACAAATGAGTGCAGGCTTTAAATGGAGCACATTTATGAACTGGAAAATATAAAAAATCTGCAAATTTTTTTTTTTTTTTTTTTTTTAATTACAAAAAATTACAACTTTTTAGAGCCGTACCACCAGGAAGAAGATATTAATATTAATGAACTGTTATTAAAAAGTTATTACTGATAATAAATTATAAACCTGTGTGTGTTTGTAATGTGGATGTGTTTTGTTTTTTATTTTGTTTTTTTTTTGTTTGTTTGTTTTTTTCATCTAATTTATCAAAAGTCTAAAGAGTCACTATAATGAACTTAACTATATCCTGAATATCATGGAGATGAAATATTGTAAATTGTAGCGGTAGGATTAAAATAAACTGCTTCTTGCTGCTCCTTTTTTGAACAATGGATGTTTTTAACTATTTTGTTTTCTTTATTTTGTTTCTTTCTTCTTTAAACCTGCTGTAATTAAGCAAAAACTTGGCCCGACCCCAAAAACACAACTCACACGAATCAAAAATCGGCTCAAAAAGGGCCAAAAATCACACAGTGTCCACTCCACTGTATATATTATATTCAGTGTTGGGAAGGTGACTTTTAAAATGTAATCCCCTACAGATTACAGATTACACACACCAAAATGTAGTTTGTAACATAATCCATTAAATTACTTAAAGTGAGTAATGTAATCTGAATACTTTGGATTACTTGATTTGCTGTAGAGAAGCAAAGACTCGGACACTTAACCGTATTAAAAATATTATTGATAAAAGACAAGGAGACACGTCTGCACAGCAGGATTTAGTCCAGGTTTAGTCCTGTTAAATCCTGTTTTAGTCCTGGTTTAGACCTGGTGTAAACCTGGTTTAGACCTGGTTTAGACCTGGTTTTAGTTCTGGTTTTAGTTCTGGTTTAGTCCTGGTTTAGTCCTGGTTTTAGACCTGGTTTAGACCTGGTTTAGTCCTGGTTTAGACCTGGTTTAGACCTGGTTTAGACCTGGTTTAGTCC
>NW_026571095.1:35261116-35333616 GCF_026225935.1 Boleophthalmus pectinirostris | reverse complement strand
GCGCGCGGCTCTAACAAGTGAATGGCACGCGCACAATCCGCGTGCACACAATGCTGTCATTCAGGTTAAAAAGACATTAAAAGACATGAGTTTATGAAAGAGCGGGGGCGGCCGCTCACGTGCTTCAAATGCCCCAAAACCAACACGTCTGAAAAGACGATTGTCTTTTATTGTTTTTTATTGACTCTGTGCAAACAACAAGTGCGCGCGCACCCTCCACACTCTGCTGTAGCGCGAGGACCCGCTGCATTTATCAAATCCCAAACTGTTTCTACTGAAACTTTTGAAACGAAATAAAACATCGATTCTGAAAATGATGAATGAATCTGGTCCCTCCGCTCTGTGCCCGCGTGCCTCAGGTGTTCGGGTCATGTGACACATTTGGGCTTTTACGCACACTGACGTTTCCTCTGCGCTCATACCTCGTGAGCCGCTGCAGAACTCTGTGTCATTCTGTTATTGTTGTTTCTCTGTTATTGTTGTTTCATTTTATTGTGCGCGCGGGTCGCGTCTGGAGCATGCAACTGTCGCACGCCCTCGCGCGCTCTGTGAATGGTGGAGCGGTGGCCCTCGTGCACCTGGTCGGTGGTACCGGGTTGCTCCGCTTTGTGCGTTTCTTTCACGGTCTCCTCATTATTTCTAAAGCGACATGTTGCACAGACTGCGGCAGGACGCATGTGCCGTTCTTCCCACGGCCGCGACGCACCAGCTCCGCGCGCTCCCGCCGCGGGGCCGCGCGCTGTTCACAGAAGTGCCCCCTTTGAGCGCACACAAAGGTCCGCTCCGAGGGACACCACTGCGCCATTATGGACACATGCGCCATTATGGACCGACCTGCTGCAAGTGGCGCAGCGCGCACTCCGCTGGTGCACCTATACAGCCATCCATTACGCACAAAGACCTGCCCATTACCGCGCCGCGGCCCGTGCGTAAAGACGCACTTGAAGAGGAAACGAGGCGACTCAATATTTACTCTCCACTCAGACAGAGACAGAAGCACTTTTATTATTATTCAGTGAACGAAAGAACCAATGAAGCTCCACAGGGAAACATGACAGAATCTGTACATATCTGTTTGTGTTATAAAAGACTCTGGGCTGATCCTGTTTCCTCACGAGCCAAAAGAAACTCTGTTTAAGATAAAACATGGCGCGTGTTATTTACACTGTAACAGAATCAAAGATAAACAGGAACAAAATGAGTTTTGCGCAACTTTTAAGGTTCAAACATCACGTTTACGTCACGTTTACGCTCCCCCCGCGCGCCCCGCTCACACTCGGGTGCAGCGGACAGTGTAAACATGTGTGTGTTTAATTTGGAGATAAACAGGTTTAGAGGAGTCTGTTTATGAGTTTATTTACATGTTAATTTGTCTGAATTAGTCTGGAGCTCGTGAGGACGCGGGGGCGTGGCCTCGCGGCACAGACTCGCGCTAATCTCTCGAGCGTCTGTCGGACCGCGCTCTGATTGGTCCGCTCGGAGTGCTGCGCTCTGATTGGTTGGCGCTGTGGCCACTCGGCACGCGCCTCTGTCAGTATTTAAGGGCCTCGTGCGCCTCGGGGACACAGAGCAGAGATGGAGCTCGAGCCCTTCTCGGGACTGACCCCGCCGTACTTTGATGAAGAGGACTTTTTCACGGACCAGTCCTCGCGAGACCTGGACCCGGACGACTTTCTGGACGAAGACGTGGACTTTTTAACCTTCACAGATTATTACAAAGAGAGCGGCAGAGACTTTTACAAAGAGAGCGGCAGAGACTTTTACAAAGAGAGCGGCAGAGAGCGGCACGACGCGGACTATGAGCTGGGAAACTTGTCCTTCTCCTCTTCCTCCTCTTCGCTCTCGTTCTGCGCGGACTCTGCTCCGGAGCTGTCTCCTCTCGGGGCCCACACCGCGCTCCTCAAGCGGCGGAGGCGCCTTAGGTCCGAGCGCGAGCTGCTGCAGCTGCGTCAGGCCGCGAACGTGCGCGAGCGGCGGCGCATGCAGTCCATCAATGACGCGTTCGAGGGTCTGCGCTCGCACATCCCCACGCTCCCGTACGAGAAGAGACTGTCCAAAGTGGACACGCTGCGTCTCGCCATCGGATACATAAACTTCCTCGCGGAGCTGGTCCAGTCTGACGTCCCGCTCCGGAACCAGGGCTCTGACGCGCCTGCGCAGCCCAAGAAGGTCATCATCTGCCACAGAGGCACCCGTAAGTGTCCTCCTGTCCTCACGCGTTCAGATAAACATGACTGTACAACATTATAACTCTGTCTCTCTCCTCAGGCTCCCCGTCCCCCAGTGACCCGGACTTCGGGCTGCCGCCGCTCGCGGGACACTCTCTGTCCTGGTCCGACCAGAAACAGCTCCGGGACCAAAGCGTGATCCGGACCGCGAAGGTCTGGACCCCCGAAGACCCGCGCAAACTGCACCAAGGGCTCGCGGAGCTGACGCACGAGCTGCCCCTGGGCCTCATGGTTTAATCCGGAGCCAGAACTGAACCAGAACTGAACCAGGACTGAACCAGGACTGAACCAGAACTAAACCAGAACTGAACCAGAACTGAACCTGTTCCAGGACTGACGCACGTGTGTCCTGTGTCCTCGCGCGCCTGTACAGTGTAATATTTCCACTGTGTTGTACATATTTATAATTTATAAAAGAGTATTTTAATATTTTTGTAAAGAAGCATCGATAATCTATTTAATGTGTTTTAAATGTGTTTTAAATGTAATATATTTAATTTAATTCTGTGAATCAGAGCCATATTTTTCTACTCGCTTTATTCAAACCCGCTCAGCATTTTTAAATGTGTTTACGAGCTCAATGTGACAAAGTCTTTGTCTTTTTGTACTTTTATTCAAAAGAACATTTCTGAATAATTTAAATAAAAAACAAACACGTGACAAATCTTTGGTGTTTTGTTTTTATGGCATTTGTGGCGCTTGGGTCAAGGAGAAAATAATAAATAATAAATAATAGATCATATTGAGTCTGGTCCCTTAATGAGATTTAGTTTTTATTTATTCATATTTTATGATCTGCAGTGACTCAGTGACGCGGTCCTGATGTCTCTTCTCTTTAGCCCCGTGAATTCTGTTTTTATTTGAGCTGTTTTGGAGAGTTCTGTCCGTGACCCGCGGCTCTGGGTTTCGGTTTGTGGTTTTTACTTAAAAATCCCTCGTGGACATCTCCATATTTACGCACCATGTTTTACCTGTGATGTTTTTGTGCACGTGTGGCTCAGATCGCTCCGGGACACGCGCGCCTTCATGGTGTGGCCGGTTTTTGGTTTTACGCACGGACGCGGCGCAGGTGCCAAAGCGCAATGATCTGGAAACTGTTGGATTTTACGCACTGATCTCTGCGCCAGAACGAGACAACCGGTGGATTTTGGTTTGGAGGCGTTTAGTGCGCGTTTTTTAGACATTACTGGACACAGCAACATGTTTTTACGCAAATTTTAAACTGAGAAAAGCAAAATATTTCAGGTCTATTTATTTAAAAAACATAACCCAGAAGTTCAAAGTTGAGTAGAAATGTGTGCTGCTCGTCGGACTGACAGTGTGTAATTCATACAGAACAATAAAAGCGCGCGCTGTGAGCGGAGAAAGCGGAGGAGACGTGGAATGCGCGCGCGTAAACGCACCGTGAACGCCGCGCTCTCACAGCCGTCTCCGCGTAAACGGGCCCTCGGGACTCTGGTGGAGGTAATGGCCCGGAAAGGTTTGGCACAGCTCCCTCCTCCTCCCTCCTCTTCCTCCTCCTCCGCGGGGCTTTGATCACAGAGAGGCTTTAAACTCCTCTGGACTTTAACGCGCCGACACTGACACTTTTACGCAGAGAAAGGACGAAGGAAAACGGATTTTTTTTTCTTTTCTTATTTTTGTTGTTTTGGTCCCGTTTATCAGGAATGAAGCAGCACGAGACTGAAGCACAAAACTGGAGCTTTCATTTTTGATTTCATGGTAAGGCCAGAGCAGACAAACAACACAAAATACAGCTCATATGTTATTTGTTTTACGGTTTAATTTTCTGATTTTCTGTTGCTTAAATCGAAATTTTGTTAAACTTGGTCGTTTTTTACTCACTAAATGTTAAAATATAAAAACGAAAACACCAAAACAACGTCGAAATGTGTTTTTTTAAAGCAATAAATATTGTGTTTATCCATTTAATTAAGTTCATAACAATATTTTCGTATAGATTTGGTTATATAAAACATCACTGTAAACATTTTATTGTTGGATTTTCGTGGTTTTGAGATTCTAAATGAGGCAAGAGACCTTTTTTCTGTTTGTAATTGCAGTTTATTTCACAAATTTAATCATTTTTATTAATGAGTAGAGCCAAAAACTCGCTGTATTTCAACAAAAAATTGCATTTGAACGATTTTAATTTTAGTTTTTCTTATGTGTTTTAAATATTAAGCTATAAAATGTTGTGATGTGTGAAAAACAGGAACAAAAACACAACTTTGAACATGTTTATTGTTGCTTACAGGCTGCTGAGTGATCAAAAGATGGTTATATTTCGTGCGTAAAAGTGAAAAGTGTGCGTCAAAAGCGTGTTCGGACTCTGGACAGTTTTGGCTCCGGACAGTTTGGGGGAGGAGGGGCCTCGGAGCTAAATCTCCCCGTATCTCCGGAGGGGCACCTGGTTGAAAGTCCCCGGGAGCAGCTGCCCAAAGAATCCAGGCGCGTCTCGGACTCTTTGGGTACAGTCTAATGTCCCCCGCGCGCCTTTGTCCCCGGACACACAAGGCCACCGCGCACAATGACGATCCGCGCGCAATGAGGGACGCGTTTGGAACAATGTGGCGCGGACGCACGGACACGGAGACGGACACGGACACGCCTCTCCGGGAAAACGTGCCAAAAAAGTGAAGAAACAAAACCAAGGACACTTAAAGACGCTCCCGGGAAAAAGAGACAAAGTCAAGTTTATTTCTTTTGGCTCCGTGAGGTTGAGGCTCTGGCATCGCGTTTTCTGTTCATTTTACGACCGTGTGTCTCTAAACCAAAGACTAAACCAACCTGCAGCTTTTTCAACTCATTCCAAGGGATTTATGATTTATATTTGTGCCTGTTGCAAAGTAAATGTGTAGTTTTTTTGCCTAAATTTGTGCAAACATAATGGATAATGTTTTTTTGTTGTTGTTGTTGTTGTTTTTTTTACTTCCAAGAGCTTCATTCAGGTCTCTCCAAATAAAAGTTCTTTGTCAACACACTGATCCGTAAAAAAGAAACTTTATTTGGACATAAATCAGTTTGTTTTATACACAGCAAAAACTGCAGGGTTAAAATTTCAGAGTAAAATATTTCAGACCTGGTTTAGTTCTAGTTTAGTCCTAATTTATTCCTGATTTAGTCCTGGTTCAGTCCTGCTTTAGTCCTGGTTTAGTCCTGGTTTAGTCCTGGTTCAATCCTTGTTCAATCTTGGGTTGTTTTTAACACAAAACCTCAACTCGAACCCCCATTTCACTTTGAAATTGTTAAAATAACACTTCATTTTCCAGAGTTGACATGGTTAAAGTGAATTCAACTTCCCTTACATTGCAAAAAACTAAATCTAGTCAAGTTAAAATGACTTGAATTAACAAAGTTTGATCATGATTTGAGTAAAAGTAAAATGATCTGTCAACGGAGCAAGACTTTTTGTACTTGAAATATGAAAATACATCTTACTGCACTTAAAATAAGAAACACAACAACTTTTTGCTCTTAAAATAAGAAACAAAATCCAATGTTGCTTAAGATAATTTTACTTTTCAAGTTGAATCGATGCAAATAAAGTAAAAAGTTCTTCATTTAAGTGTGAAGAATCCCTCAGTCGTCCAGGTAGAATCCATCGCCTTAATTTAAGTCATTTTAACTGACCTAGATATTGATTTTTGCAGTGCAAGGTTCATTTTGGTCTCTCCAGATAAAAATTCTTTCTCCAACACACTGATCCATCAAGAAGAACCTTTATTTGGACATAAGTCACTTTGTTTTATACAAAGCAAAAACTGCAGGGTTAAAATATTTCAGACCTGGTTTTGTACTGGTTTAGTCCTGTTTTAGTCTTGGTTTAGTCCTGGTTTAGTCTTGTTTAGTCCTGGTTTAGTCCTGGTTTAGTCTTGGTTTAGTCCTGTTTTAGTCCTGGTTTAGTCCTGTTTTAGTCCTGGTTTAGTCCTAGTTTAGTCCTGGTTTAGTCCTGTTTTTGTTTAGTCTGGTTTAGTCCTGGTTTGTCCTGGTTTAGTCCTGTTTTGTACTGGTTTAGTCCTGGTTTAGTCCTGGTTCAGTCCTGGGTTGTTTTTAACTCAAAACCTCAACTCAAACCCCCATTTCACTTTCAATTTGTTAAAATATCACTTCATTTTCCAGAGTTGACATGATTGAAGTGAATTTAACTTCACTTACACTTCAAAAAACAAAATCTAGTCAAGTTCAGACGACTTGAATTAAAAAAGTTTGACCATGATTTGAGTAAATTTATCTTGACAAGTCAAATGATCTGCCAATTGGAAAAACAACAACTTTTTGCACTTAAAATAAGAAACAAAACTGAATGTTGCTTGACTTAAGCAAAACACATTTATTCCATTAGTAGATCATTTGACTTGTCACGTTGAATCGACTCAAATAAAGTCAAATGTTTTTAATTTAAGTCATTTTAACTGACCTAGATGTTGATTTTTGCAGTGCAAGATTCACTTCAGTCTTTCCAAATAAAAGTTCTTTCTCCAACACACTGATCCGTCAAAAACAACTCTGTTTGTTTTACAAGTGTCTAACTGTTCCTCATCTAAAACTCTTCTTTTGACTTGAAATCGCTCACATAAGTTCCTCTTTGGCGTTTCTGTTTTGTAAAGAAGCTCACGAGATGAAAAAGGTTGGAGACTCCAAACCAACACAGCAAAAATGAGTTAAAATTTCAGAGTTCGATATTTCAGTGTTTTTTGTTTTTTTTTTCAACACAAAAAGTGTTATTGTAAATATTTAAAAGTTAAATAGATGTTGGAGTTGGGGTTATTTTCCAGAGTTGACATGATTGAAGTGAATTCAACTTCCCTTACACTGCAAAAAACAAAATCTAGTCAAGTTAAGACGATGAATTAAGAAAGTTTGATTATGATTTGAGTCAGTTTCACTTGACGAGTAAAATGATCTGTCAGTGGAACAAGACTTTTTGTACTTAAACTATGAAAATACATCTTACTACACTTGAAATAAGAAAAACAACAACTTTTTGCACTGAAAATGAGAAACAAAATCAAATGTTGCTTAAAATAATAAAACCACACTTATTCCATTGGTAGATCATGTGACTTGTCACGTTGAAGTGACTCAAATAAAGTCAAATGTTCTTAATTTAAGTCATTTTAACTGACCTTAAATATTGATTTTTGCAGTGCAAGGTTCATTTCGGTCTCTCCAAATAAATTTTCTTTCTCCAACACACTGATCCGTCAAGAAGATCCATTATTTGGACATAAGTCAGTTTGTTTTACACCCAGCAAAAACTGCAGGGTTAAAATTTTAGAGTAAAATATTTCAGTCTTGGTTAAATCCTGGGTTGTTTTTAACTGAAAACCTCAACTCGAACCTCGATTTCACTTTGAAATAGTTAAAATAACACTTCATTTTCCAGAGTTGACATGGTTAAAGTGAATTTAACTTCACTTACACTTCAAAAAACAAAATCTAGTCAAGTTAAGAAGACCTGAATTTAAAAAGTTTGATCGGGATTTCAGTAAATTTCACATCACAAGTCAAATGATCTGCCAATGGAACAAGACTTTTTGTTCTTAAAATATCTAAATACATCTTGCTGCACTTAAAAAAAGAAAAAGAAAAAGAAAAACAACAACTTTTTCTCTTAAAATAAGAAACAAAATGGAATGTTGCTTAAGATTATTTTCCTTTTTAAGTTGAATCAATGCAAATAAAGTCAAAAGTTATTAATTTAAGCCATTTTTAACTTACTTTAAATATTGTTTGTCGCCGTGTTTGGTTTGGGATTATACTTTTTTAACATTCAAATTTCTGTCAGTGCATTTACTGTCGTCTCGTTTCCTCGCTTCCTTTCTTACTTTTCAAGCTGAATCGACGCAAATAAAGTAAAACGTTCTTAATTTAAGTCATTTTAACTGACCTAGATGTTGATTTTCGCAGTGTTAGATTCACTTCGGTCTCTCCAAATAAAAGTTCTTTCTCCAACACACTGATCCGTCAAAAACAACTCTTATTTGGACATAAGTCAGTTGTTTTAAACACAGCAAAACTGAAATTCTTCACCATAAAAAGCCAAACTATCATATCTTAAAGGTGCTCTGTGGCTCGTTTCCATGGAGATGTTACGGATAGTTGAGTTTAAAGTCGTTTTTAAAGGACGCCCAAGTCTGTATTTCAGGTATTTAATTTACAAACACATCAGAACCTCCCTGACCCGCTGAATATCCTTCCACTTACTTAGTTTTCGGGCCAAGAGAGATGAAAAAGCGACAGGATTAGTTTGATTAGATGTTTGATGTTGGTCTGGGGGAACACGTCTCTTCAGTCCCTCGTACGTTTCTCACTCCAGATTTTCTTTCTGCTGCTCGATTTTCATTTTCAACTGAACATTTCACTGTTTGCAGCAGGACAGAGGCTTTTTCTACAGGAGCAAAGTGACACTCGTACAGGAGCAGCGTCGGGGAGTAACAGATTACATGTACCAGAGTTAAAGTAATCAGAGTACAAATGATGAGTAACTGTATTCAGTTACAGTTACTGTTTCAGTGAGTGGGAATTGGATTACAGTTACTTTGTTGGAATAAATGGATTACACAGAGGGACTCTTCCTGTTTTCACATTTTGGGCTAAACCAGGACTAAAACCAGGACTAAACCAGGACTAAAACCAGGACTAAAACCAGACTAAACCAGGACTAAACCAGGACTAAACCAGGACTAAAACCAGGACTAAACCAGGACTAAACCAGGACTAAACCAGGACTAAGGACTAAACAGGACTAAACCAGGACTAAACCAGGATTAAACCAGGTCTAAAACCAGGACTAAACCAGGACTAAACCAGATCTAAAACCAGGACTAAACCAGGACTAAACCAGGACTAAAACCAGGACTAAACCAAGACTAAACCAGGACTAAACCAGGACTAAACCAGGACTAAACCAGGTCTAAAACCAGGACAAAAGCAGGACTAAACCAGGTCTAAAACCGGGACTAAACCAGGATTAAACCAGGTCTAAAACCAGGACTAAACCAGGACTAAACCAGGTCTAAAACCAGGACTAAACCAGGACTAAACCAGGTCTAAACCAGGACTAAACCAGGATAAACCAGGTCTAAAACCAGGGACTAAACCAGGACTTAAACCAGGTCTAAAACCAGGACTAAAACCAGGACTAAACCAGGTCTAAACCAGGACTAAACCAGGACTAAACCAGGATTAAACCAGGTCTAAAACCAGGACTAAACCAGGTCTAAAACCAGGACTAAACCAGGACTAAACCAGGACTAAACCAGGACTAAACCAGGACTAAAACCAGGACTAAACCAGGATTAAACCAGGTCTAAAACCAGGACTAAACCAGGACTAAACCAGGGCTAAAACCAGGACTAAAACCAGGACTAAACCAGGACTAAACCAGGACTAAAACCAGGATTAAACCAGGACTAAACCAGGTCTAAAACCAGGACTAAACCAGGACTAAAACCAGGACTAAACCAGGACTAAACCAGGTCTAAAACCAGGACTAAACCAGGACTAAACCAGACTAAACCAGGACTAAACCAGGACTAAACCAGGACTAAAACCAGGACTAAACCAGGACTAAAGACTAAACAGGACCAGGACTAAACCAGATAAACCAGGTCTAAAACCAGGACTAAACCAGGACTAAGCCTAGACTAAACCAGGACTAAACCAGGACAAAACCAGGACTAAACCAGGACTAAACCAGGTCTAAAACCAGGACTAAGCCAGGATTAAACCAGGTCTAAAACCAGGATTAAGCCAGGATTAAACCAGGTCTAAAACCAGGACTAAACCAGGACTAAACCAAGACTAAACCAGGACTAAACCAGGACTAAACCAAGACTAAACCAGGACTAGACAATATGACACTAACAGTAGGTGAACATAATTTAAAGCAGCAGTGATTTCATATAAAAAATAATTTCTCTATCAATAATATTTTTAAAATGCTTAAGTAAAGTCTGGGCTTTTTATTTTCTTTTAGCAGATAAAACAAAACATCTCATGTTCAGATTTCCTGGTCTTTGCTCCTCTACAGTAAACAGTTTCTTATTCATGGAGACTTGGGCTCAACAGACAATTTGAAGAAAACAAACAAGAATTTTCAGGACGTGTTTGATACATTTATGTTGTTTTAAAAAGCACGACAATATCAAGTAATCCAAAGTATTCAGATTACATTACTCACTTTAAGTAATTTAATGGATTACGTTACAAACTACATTTTGGTGTATGTAATCTGTAATCTGTAGGGGATTACATTTTAAAAGTCACCTTCCCAACACTGTACAGGAGTAATAGTCGTACTAGATACTGACACACAAGTCTAGAGCCTCTCGCTGCTGTCACTCTCAACATTTTAATATATAAGTCGCACCGGAGTGTAAGTCGCAGGAAACACCCAAACCATGAAAAAAAAAGTGCAATTTATAGTCCAAAAAATACGGTATTTTTGTCCAGTTGTCTAAACTGGAAAAAACTTTACAACAGCACAGATTTGCAGATCAAATTTTGGATCAGGCTCCATTTTGACTCCTAAGTTTGTAACAACTGGCTTCACTAAACGATTTAGTGAACCCAGGTCCAGAGGAGAAGAAGAATTTCTCTTGATTAAGGTGCAAAACGTTTCGTGACGTGCAAGATTTTATATCACTGATGCAGTTTAGAAGTTGATCTTGTTTCTTTAACAGCAGATAGACTTGGCTGACATCTGCATAACAGTGAAAGGAGATGCCAGCAGGAGCGTTTAAAGGGTCAAAATTAACCCGAACCCGCCTCAGCGTCCACAAATCTGTAGCACCTGTCCAAAAGTATAACATTTTTGGGGGTATTTTGGCGAAATTTAGAAAAAATCATCAAATTTTGGGGTATTTTTGCAACTGTTGAGGGTCAAAACGATCCAAATTTGACCCGAGTTGTACGTAAATCTTAAAAAAAAACGTGTGAGTGAGGTGAGGAAAACCTTCACGCTGCCCTTTTATCGCGCTTTAACCCAAGATCTTGAACGACTTCTTCACACGGACCGCGCATGTGGCTCCGTGTCGAGTGGAGCGCGCGCTGGGGGCCCTCCGGGGTCACTCCTCGGGGGCCGCACTTGTCACCCTTAAGTGCCTCATTACGGCCATGTTAAAACACTTAAGAGAAGCATTAAATATAGATTAGGACACAATGGGTTTGTTTTCGTTTTACGTTTTAACGCTTTAATCACGGGACGTAAGTTGCGCAAAGTTGTCAGCGCGTCAAAAAAGACTAAATTAAGCTCGTTTTTAATTCAGGAATTGGTTTGGAATTGAGTGGAAAGGTTCATTTTAACTCCAAATCCTCCAAAAAAACAGCTCTAGTGTGGAGGAAAAAGCGTAAAAACGAGCTGTGCGTGGATGGAACTCAAAAAATATAGAGATAAAATTCACCGACGCTGTTTTTTTTTTTGTTTTGTATTTTTTAAATGAAACTTCTGCTTTTAATTGGAATCTTCTCTCACGTCCTCGCTCCTAATTAAAGCTCGGGGTGGAGAGCGGCGCGTCCGTGTCCTCTTTTGGAGACACGGTCACCTGTTGCTCCCCTCGCGCCTCGTCTCCATACGGCGAGTCCCATTTGCGCCTTTGTCTCTGGCCTCTCTCGCCTCTCCGCTCTTGTCGCGCGCTTCCTCTCATTACGCTCGCTCCGTAAATCCTCCATTTACGCTGTTTTTGTGTCATATTTTTCCAGGGGGATCGGGATTAGGCAGATGCTGGAGTGCGCAGCGAGCGGCCTCCTCCTCGCGCGTGCCAGCTTGGCCGCGTCTTCAGACAAAATAAAACATTACGGGGCCATAAACAGACTTCAACCTGCTCCGTTTCAGCCTTTGTGCTCGCGGTGAATAATTCATGTTAATAGGGACAGGTTTGGATAGTTTGAATGCGGGAGCACAGGTGCGGAGTGACAGCATGAATGAGCGGCCTTGATTTTTGCCAAAGCTCGAGGGCTCTTGTCTGGTCTGCGCGCGGATGGAAAATATTGTTATCTCTTTGATTCGCAGCATTACTTTCAGCGCGGACAAAGGCGCGTGATGAAAAGCTTATGGTGAAGTGAAACGGCGTCGACGGTGGCCGCGGCTCAAAAGAGAAAGACTCGAGTCAAAGCGGAGCGCGAGTGCTCCATCTCACGCACATAAAGGAGGCTATCCAAGTTTAAAGGGGCACTTTCTGGCGCTGATAAAGGCGGAGCGGCTGTAACCATGAAGCATATGGTGCTAAGGCGCTGGGCTTTTGTCCGCGCGCAGCCCTCGTGCTCCTAACTTGTGTCATTGTCGGGATATTTAACTTCTCAATGGGGCCAACTTTATGCGCTGGCAACAAGTGGCTGCGCGCGCGCGGGTCCCGCTGGTGACGCACTAAAGGCGCACGGGCTCGAGACACGGGGCCACGTGGAGCGGAGTGTGCGCTGTGTTAAAGTGAGTTATGATGTTTGGTCAGAGCGTGCGCGCGCGGATCTTTGTCCACGCTCCAGGCTTTGTCTAAAAAGCTTCTCCTTTTGTTTCTTTTACGCGCACACGGCCTCCGACATTTTAGTCCAAAATCCTGGGTCCAAAATAAAATAAAACTACAAAATCCTCTTGCGGCGTCTTAAAGGAGCCGCAGTGACCACATTCATCCTGGGTTAAGAGGGTGAAGACTTTTGTGGAGAGCGGGATGCCCGTGCGTAAAGAGGCACTCTGCTGCGTAATGGTGCGTCAGGAGCGCACTGGCACCACGGCACAGGTCACGTGGCCGGTCACGGTGACATTAATTTATGCAGATTTCAAAAAAGACTCCACTCAAATGAACATGGCATCCACTTTTCTACAATATTTAATTTGATTTAGTCACTTATTTTTGTTCATTACGTTTTCCAGACTTAATATTTCCTCGCGTCTTCGTGCGTAAAGTTGATTTATTACGCTGCGTCATAATTAATGAAAAGAAAAGCGTTCAAAGTGATTCTGTATTCTCCAAAGTTTGGCATTTGTGCGTTTTGGGGGGCTTAAATGAAAATATTTGCAACTTTTTTTTTTATTCGTTTCAGCTGAATAACGCTCTGACCAACAAAGTCCTGAAGATGAGTTTAAGAATAATTGTTTAAAATATGTAAATGAGACAACTTTTCCAGGCACAGACACGAGCAGAAAACCGCAAGAGCAAGAAACTGATGAACTGCGATTTATTTTCACAACCAGGACCCAGTTTAAGAGATGATGTAATTAATGACGTATTTGGATTATAGAAATTTAACAAAACGTCATAATCAACAGTGACTTTTGTGTGTTTTTGTGGCTTTTTTGTCTCTTTACGCACCAAATCTCTCTATGTTTGTGTGTGTGTGTTTGTGGTGGTTCTTCGTGGCTGAAGTGTCCAAACGCGCCGCTTTGTCCTCGGCGCGCAGGAGGCGGTGGGCGTCGGGCCAAAACAAACCTGAGTCCGGGACAATCTGGGACAGTCCCGTGCGTCTTATCGCGTGCTTCGGTCAAACGCCTCCGTGTTTAGACTCAAACACGAGCGCGCTCTTTTATTTACAGCGTTTTGTGCGCGGACAATTACGGGTTTATCATCATGAGTCATTAACCCAGACCCGCTTTTGTCACTTTATATTTGTTTTGCATGAAAAAAAAAAAATCATCAAAGAGAATAATGATTGAGTGAAAATGATGATTGAAATGTGGAAAAGGTGTTTGTTTGTGGTCACTTTTGTTCACTTGGTACGTTAGTCTTGGAGCACGGGCGTAGGTTTGGTCACTTTACTTTTTTCAAATTTTACGAACATTTTGGGCTCTTGTGCAACAGAAAAACATTCCAAATAACAAATAACACTAGTAGGGGTGTAACTATCTAGCCTGATTGTTGAGACGATTTCACTTCGTAGAAACCGTGTGACCTCGCAGCATTAGGATTTGTTCACTCGACTGTAGGCAGGTGCTTTTTTATTTAACCAATCACTGCTATTTGGTCATGACGTATGTAATGCGCCGCTAATGGGGATAACTGGTATATTAAGCTTTTCCCAGATCCCGTAGGAAGAAGAACAATAACGTCTTTCCCCTTGATAAAATTCATCAAACATTCTCTTTGTTCCGGCTTTAAATCCTCGATCTCAGGAATTGTTGCCAACACAGAATGTCTGGCTCTTCTCTGATTGGTTGGTGCTCGAACTCTCACTTCAGGGGTGTATGTGAATCGTCTAGTGCAGATGTGTCAAACTCATTTTGGTCCGGGGGTCGTATCCAACCTACTTTGATCCCAAAGGGGCCGGATCAGAAAACTCATGTCATATAAACCCCAAAAATAACAATAAGTTCAAATATTTGTGCAGAGAAACACAAATCTGTTACAGAAATCTTTTATAATTGATGAACTCTTTCTTTTACAAAATATTATAATATTATGAACAACCTGAAACTTTAAGAAAAATACAATTTCAACACAATGTTTTAACATGAACTTGTGCAAATAGGAATAAGTAAATTTTTGTTGTGAAATCCTGGACACGGCTCCACTTTTCTCATGTTGGACATTTTTCTGATGAGGGTGTCACGGTCAACAGTCAAAACGATCGTCCTTTAAGAGCGTTTGGAAAGAGACAAGTCTTCATTTGTGCTGCTCTGGTGGGAGGGGCCACGTACAGAGACGCTGGAGACGCTGCTGTGATAAACACCACAGAAAATTTACAAGATTTTAATAGAAAATATAATTAAAATATTTTTGTAGAAAATCAGCCGAGGGCCAGATTAAAGGTCTTGGAGGGCCGGATCTGGCCCCCGGGCCGCATGTTTGACACCTGTGGTCTAGTGTATTTTGATTCCTGAACTAGTCGCTGGAGAGAAATGAAATTGAGCGGAGGCACTAGGTGGCGCCAGCCTGGCCAGTAACGATATCCAAGTCTCATGATATGATATCATCACGATATGAACCTCACAGTATTTGTCTGAGGGCCACAGTTTGGATTTGCCTGGTTTAGTGGAAGTAATCTCATTTATGTGACACATTTGACATTTTCACTGTTTTAATGATTAAAATGTTTGTGTTTCATATGAACTTTGCACAAGAAGTGATTTAACAAAGACTTTTAGTGTCACAGCTACGATTTAGACTTTATTTTTTATTAAAACGCATTGAATCAATTTGAAATATATCGTATCGAATTGAAAGTTCACTGTATCGAGGTTTGTATCGTATCTGCAATTTCTTAATGATCCCCGGCTCTAGTTGAGACTATGAGGACCCTGGAAAACAAGACGGCGAGACTCTCAAGGGTCTTAACCTCCAAACAAATACATTTCACATTTTTTAAATGTAAGAAAAACACACTATTCCACTGGTCGATCATGTTACTCGTCAGGTTGATTCGACTCAAATAAAGTCAAATGTTTTTCATTTAATTGTTGTTGTTAATTTTTTGCAGTGTGTGGTTTGGGATTATAGTTTTAAAACATTCAAAATCCTGTCAAATGGCACATTCGTTCAGATATAATGAGAACTGCGTCAAAGAGACAATTCCATCACTTTTCCAAAACTTTTATTAAGTGTACACATTTCCATGGCTTTTCCAGGATTTCCATGACCGTGGGAACCCTGGAAAATGAACCAACTGAGATTGTGTCGCAGCTCAAACCTTAAAACCCAAACCATGATTTGAGTTTGGCCAGTGTCGGGGAGTAACAGATTACATGTACCAGAGTTAAGTAATCAGAGTACAAATGATGAGTAACTGTATTCAGTTACAGTTACTGTTTCAGTGAGTGGGAATTGGATTACAGTTACTTTGTTGAAATAAATGGATTACACAGAGGGATTTTTTCTCTCTCTCTCTGTAATTCCACTCATTGCTGGAAACTAAACCAGGTCTAAACCAGGTCTAAACCAGGACAAACCAGGTCTAAGCCAGGACTAAACCAGGACTAAACGAGGTCTAAACCAGGATTAAACCAGGACTAAACCAGGACTAAATCTGGTCTAAACCAGGACGAAACCAGGACTGAACCAGGTCTAAAACCAAGACTAAACCAGGACTAAACCAGAACTAAACCAGGACTAAACCAGATCTAAACCAGGTCTAAACCAGGACTAAACCAGGTCTAAACCAGGATTAAATCTGGTCTAAACCAGGACTAAACCAGGTTTAAACCAGGTCTAAACTAGATCTAAACCAGGTCTAAAACCAGGACTAAATCCTGCTGTGTGGACGTGTCTCTTCTTCTTCTATCAATAATATTTTTAATTTGGTTCAGTAAAATCTGGACTTTTTATTTTCTTTTATCAGACAAAACATCTTATTTGAAGATTTCCTGGTCTTTTCTTCTCTACAGCAAATCAAGTAATCCAAAGTATTCAGATTACATTACTCACCTAAAGTAACTTAATGGATTCCGTTACAAACTACATTTTGAGGTATGTAATCTGTAATCTGTAGGGGATTACATTTTAAAAGTAAACTTCCCAACACACAGTCACATTTGTACCCATCACGAGTCCAACTGCGCGTGCCCGTGTGTGTGTGTGAGAGTGTGCGCGCGCCAGCTGCGTGCCCGCGCCTCTCCTCGGACCCCCCTCTGCGCCGGAACATGGCGGCCTGACCTGCGCGCCGGGGTCCGGGGGCAGTGGCTTTGACTCGGGGCGCACAAAGCCGCCGCGCTATGATCTTTGTGCGCGCTGAATGCGGGTGGATATGAGCGGCATTGTGCACAGCTTTTGCGGCATTGTGCACAGCTTTTGCGCGCCCCGCGTGAAATATGAGCGGCGCTTTCACAGGCTGCTCAATGGGATGGAAATGAACGGGCCAGATGAGCGCGGCCTGTCACGATCCGCCACGGAGCGCACAAAGGAAAATGAACACGAACGAACAATCAGCGCTTCATTTGGATTCACCGAGCCCCAGTCTGGTCAACACGAGCTAAATCAGATCACATTAAAGACTATTACGGGGCATTGTTGGGAAGGTGACTTTTCAAATGTAATCCCCTACAGATTACAGATTACACACACCAAAATGTAGTTTGTAAAGGAATCCATCAAGTTACTTTAAGTGAGTAATGTAATCTGAATACTTTGGATTACTTGATTTGCTGGAGAGAAGAAAAGACTAGAAAATCTCAACATAAGAAGTTTTATCTGCTAAAAGAAAATAAAAAGATCAGACTTTACTGAACCAAATTAAAAATATTATTGATAGAAGAAGAAGAGACACGTCCACACAGCAGGATTTAGTCCTGTTAAATACTGTTTTAATCCTGGTTTAGACCTGGTTTAGACCTGGTTTAGGCCTGGTTTTAGACTTGGTTTAGTCCTAGTTTAGCCCAAAATGTGAAAACAGGAAAATCCCTCTGTGTAATCCATTTATTTCAACAAAGTAACTGTAATCCAATTACCACTCACTGAAACAGTAACTGTAACTGAATACAGTTACTCATCATTTATACTCTGATTACTTAACTCTGGTACATGTAATCTGTTACTCCCCAACACTAATCACGAGGCATTATAACTTTTATAACTCTATAATTGCTCCAGATCTGATGTTCTGTGTAGAAATGTGGAGGTGAACGTGTAAAACTCACCCACAGACTTTATTTATTTGACAGAAAAGAGACTCATCACCAACATCTTTAAACTGCAGACAGACATTCAACACATTATTTATTCAACTTAATGCAGCAGTGTCAATCTCAAATTCACTGAGGCCAAAGTTAAAAACTGGAACTAAGTCGTGGGCCAAACTAAATATTTATTGAAAAATTACATCTGCATGTTTTCTTTTCTTTCCAGATATGTAATGTTAAACCTTTTCTTATTCAAATAAATGTTTAATAATAGTTTTGCTTAAACACTGAATCCAGAACAAACATAATATAAAATAACAACATTTTGAATAAATAATGTCTCTATAGTCGATCTGTAGCCGGTGAGCAGCTCTAATACATGTTTGATATGATCTCGTGGGCCAAATATAATTATATTGTGGGCCAAATTTGAGCCCCGGGCCTGAGTTTGATATGTCTGACTTAAAATGTTGAAAATGCATGATACAGTTGACTCAAGTCTCCTCAAAGTCGTGTATAAATCAAAGTGCAGAGTGTCACCTGTAAATATTCAAAGACTGTTTGAGACGAGAACAAACCACGACAATTTAGAAAGAACCTACATGTTCAAAAAACACAGATTCAGAACCAAGATTATGGAGCCATATCCAGACTGGCGCCACCTAGTGCCTCCGCTCATTGTCATTTCTCTCCAGTGAATAGATCTGGAATCAGAAAACACTAGACAGTTCGCAAAAACTCCGGAAGTGCGAGTTCGGGCACCAGCCAATCAGTGAAGAGCCATACATTCAGTGTTGTCAACGATTCCCGAGATCAAGGATTTAAAGCCAGAACAAAGAGAATGTTTGGTGAATTTCATCAAGGGGAAAGACGTTATTGTCCTTCTTCCTACAGGATTTGGGAAAAGCTTAATATACCAGTTATCCTCGTTATCGGAGCTGTTACGGCCCCAGGCCTTAGTTCTAATATTTCTGCAGAGTTTTCTTGATTCCTGCTGCAGGAGCCCTGGTCTGTGATTGGTGGGGCAGGTCGACGCCCACCTCACCTGCAGCCACCGCCCCCTATTTAAGGAGATGACCAGCACCTGTTTGGGGCTGCTGGTCTTGGTGGTCAGTCTGCCATTTTGTTTCGTGTGTGTGTAGTTTAGTTTAGTTCTGTTTTGTGCCTTTTTTGATTTGGTCACTCGATTCTGTTTGTGGGTTTATGTGGTTTAATTTGGGGAACTTGTGTTTTAGTTTAGTGTGTGTCCCTAAGTTTTACCACTCGTTATTGTGTGTGTGACCCTTTTGTGGCACAAAACTCTGTTTATTCTGTTGTTCTGTTTCTTAGTTTAGGTTGTTTTCTGTATATTTTTAGTGTTTTGTTAATTTACCTTTACATTCCTGTTAATTAAACATTATTTAATTTATTCCATTTTACATCTTGGTTTTAATTTTGTTACTTCCCTCACCCCAAACGAGCTGGGTCGTAACAGGAGCATTACATACATCACGACCAAACAGCAGCGACTGGTTAAAACCAAAAACCAACCAACAAAACCAAACCTTCTCCGTGTTTCACAGTAGGGACGGTGTTCTTTTCTTGGTCTTCTTCACTTCTGCGTCTGTGAACATAGAGCTGATGCTTCAGTTTTGTCTCATCTGTCCATAAGAACATCCTCTCAGAAACTTTGGGGCTCGTCAATATTCACCGTGACAAATTCCAGTCTCACTTGTTGATGATTTTCTGTCAGCGGTGGTGTCCTCACACGAAGTCCACTTTGGCTCAAACGCTGACGGACGGTGTGATCTGACACTCATGTTCCTCGCCCTTCGAGTTCACATTTAGTTTGTTTGGAGGATGTTCTGGGCTCTTTGGTTCTGTTCGTATGATCCATCTCTTCAATTTGTCATTAATTTTCCTCTTGCAGCCGCGTCCAGGGAGGTTGGCTTCAGTCCTGTGGCAAAAAAATATATAGCTAAAAATATAGCAATAGCAACTCCTAAAAATGACAGAGGGAACTACATAGACCATGATCCTTTGCTCCATTTCAGTGAAGAAATAACAGTTTTAAGCACTTTTAAGTCTTTGGATTAAGTTTTGTCGAGACGTTTTAAGAAGAAAAAGTCACATATTCACAGTTTTGTTCACAGCCTCCACAAAATATCACAATAAATATCGTACCGTGAGCTTCATGCCGTGATGATATATCGTATCGTGAGACTTGGATATCGTTATAGTTCTAATATTCACGTTGTTACAGATGATTTCATTCACGAATTAAACCAGTTTTTGTGCCGTTTTTGACTTTTATTGTCATGATCTGAAAAGGAGAATCTACAGAGTTTAGATGTTGCCAACTTTTTTGCATTTTCATCCACGAATTCATTCTACATTCACGCATTACGCACACATTTCAGGTTATTTCATTCACAAATTAAACCACAAAGACTTATAAACCAACAAAAATGGAGAATAAAATGAAGCAGAGACTCTTTTTTTTTTTTTACCACAAAACTTGAGCTCATAACTCACACGTGACTCCTAAAAGCTCCTAAAATCCCAGAGACTGTTGTGCGCATAATCTTTTCCTTTATGTCCACAGAGTTCAGATGTTGCCAACTCTGGATAAAACATTTCTGGGTTAAGTTTTAAAAAAGGATTTGAAATTTTGTTTTTTCATCTATAAATCAAAAATCCAATTTTTTCACAGTAATATCATGGACCATCACAATAAATCGAATCACAAGTTTCTTGGCTTAAATTAAAAGTTAAAGTGCAGCAATAAAAAAGACAGAGGGAACTACATAGACCATGATCCTTTGCTCCATTTCAGTGAAGAAATAACAGTTTTAAGTACTTTTACGTCTTTGGATTAAGTTTTTTTGAGACATTTTAAGAAGAAAAAGTCACATATTCACAGTTTTGTTCGCAGCCTCCACAAAAATCACAATAAATATCATATCGTGAGGTTCAGACCGTAACGATATATCGTATCGTGAGACTTGGATATCGGTACATTTCTAATGTTCACGTTGTTTCAGATGATTTCATTCATGAATTAAACCACCAGTGTTGGGAGTAACAGATTACATGTACCAGAGTTAAGTAATCAGAGTACAAATGATGAGTAACTGTATTCAGTTACAGTTACTGTTTCAGTGAGTGGTAATTGGATTAAAGTTACTTTGTTGGAATAAATGGATTACACAGAGGTATTTTCCTGTTTACACATTTTGGACTAAACCAGGACTAAACTAGAACTAAACCAGGACTAAACCAGGACTAAACTAGAACTAAACCAGGACTAAACCAGGATTAAACCACGTCTAAATCAGGACTGAACCAGGTCTAAACCAGAACTAAACCAGGACTAAACCAGGACTAAACCAGGACTAAACCAGGTCTAAACCAGGACTAAACCAGGACTAAACCAGGACTAAACCAGGACTAAACCAGGACTAAACAGGACTAAACAATATGACACTTAACAGTAGGTGGACATACTTTAAAGCAGCAGTGACCTCATATAAAAATCATTTCTCTATCAATAATATTTTTAATCTGGTTAAGTAAAGACTGAACTTTTTATTTATTTATTTATTTTTTTTATCAGACAAAACATCTTATGTTCAGATCCTCGTCTTTTCTTTTCTGCAGCAAACGGTTTTGTGTTCATGGAGACTTGGGGTCAATTTGAAGAGAACAAACATGAATTTTCAGGATGTGGTTGGTACATTCATGTAGTTTTAAAAATGGATTACGTTACAAACTACATTTTGGGGTATGTAATCTGTAATATGTAGGGGAATACATTTTAAAAGTAACTTTCTCAACACTGTGAATCACTAAACACTTATAAACCTGCAAAAATTGAGAATAAAACGAAGCAGAAACTCTTTTTTTTACCACAAACTTGAGCTC
Organism: Boleophthalmus pectinirostris; assembly: GCF_026225935.1. Taxonomy (NCBI): domain Eukaryota; kingdom Metazoa; phylum Chordata; class Actinopteri; order Gobiiformes; family Gobiidae; genus Boleophthalmus; species Boleophthalmus pectinirostris. The sequence continues at coordinate 35,311,938 of NW_026571095.1, read as the reverse complement.
ATAACTCACACGTGACTCCTAAAAGCTCCTAAACTCCCGGAGCCTGTTGCGCGCGTAATCTTTTCCTTTCTGCTCGCCGTTTTTTGTGCCGTTTTTGACTTTTATTGTCGTGATTGATATGCAAATGTCGCTCTGCTGTATCATATAGAACGGCATTAATAATAAGTGCTGTTTCCGGCCACACAGACCGCGGGGCCAGGGGCAGAGGGGCCTGGAGGGGGGGGGGGGGGGGGGCAGAGGGGCCGGAGCAGAGGGGGCAGCGCGGTCCGTTTCCAAAAAAAAAAAAAAGCATAAAGTCCGCGTTTAGCCGCTCATTGTGCCTTTTGTTTTGATTGATTTGACGTGCGCATAAAGCGGCTGTGTCCGGGGCCCGCGCGCTCGCTCCGCTCGGACCCGCACACAGATGCATTTGTCTGGCTCGTCGTTCCCCGCTGCGCCGCGTTCAGAGCCGCACAAGAGAAGCAGCCGGGCCTCCCTGAACTTCAGCCCCGGACGAACACGGGCCGCTGCTCCCCCCGGCGAGGAGCCCAGCGGCGGAGCGGAGGACAAGAAGAAGAAGAAGGAGAAGAAGAAAAATGATGCATGCTTTACTCCCGCGAGGAGCCTGGCAACTGCGCGAGGGACCCGGGGTGTGGGGGGGGTGACCCGGCTCGAGACAAAGCGTCAGAGCGCGCGGGGTCTTCGCTGTCCCCGTGTGTGTGTGCGCGCGCGCGCTCCCGACGCTCGTGGACGCGGAGAGACGTGCGCAACAAGTTTAGACCCGGTTTAGATCTGAAATAGACCTGATATGGTCCTGGTTTAGACCTGGGTTAGTCCTGGTTTAGTCCTGGTTTAGACCTGGTTTAGACCTGGTTTAGACCTGGTTAGTCCTGGTTTAGTCCTGGTTTAGACCTGGTTTAGATCTGAAATAGACCTGATATGGTCCTGGTTTAGACCTGGGTTAGACCTGGTTTAAACATGATATAGTCCTGGTTTAGTCCTAGTTTAGTCCAGGTCTAGCTCTACTTTAGTCCTAGTCTAACCCTAGTTTAGTCCTGGTTTAGACCTGGGTTAGACCTGGGTTAGTCCTGGTTTAGTCCTGGTTTAGACCTGGTTCAGACCTGGGTTAGACCTGTGTTAGTCCTATTTTAGACCTGGTTTAGATCTGAAATAGACCTGATATGGTCCTGGTTTAGACCTGGGTTAGTCCTGGTTTAGTCCTGGTTTAGACCTGGTTTAGACCTGGTTTAGTCCTGGTTTAGTCCTAGTTTAGTCCAGGTCTAGCTCTACTTTAGTCCTAGTCTAACCCTAGTTTAGTCCTGGTTTAGTCCTGGTTTAGACCTGGTTTAGACCTGGTTTTAGTCCTGGTTTAGACCTGGTTTAGATCTGAAATAGACCTGATATGGTCCTGGTTTAGACCTGGGTTAGACCTGGTTTAAACATGATATAGTCCTGGTTTAGTCCTAGTTTACTCCTGGTTTAGACCTGGGTTAGACGTGATTTAGTCCTGGTTTAGTCCTAGTTTACTCCTGGGTTAGACCTGGGTTAAACATGATTTAGTCCTGGTTTAGTCCTAGTTTACTCCTGGGTTAGACCAGGGTTAGACGTGATTTAGTCCTGGTTTAGTCCTAGTTTAGACCTGGTTTAGATCAAATTGCTCAAAAACACCTGAGACATTTCTTGTTTAAATCTGCTGGGTCTGGGGACACAGTCTCGGGTAAACACGGACGTCTGACCCGACTCGAGACAAAGTGTCAGAGCTCGTGAGGTCTTCACTGTCCCCGTCCGCGCTCCCGAGACTCGTGGACGTGGAGAGACGTGCGCGACAAGTTAAATTTTTAACCAAAGTTTGATAAGAGGTTCCAGAGTTTGTGCAGTTTCACACCGACGATAAACACTCTGAGTTTGTGAGAGTTTAGTCCTGGTTTACTTCTGGTTAAGAACTTATTTTAGTTCTGAATCAGGCCTAGTTTAGTCCTGGTTTTAGACCTGGTTTAGTCCTGTTTCAGTTGTGGTTCAGTCCTAGTTTAGTTCTGGTTTTGGACCTGAATATAGTCCTTGTTCAGTCCTGGTTTAGTCCTATTTTAGACCTGGTTTATTCCTGTTTTAGTCCTGGTTTAGATCTAATAAAGTGTTGGTTTAATCTTAGTTTAGACCTGTTTTAGTCCTGGTTCAGTTTTAGTTTAGTCCTGGTTCAGTCCTGGTTTAGACCTGGTTTAGACCTGGTTTAGTCCTGTGAAGTGATGTTGTATTTTTGACAGTTGCGTCTGTGAATTCATATTTGTACTGAAGAAATCATAATTGTAAATTTTCATTTTGTGATTTAAATTCTTGACGTCGTAACTTTTCAATTCATATTCTGATGGATAAAAACACACAACACATTTCACGTACGACTGGACTCATTTGAGAGTTTACGAATCTTTATTTTATGCTCAACTACAGACAAATATGCACACGAATATTTCTGAAAGCTTTTCTACTCCAGATATTTAGGAGTTTTGTGTCTGAAATAAACGACACAAAAGTCAAAATTTCCAACGCGATCGCTGTGCTTTATAAAGTAAAGTTTTCACGAAATACTGCAGCGTTTTTCACCTCGTCTAACTCTAAAATTGCACCAAATGTGATGTTCTGTGTGACAATTTGGGGGCCACATGTAAAACTCACCTCCAGCCTTTATTTATTTTACAGAAAAAGCCTTTAGAATCATCATGAACAGTCTTTATAAAGAGAAATGGACTTTGTGATGTGACGATTTGAGCCTGACTCGGAGAAGAATGTGAGGATAAACGGCGAGTCCCCAGGCGCAGGTGACTGGTCCCATTTGGCTCCGAGTTCTGGTCTCTGGTCCAAACTCTTTGTGGACCCCGCGTCGCCGTGGAAACCGGGGCATATTTTACTTCCTGTCTTTGCTCTGGGCGCCGCTCTGCACCAGCTCCTCTCCCGCGGGATAAAGAGGCAGGCTGGTGGTGTGGCTCCCCGCTGAGCCGCACCGCTCCCGGGACATTCACACGCCCCGATCTGGAGCTGGATCTAGAAATGGACCTGGCTCTGACTCTGAGTCTAAAACTGACTCAGACTCTGGCTCTGGTTCTGGCTCTAGAACTGACTCTGGCTCTCAAACTAACTCGGGCTCTGACTCTAACTCTGACTCTGGCTCTAGAACTAATTCTGGCTCTGACTCTGGCTCTCGAACTGGCTTTGGCTCTCGAACTGACTCTGAGTCTGGCTCTGACTCAGGTTCTGGTTCTGACTCTGGCTTTAACTCTGACTCAGGTTCTGGTTCTGGCTCTGATTCTGACTCAGGTTCTGGTTCTGACTCTGACTCTGGCTTTGACTCTGACTCTGACTCAGGCTCTGACTCAGGTTCTGGTTCTGACTCTGACTCTGGCTTTGACTCTGACTTAGGTTCTGACTCAGGTTCTGGCTCTGACTCTGACTCAGGTTCTGGCTCTGGCTCTGGCTCTGACTCAGGTTCTGACTCAGGTTCTGGCTCTGACTCTGACTCAGGCTCTGACTCAGGTTCTGGTTCTGACTCTGACTCTGGCTTTGACTCTGACTCTGACTCAGGCTCTGACTCAGGTTCTGGTTCTGACTCTGACTCTGACTCAGGTTCTGACTCAGGTTCTGGCTCTGGTTCTGACTCTGGTTCTGACTCTGACTCAGGTTCTGACTCAGGCTCTAACTCAGACTCTGACTATAATAATCAGTGAATCTCGTGGATCTCGTGGCTCTCGTGGCTCTCGTGGATCTCATGGCTCTCGTGGATCTCGTGGATCTCGTGGCTCTCGTGGATCTCGTGGATCTCGTGGCTCTCGTGGCTCTCGCGTGTCCAGACAGATCAGTGGTTTTGTATAAATCTGCACCGGGGACACAGACTCAGAACTGGGACTGTCTCTGCCCAAAGTCCAAACTCTTGTAAATGGTTCCTGAAGCGTGTGGTGGTGACTCTGTGAGCGTTTGCGGGCGCGTTGGCAGAGTGGTTAGCCCCATGCAGAGCGCCGTGTGTCCGGGTCAGGCGGTTTGGTCGTGGGGCAGAGGAAATGAGATAAAAACGTCAAACGAACGGCTCCTGATTGAGTTTGGGGCCGTTAGCCTGTTAGCCTGTTAGCATTAGCGTCCGTTAGCGCGGCGGGTTTAATTGACGGCCTCATGAGGAGCGGCGCCATAATTGATTTTAGGGCTGTCGGGTTTTCACACACGAGCGCTGGGAACGTCGAGAACAGAGCCGAAAACAGAGCTGAGAACAGAGCCGTGACGGGAATGTGAAAACAGCAACACAACAACTCAGAAAAAAGACTCGGAACTTTTAATAAAACGTTTAAAGGAACTTAGAAATACTCAGAACTTTCACTAAAATGTTTAAAGGAACTTAAAAAAACTTGGAACCTTTGATAAAATGTTTAAAGGAACTTAGAAATACTCAAAACTTTTAGTAAAACGTTTAGAAGAACTTAGAAAAACTTGGAACTTTTAGGAAAATGTTTAAAGAAGCTTTGAAAGACTCTGAACTTTCACTAAAATGTTTAAAGGAACTTAGAAATACTCTGAACTTTTAGTAAAATGTTTGAAGGAACTTAGAAATACCCAGAACTTTAAGAAAAATGTTTAAAGGAACTTAGAAAGATTTGGAACTTTCACTAAAATGTTTCAAGAAGCTTAGAAAGACTGAACTTTTAGTAAAACATTTAAAGGAAGTTAGAAATACTCAGAACTTATCTTAAAATGTTTAAAGGAACTTTGAAAGACTCTGAACTTTTAGTAAAACATTTAGAAGAACTTAGAAATACTTGGAACTTTTAGTAAAATGTTTAAAGGAACTTAGAAAGACTCTGAACGTTTTAGTAAAGTACTTTAAAAAAAACTCTGAACCTTTAGTAAAATGTTTAAAGGAACTTAGAAATACTCTGAACTTTTAGTAAAAAGTTTAGAAGAACTTAGACTCTGAACTTTTAGAAAATGTTTGAAGGAACTTAGAAAAACTCAAAACTTTCACTAAAATGTTTAAAGGAACTTAGAAAGACTCTAAACTTTTAGTAAAATATTTAAAAGAACTTAGAAAAACTCTAAACTTTTAGTAAAATATTTGAAAGAACTTAGAAAAACTCGGAACTTTTAGTAAAATGTTTAAAGAAGCTTTGAAAGACTCTGAACTTTCACTAAAATGTTAAAAGGAACTTAGAAAGACTCTGAACTTTTAGAAAATGTTTAAAGGAACTTGGAAAAACTCTGAACGTTTACTAAAGTGCTTTAAAAGACTCAGAACTTTTAGTAAAATAATTAAAGAAGCTTAGAAAGACTCTGAACATTTAGTAAAATGTTTAAAGGAACTTTAAAAAAAAAAACTTGGAACATTAAGTAAAATTTTAAAGGATGTTTACGTAAGATTTAGATTTAAAAACTCATAAACTCGACCTCCGTGTCCCAGATCTGAACCTGTTCAAATCAAGTGTGGCTTTTACTGAGAACTATTCTAATGCTGATTTATTTTTAATTACAAAAAATATTGGACCTGATTTCCCATTTGTTTATGTTATAATTTTGTGTTTTGGTTCAAGACGATTCTCCGATCACAAAGAAGAATGAGCAGAATGAGGTTCAAAGCTCAAATCCAGTTGGTTTAAACCTGAACCTGACGCTCTCATTTTATGCCCAGTTTATGGTCGTGCGTTAAATCGTCTGCGACACGATGCAGAGAGTCTGTGTTGACCGACGTGCACCTTCAAAATTTTGCAAACTATGCATCGAACCAACACAGTAAGTAACACACGCAGACAATAAGGGCTGTGATCTGTCGTCTCTACATCGGCTCTACAGACATGTCTGGTACTCCGCTTTCCCGCTTCATTTTGTAAACACGAACGACACTTTTAAATCCTTGCCTCCTGGTGTTGTGGCGGTGAATTACTTTGACCTTGACGCAGATCCATAAATCAAAAACGATGGCAACAAGGCGACGTTGGCAGTGTTCCCTGGGTCGACACAGAACTAAACTTCAGCCTTTAGAAAGTACATTTCACTAAAAACATTTAACATCATTAGATTTAGATTTAGATTTAGTTGAAACTCTCTTCCCACTTTCAGCGTTTTGGTGTAATTATAAAGTTACTTCCTGGTGGCAGCAGAAATGACACACTTGGAGGAAATTATGTAACTGTTACCTGCAATGACACTGTAAACAATTTACAATTTATATATCATTTTTGACTAGTAAACTGAATATTGTAGCTCTAGAGAACACTTTTTATGGTCTTGGTCTCGTCTCGGACTCGAGCACCAGAGGTGGGACTGGCAAGTTTTGACCTGGACTCGAGTCAGACTCGAGTCACTATTTTTAGGACTTGAGACTTAACTTGATAAAATGGACTAAGACTTGGGACTCGACTTGGACTTGAAGGTCACTGACTTGGGACTCGACTCAGACTTGAGGCCTGTGACTTGAGAAGACTTGAGAACCGCTTTTAAATGTGAATTTGTTTTACTCTGACCATAATGATTCACTCTAAGATCTTGTCAAGACATTTAAAAAGAAAAAAATTACATTTCTACAACTCATATATATATGTAAATATATAAATACTCATATATAAATATACTATGAGTTTATAAGAACAATTTAGTTTAAAATTCATACAAATTGCAAAAATCTAAACTATATTTGGTGCTTTTTTGGTTTAAAGTCTTGAAATGACGAGGAACGGAACGGAGGAACGAACCGAAAAAAGGGAGCGCGACGTGCCGCTTCTAGACACGACTGAACAACTGAGTCACTGCGAACACGCCGACAATCCGTTGGTCCCAGACACACCCTCCCTACACGCCACAACTGAACAAAGCCCAGAGTCACTGTGAACGAACAAACAAACAAAACCACTCACCCATCACACTGTTGTGTTTCCTTTAAAGTCCCACGCGGTTTATTTGTGAAAAAAGTTCAAAAATAGACCATTTAATGACAGTGCGTCTTATAATCCAGAGCGACTAATAGTGAGGAAAATACGGTACACTTTAATCAGATCAAATGGAGATAGATTTATAAAAACATTGAGATATTTGTGTGTATGTGTGGCCAAAATAACTGTAACATACCAATAAATGTAGGAAATGTAAGACACAGTTGGTCTCGATTTGGTCTTCGATCTCTCTCGATGGGCCGTGGTCTTGGTGTCTCGACTACGGATGGGCATTCGATGAAATTTTCTTAATCGATCGTCGGTTATCGATTAATCATTAACGTTTTTATATTAAAATGATCATCATTATTATCACTATCTGCACTACTAATCTGCATAAATAAATTCAACTTTACGACATATAAACCGTAACGACTCTAGAGCCACATCAGCCCGTTTGACATTATAATGTGTTTAATTCAGTTTTGTTCAACTCTCACAGAAACAAAACTTAAAACCACATCACTAATTTGCATAAACTAAGTGAAGATAAAACTCCAGCTCTTGTGTCGCTGATGTGGTTCAATTTCTGTCGGATTAAAAGACATGACTCAGGTGAATACAGGTTAGTGTGAACATATTTGTGTTTGTTAAAACCAGGACAGCGTACGGGGGGAGGGAGGTGGGGACTCGTCATCGACATTGAGCGACTCTCACCTGGAAAAACTTTTTCCCACTGGACACAGAAACATATGTGCTGCTTTATACACTGTGCACATGGACTCACACTTGTCCCGAACACAACAGAAAGTGTGGAATTTCTTGTACAAATCATCGTTAAATCCACATTTGTGCTTCGGTTCGTTGCAGACTGACCCACTGTTTGTGTCTCGCTCCTTCTGATGCAGAGACACATGTACACACCTGTTTGGTCACGACACACACAGCAACCATTAATCGACTAATCATGCCCATCCCTAGTCTCGACCTTTAACCCTCTCAGGCTCAAATTAATTTTCAGTATCAGGAAAAATCTGATATTTGGGGAAAATTATAATATGGGGCAGTAATATACAATCCTGACTTTTTTATCCTTTGTAAACAAAAAAAGTATTTTGCTCTTCTGGCAGGTCGTTTGCGTGTAGTCGTTCTTGCACAGTTTGCATCGTCCACGTTTATCAGCGTGGATGGGAGAAAAGGCTCCTGAGTAAAAAAAGCTAATAAAATATGGATGTGGAGTAAGTAGGTAATTGGAATTTAGCTGTTGTAAATCTGCAACGTCTGCCTGGAGACGGTTAAAAGTCTTTTTTTTTTTGTCCTGTCTCTGGACCCTGTGGTCTTGGTCTCGATTAGTGCTCCTGACTACAACATTAAGTGAAATAAATAAGACAAAAGTGTATTTTGTGTAAGTGAATGTTTAAACTTCATGTTCCTGGAGCAGAGTCTTTGTGTTTCAGATGAGTCTTTGTGCTTTCAGGAGGGCGTCAGGTTTAAACTCGGCTCAGTCTGTCAGACGTGTGGACAGACTTAAACGTTCAGTCTTTGGTCGATTCAGTTTGATTCCAAAGTGAAAGTGTCTTGCCTCGGGTCCCAGAGCGGCGTCTATTTTGTGAAACACATCAAAGCTTCTTTTCTTTAAACATGAGCGAGAGAAATGTGTCTGTGGCAGCGCAGAACGTGTGCCCCTCTCTTTGTGCGAGCTTTCAGGCGTTCAGTCTGCTCTCTTTCACTGCTCTGGCATCTGAACAACTGCACGAGGCTCAGACCAGAGACCACAGACCAGAGACGACAGAGGAGAGGAAATGGAATGGAAACTCTTCTATATGTGTGTGTGTTTAAGTGTATTTACCCTGAGTAGAGCTGCACTTTTCTCATGATCATGTTGGTTTCAGATGAACATTCTGTAGGTCAATCATATTGAATAAAATGAATATTGTTTAAATGCAAATGTTGTTGTCAGCAAAAATAATGTACGAGGCAGAAAGGAAAGAACTACCAAAAAAATATTCAGAAACTTTTTAGGGAAAGGAAAAGTACTTTTAATTTAAGGGGAATTCATCTCTTTAAAATGTTCAGAGTCCGAACAGTAAGAAGAAGTTTTTGTATTTCAGTTTGTGGGTCAAAGTCTGGAACTCAAAGTCTGTGAGTGATGAGCTCAAAAAATGTCCAAATATATCAACATTTTTAAACATAAATACAGTGTTGGGAAGTTTACTTTTAAAATGTAATCCCCTACAGATTACAGATTACACACACCAAAATGTAGTTTGTAACGTAATCCATTAAATTACTTAAAGTGAGTAATGTAATCTGAATACTTTGGTTTACTTGATTTTCTGTAGAGAAGCAAAAACGAAAAAAATCTTCACATAAGATGTTTTATCTGCTAAAAGAAAATAAAAAGACCAGCCTTTACTAAACCATATTAAAAATATTATTGATAGAAAACGAGGAGACACGGTCCACGCGGCAGGATTTAGTCCTGTTCAATCCTGTTTTAGTCCTGGATTTAGTCCTGGTTTAGTCTTGGTTTTAGACGTGGTTCAGTCCTGGTTTAGACCTGGTTTAGTCCTGGTTTAGTCCTGGTTTTATTTCTGGTTTAGTCCTGGTTTTATTTCTGGTTTAGTCCTGGTTTTATTTCTGGTTTAGTCCTGGTTTTATTTCTGGTTTAGTCTGGTTTCCTGGTTTATTTCTGGTTTAGTCCTGGTTTTAGTGGTTTAGTCCTGGTTTTATTAGTCCTGGTTTAGTGGTTTAGTCCTGGTTTTAGTCCTGGTTTAGTCCTGGTTTTATTCATGGTTTAGTCCTGGTTTAGACCTGGTTTAGACCTGGTTTAGTGTTAGCCCAAAATGTGAAAACAGGAAAATACCGCCGTGTAATTACTTCTCCCCACTCCTTTTCGGAATTTTTTTTTTTTGGGAAATTATATTTGTGATGAGCAGTGCAAAATAATTGCTTTTATGTATCTATTAATTACTGCATAATAATGTAATTTATAATTTACTGTGTGACAGTGTAAATTATTATTTGTGGAAACGTCCGAATAAACTTATTATCATCATAATATTTTGAGTTTTTGAGTCGAATCGCTCGTGGAAATGAAAAGATTCAACATTTGTGCTTTTACATTTTGGTTATTTCATGGCAAAAATCTCTCACCTCCGTCTGTGAGTCTGACATCGTCTGACTCTAGAATCTGAAAAACTCCAATTATGATTTTTAAATCTGTTTTATTTTGGTGCATTAAGATCAAAATAGTGAAAGAAGTGGATTTCCCTGTGAGGAGTTTGTTCCTCTGGTCTCAGTGATGCACCAAACCTCACAGAGCTGCAGTTAGATAAGATAAGATAAGATTTACCTTTATTAGTCCCACAGTGGGGAAATTCCAGTGTTGCAACGCACAATTCAAGAACAGCAGGAAAATGGTAACATGCAATAAAACAGATAATAGACAATAGCTTAAAAATAATTTAAAAACAGACTCTAATGTAACACACTGTTTCAGTGGAGCAAAAATATAAAAACCAAAAAAAAAAAAATCTATTATGTACAATAAAAGTAACAGTGCAGCATTTACAGTAATATGATGATGTTTATGTTCAGCTGCATTAGACAAGATAAACATCAGTAAAGTGACTTCAGTTTCAGTTTAAGATTTCAGACGATTGTAAAAGAAAATCTTAAAGGAAACTTTTACAGGGACATTGTGGAGTTATTACAATCAGGAAATAAGACTTTGCAACTTTGACCATTTGAACCTTTTAATGCAGTGTTTCTTTTTTTTTTTTTTCTAGGGACTCATATTTTAAAAGTGACAAACCTTCACGACTCGAGTCAATAAACATTATTCATAAATCACAAAATAAAGGTGGATTTGAGCATTATTGAACATTAATGAGGATATTTTATTGTTGACTGAGCGATCGTGTCTCTGAACATTTAGTTTTACTCAAGTTTTAAACAATAAAAACATTGAAGCAGCAATAAAATGATCCATAAGTTGCCTATTTGTATCTAGTTTATTACAGAGCTACATTTAGATCGTGACAAGGCGACCCATAAAAAATTTCTTGTGACCCACCTGAGGTTCGTGACCCAGTCTTTGGGAAACACTGCTTTAATGAACCTGTTTATAAAAACACAGATCAGAAGTGTGGGGATAATATCTCTACAAACACACTGGATAAACACACATTAGAAAGAATAAAACCGGTTCAAAACGTTCATTTCCTGAACATAAACTGTGATTCTGACAGTTCTGATATTCCACTTCTGACTCTGAACATGATGCACATGTTTTCCTGACAGGACGAGCTGCAGACTTCAGACCTGATTCACTGATTAACTCATATACAAAAATGTAAAACGACTCATTAAAGAAGGGAGTCACCATGATCCGTGTATCATTCGTTCATTCATTTTTTTAAATAAAACCAAAAAATAAGAAAATGAAAAAAACAAAAATTTTCTTCATTATTTTTCTCCAAAACCAAAATGAAAAAACAGACAACAACTGTGATGCTGGACTGAACCAGGACTAAACCAGGTCTGGGAACAGACAGGAACCAGACCAGGACTGAGACCAGGACTGAGACTGGGACCAGACCGGGACTGAACCAGGATTAAACCAGGGACCAGACCGGGACAGGGACTTGGACCGGGACTTGTCTGGGACCAAACCGGGACCAGACCGGGACTGAAAACAGTCCTGGTTCAGTCCGGCATCTCAGTTTAAGTCACGTAAACGGGAAACGGTCGTTATCCATTTTTTCCATTTTTCATTTAAACACAAAATCAAAAACTGAAAAAACAAATCATTATCTGTTTTTTTTTTTTTGTTTTTTCATTTTGGTTTTGGAGACAAATAATGAAGAATACTGTTGTTTTTTCATTTTCTTATTGTTATTTTTACTTTGAGAAATGAATGACACATGGATTCACCATGGAAACACTATTGCTTTTCCTGGAAAATTCCACAGTATGGCTTTAACATTTTGTATCTTAGAAAGTGTTTTATGGTTAGTTCGACTCCACTTTATTTTGTACAGATTCTTGCTGCAAGACACGCCTCTCCACAGATCTGATCTGTAACTCGACCTGGTGTCACCTGCGTGTGGAGATGGTTACTGCAGGTTTAAAGAACTACTGTGGAACATTCTAGGCATTAACTTGTCCATGCACTGCAAAAAACTAAATCTAGTCAAGTTAAGACGAGTTGAATTAAGAAAGTTTGATCGTGATTTGAGTAAATTTCACTTGACAAGTAAAAAAAAATCTGCTAATGGAACAAGACTTTTTGTAGTTAAGATATGAAAATACATCCTGGTTCACAAAAAATAAGAAAAACAACAACTTTTTGCACTTAAAATAAGAAACAAAATCAAATGTTGGTAGATAATTTGACTTGTGAAGTTGAATCGACTCGAAGTCATTTTAATTTAACTAGATATTGTGTTTTTCCAGTGTGGAGGCAAGTAAGTGACGGACCTCGCTAGAAATGTCACACAGCCCGTCTTTAAAGCTCTAGAATTAAAAAAAAAAAAGGTTGGAAGAGTTGAAGTTGTGTTGACTTTTCTTCAGCTCAAAACAAAGGGGCTTTTCACTTATTGTAATGAACAGAGTCGAGCACAACAGCTTCAGAAAGTCGGGTCGTTATTCAGGCCCAAAGACGAGAGAGTTTCAGCTCAAAGGACTTTAAACCACAAGATTAATATGACGAGTTTGTGGAACCGATCCCAAACAAATAACCACGAGAAGGAGTAAACGTTTGGGGAGCGGGAGTTTGTGGCGATTTCTTTCCAACACCCGTGATTCTCCCACAGACGTACGAGTAAAAAGGTTTGAAAAGTCGAAGTTGTGTTGACTCTTCTTCATCTGAAAACAAAAGAGGTACTTCGAAACAATTATCCAGGGTTCTTTTGTACTTTTGCGTGTTCTAAAGCCCCTCCCCCTCCCTCGGGTGTGTATAATGTGTTCCCATGTGCGCTTAAACAGAGCCGGGCCCTGGCAGATCTTCAGTCCCATCTCCTCCACAAAAGTCCGTCTCGCTCGCCCCTAAATCACTGATTGATTTTGGTCCAAAGGGTTTTTCCTGCGCCGTCCGTTTGTGTGTGCGTGCGGAGGGGGCGGGCGGGGGCGGGCCGTGTCATGTCGCCCCGCCCCGCCGCCCCGCCCCTCTCCTCCCTCTCCGTGTAAACGCACTCCCCCCATTCACCGCTCGCCCATTCACCCGGGGGCCCCAGGATCACAGCGAGGGCCCCCGGAGAACGCAGGGGAGGGGCCGTGCGGAGTCAAGGGGACGATACGGGAAGTTTATTGATCAGACTGTGGTTTATTTAACACCAGAGAGTTTTAAGAAGTCGGGGTAACTCTGCAGTAGAGTTCTCTGGATTTGGTTCAAATCTGACCAAATCTGATGCAAAATTATTCATATTTAGAGGTTGCTCAAGACACTTAAAAAATGCCCTATAAGACCTTTACACACTGTTGGACAAGTGACTTTAACACTGTAATGTGTTATTTATGACTTGTTACTGACATTTCAAAGTCATTAGTTACATTACAATATTACTGCATTTAAAATGTCAAACATGACACGACTATTACAGCACTTTTAATTTACTCTCACCAAAATAACTGTGAAGATGATGAACTTTTGCACCGAATATGGACTAAACCAGAACTAAACCAGAACTAAACCAGGACTAAACCAGAACTAAACCAGAACTAAACCAGGACTAAACCAGAACTAAAACTAACCAGAACTAAACCAGGACTAAACCAGAACTAAACCAGAACTAAACCAGAACTAAACCAGGACTAAACCAGGACTAAACCAGAACTAAACCAGAACTAAACCAGGAACTAAACCAGGACTAAACCAGAACTAAACCAGAACTAAACCAGAACTAAACCAGAACTAAACCAGAACTAAACCAGGACTAAACCAGAACTAAACCAGAACTAAACCAGAACTAAACCAGAACTAAACCAGGACTAAACCAGGACTAAACCAGAACTAAACCAGAACTAAACCAGGACTAAACCAGGACTAAACTAAACTAGAACTAAAACAGGACTAAACCAGGACTAAACCAGGACTAAACCAGGTAAACTAAAACTAGAACTAAACCAGGACTAAACCAGAACTAAACCAGGACTAAACCAGAACTAAACCAGGACTAAACCAGGTCTAAACTAGAACTAAAACAGGACTAAACCAGAACTAAACCAGGACTAAACCAGAACTAAACCAGGACTAAACCAGGTCTAAACTAGAACTAAAACAGGACTAAACCAGAACTAAACGCTAAACAGCTGAACCAGCTGAACCAGAACTAATCTTGGACTAGAACTTGGAATCAAGGACCACCCCTGAGAGAACCCCGAGTCCGTGGAATAGGGTGTCTGCACGGCGCGATCGGGCGAGCAGACACGGAATGGAATTGAAAAATAGTGAAAGGTGAAGGCGATGAGCAGGACAAACATTTTGTATGTGGTGCGACATTGAAGTAAAATCCCTTCCAAAGCCCGTTTCTCGAGCCGTTTTCCACTGTTAGGATCCAACAACCACACAATTACGATGTCCGAAACCCAAAACTAAAATATGACAATATCAGAACCAGAAACAAAAGTGATATGGTTCAAAAGACTTGAAAAGATCGACTTTGTCAATAGATGCAAATCAAACAATTTTCCTTCCCAGTTTGCATTGTATGTTGACCAGAAGTTTGAAATTCAGGATGCATGTACACCACGGGTCTCCAAACTTTTTTCTCCAGTGAGTTACCTTTACAAAACAAAAACGTCAAAGAGCTACTTTTCCTGAGTAAATAAAAGAGCCTTAAACGTGGAACAGTCAGATTCTTATAAAACATAAACCATTTTCCATTTATCTGTGCACCAAGTTAAGCATCAAAATAATACATTTACAATGGTAATTCATCAAATTACTTATTATCTACAATACACAGAATCCAGAAATCCCTTGGCGAGCTACTGGGAAGAGGGTGAAGAGCTACTGATACCTCCCGAGATACAGGCTGGAGACCCCTGGCCTAAAGTATTAGCCAGTTTAACTTCGTGAAAACCATCTGACTTTACAGCATTTGGATTTGTTCGCTCGACGGTAGACAGGGTACTTTTTTTATTTAACCAATCGCTGCTATTTGGTCATGACGTATGTAATGCGCCGCTAATGGGACAAACTGGTATATTAAGCTCGATCTCGGGAATCGTTGCCAACACAGAATATATGTCTCTTCTCTGATTGGCTGGTGCCTGAACTCACACTTCTGGGGTTTTTGTGAATAGTCTAGTGTTTTCTGATCTAGTCTCTGGAGGGGAATGAAACTGAGCGGAGGCACTAGGTGGCGCCAGCCTGGGTGCTGTACTATAACATAGAGCCAAATAAATAAGGTGTATTTGAATTATTTGTCATTTTATTCTGCAAACACAAACTGAAACTTGCATAAAAAATGACATAAAGTTCAGCTCCACTGTGAGTTTGTTGGCGTCTCTAAAGATGCTCCTGTGTCTGTTTCTGATCTTCATTCTTTGTTCTACAGTTTAAATCTTGAATTAGTTTCACCCTGTTTTCTGTAACGTCATTGACACTTTTCTGGAACTCACAGTTTCAGCAGCTTCTGAAAGTCTCATCATCAGCCCAGTCTGCTGCAGAGGAACTGTTCAAAATGTTTTTAGATCAGGAGCTTCAAAGAAACACATCACAATCCCTGATCTACTTCTTCTTTAAGAGCATCACGTCACTTCCACTTGAACCTTCCTGTTCCATCAGATTGTGAAGCATCAGTTTCTTCTGTTCTTCTGTCACACTGGAGTGGAAGAATTCCAGGACAAACATTTCTTCACTCAAATACCAAAGACGTCGCTCAAATCTGTTCAGGTGTTTTCTTCACGACTGAATGTTCAGACTGTGAAGCTTCTTTTAAGTCATTTTCTCATAGATGTAAATGTTTATATCTTAAATTTACAAGTACATGGGTATTTTTAAAACACACACAAACTGCAAATTCGCTTCTGAAAACGAATCTTTCTCGAGACTCCACTCTAGCAGGAGATTTGGCGTTTATGTGTAAAGTGAAATGAACAGAATTTTAGGAGCCAAAAGTGCGACCAGTGTTTCCCTTTTGCTCCAATGATGATGATGATGATGAAGCATCAGAGCAGCAGTCGTGTTTGTTTCTTCTGCTGAAACACTTTTCATGTGTTTCATTTGCACAGCTGATGTTTCATATCCACGACCAGAGACCAGTGAGGTTTTAATAGATCTGTGAAGACACTCTCTCACATGATGTGGAGTTTAATCACACTGAAGGACCCATAGTGCCCTGACTTGTTTAGGTTTAGGTCTGTGCTCTGAGAACATCTCCAGATCCTGATGGTCTGTGTTCAGACCTGAGCTGGAGGTGGATCGGTTGGTTGGTTTTTAGGAGGGTTTGACGTGTGCTCCATGTTTTGGGTCGATCATAGAAGCTGCTGATTACTGTGGCATTTCTTCATCACGTGTGAACGAAACACAACTCCGAGAAGAAACAGTGAGTGCATATACATGCACATCAGTATCCCGGTTCTGTCAGTATTCAGGTTACTGTGTTTACATGCGCGCTGAGAAACCAGGACACTCATATCTCTGTGTACATGATCAAATGGAGTGTCTCGGTTTCTTGACATAATCTTACAAATGTGCAAGTGCAAAAATTAACTTAAATCAATTTAATAAACCAGGAAAAATTATAAACCGTGAGTTCGTTTAGCATAAGAAGCTCGGGAGGTTTAACCAGCGGTGAGGAGCTGTGAGATCTCCCACAATCCACTGCACACATCAAATCAAACAGATTCTTCATTAAAATCTTCTGCATAAATAAACTCAACTTTACAACATATAAACCATAACCGCTGTAGATCCACATCAGCCCGTTTGATCAGATAATTCAGCTCTGATCACATTTGTTTACGTTTTACAGAAACGAAACTTAAGATCGCATGGCTCATTTGCATAAACTGTTAGCTGTGATAAAAACAGCTGCTCCTTGTGCCGCTGATGCGATCAGATTCTTTTGGACTAAATGACACGACTCAGTGGATTATGTGTGTTATTTCTGTGACAGAAGAGGTGCTGATGATGGTGAGTCTGTTCTGTGTGTGTGTCGTATAGGCGAGTTTCATTGTTGACAATGAACTTGTTGCATGCTGAGAATTATTTTGGTCAGCTGCAATAAACCCTAATTCAACATGACGGACGGAGTGAGAAAACATGTAAAGGGTATTGATCCTGGTTATTTATCCACTCTAACGGCAGAGGACCCAAGACCATTTGACCAGAAATTGGTCATAAGCATCGACGCCAAATCACCCTTTTCAACCCCGACAAAAGGTGGAACAAACCAAACTTCTGGTCAGAATCACCAACTACCTGGACAAATATTCACTTGGGCGATATCCACAATGACTTGGTGGAAACTCCTGGGCCATTCACAGCAGAAAAGATGAAAACCTCCAAGAGTCTCGATGTGTTGTTGAACTTGTTGGAGTCCACGGTTTGTTAGGATCTTCTACGTTTGCTCTGCGAATGTTTGAAAGTCGTTTAATTCACCGTTAGTGGTTCTTTTCACTCAGAATACGAAAAAGACATTTTCCTTCTTCCGTGTTTCTATTTGTGCATCCGATAATGCAGCAGGAATTTACCATTATCGGGGATAAATACGCGAGGTTACGCACTGTGTTTGACACTATCGTGTTTCTTCCTCCGACCACAATATTTCCCAGCAGCAACGCGGGCTTTTAATAACAATGACGTCATCTGAAACAAACCTATAGGAGATAGTTCATGTTTTAGTTTTTCAGCGATCACACAAGTGCAGATTGTACATGTGCAGGTTTAGCGCAGCTCTTTATTTTACACTCATTTCACTCGTTTGGTCACTTTATTTATGTCACTTCTGTTGTGGTGAAAAGACTGGAAAGTGTTTGTGTTTTGGACACATGTGCACTCAACTTTATGTTCCAGTATTCAGGATACTGTGTGTATCCTGGTTACTATCGGAATAAACCAGCGACAGTATCCCGGTTTCTAATAACTGGGTTACTGCGTTTACATGCACCATGAAGAAACTGGGATACTCAAAAAACACGATCATAACCGGGGTACTGATGCGCATGTAAACAGTGTTGGGGAGTAACAGATTACATGTACCAGAGTTAAGTAATCAGAGTACAAATTATGAGTAACTGTATTCAGTTACAGTTACTGTTTCAGTGAGTGGTAATTGGATTACAGTTACTTTGTTGATGGATTACACGGCGGTATTTTCCTGTTTTCACATTTTGGGCTATATCCGCTTTTTTTTTTTTTTCGGTAATTCCACTCATTGCCGGAAACTAAACCAGGTCTAAACTAGATCTTAACCAGGACTAAACCAGGACTAAAATAAGACTAAACCAGGACTAAAACCAGAACTAAACCAGGACCAAACCAGGACTAAACCAGGACCAAACCATGCTGCGTAGACGTGTTTCCTCCTCTTCTATCATATTCATCTAATATTTTTAATTTGGTTCAGTAAAGTCTGGGCTTTTTATTTTCTTTTATCAGACAAAACTTCTTATGTTACGATATCCTCGCCTTTGCTTCTCTACAGTAAATCAAGTAATCCAAAGTATTCAGATTACATTACTCACTTTAAGTAATTTAATGGATTACGTTACAAACTAAATTTTGGGCTATGTAATCTGTAATCTGTAGGGGATTACATTTTAAAAGTAAACTTCCCAACACTGGCCACAAATCATGTCACCTTTTGAAGCGCTGCTCTTTTGTCAAACCACAAACCAGTGTCTGTGAGCGTCCCCTCTTCTCTTCTCTTCTCTTCTCTTCTCTTCTCTTCTCTCTCGTCTTTAGTTTGGGTCGTATCGGCGTAAACCAGCAGAGGAGAGGCGCAGCTCGCTTCATTTGACCCGTGTGTGGGTTGTAGGAGACAGAGTCTGGCCCGGGCGTGACCCTGTCCTTTCACCGCTCCGGAGCCCATCACTCGTCCCTTTGTGCGGCGTGATGAATGTCCGCGCGTAAGTCTCCGTGACGCGCTCCGCCTGGCTCTTTAAGGCACTTTGAGCGCGCTTTGTGCCGCAGCATATGGGTCCAGACGTATTCAGTGCCCTGGCCCCCGGAGCACATTCATCACGCTTGTACGTCCTGCTAACAATGCTAACAATGCTAACAATGCTAACAGCGCTTCGGATCCGGCGCATGCTTTTGGGCGACGGAGGAACGCGGCCGACAGTGAAGTCCCGCGGATGTGAGGTCTGCGCCGGGCGTGAGCGATGTGTGAGCGAGAACAGGTGAAAATTAAAAGTGTTGCTCAAACTGTTAAAAAGTCACACTCACACCAACTGAAGCTGAGTCTTTTTAAAAATACAATTATTAAACAAGTAATCGAAAGTTTACGAACAACAAAAGATCCTGAATTTTACTCTGGATGAATAAATGATCAAAGGAAACCTGACGTTTAGACCAGACATGTCAAACTCAACAAAATTTGGCCCACAATAGAGGCTTTGCACAGTCACATGACCCCTATAATAATGGTACCTACGCCGCCATGACACCGGACACACTATGTCACTGACTTCAGCAGCATCGGAGAAACATGGGCAGGTTTTGTTGTGTATTTGGTTGTTCTAGACCAGTGGTGCTCACACTTTTTCAGCCTGCGAGCTACATACAAAATGACTAAGTCAAAATGATCTACCTAATACAAAGCCAAACAAACTGCACTGAAACACTCTGTGCCCCTTTTTTGGACCCTCACCCACAGTTTGAGAACCTCTTCTTTAAAGAGAACTTCCTCTGGCACTTTACACAAAACTGTGAAAAAAGTGAAGGAAGATTTTTAAACCTGTTTTTTAAAGTTCCAAACTGGAGTTACATTCTTTTCTGGTTTTGCAGTGATATTTACCAGCCTCTGCACGTTTACCAAACCAAACGCACATCGTGACAAACACAGATGCATTTGTCACTTTTGTTAGACAAACTTCAGCCAAATGTGGCAGTAGGTCTGTTCTGTAGATCCGCTCTATGCTGTAGACCTGCTTTGTGCCAACACTGTAACACAAATTTAGACTGGTTTTTGCTTCACGTTTGGTCTTGCTCTTCTAATCAGCCGCACTGTGGGAGGGGCTTGTGTTGGCTGTACGCAGGAAGGAGCGAGAGCGTGAAAAGGCGAGGGGCGGCGTGCTGACGTGAGGCAGATGGACAGGTAGGATGTTTAGGAAGTTGAACCTGCCCTGTGATGCACGCTGGTACACGAGGGCACACGCTGTCGCAGACGAGCCGTGCATAGGGAGCGTGTGTGTTTGTGATGCGCCGTAGAGTCTCCGCGGGTTTCAAATGAGCGCACAGGCTGCACTGAGACGCCCACACGCTCCTGCACCCGCTACAAGTTTATTACCAACAGCAGCGGCCGGAATGAAATATGATCACACTTGTTGAGTGTCAGACCTCGAGTGAGAGACAAGACCGAGTCCAAACGCGAGTCTGAGACGAGACACGGCGATCTACCCACACGACCTTGGTGATCGACTGGTAGATCGCGATCGACGTATTGAGCACCCGTGATCTAGATGCTCTGAAAGGGATAAAACGATTTGTTTCTTGACTGTTCCTCTGGAAATGACTCATCAGGAGCTCAAACAAGGGAATTATCAAAAAAAAAGACACGGATTATGTCTAGAGAACATAAACCACGAAGAGATTTCCAATGGTCCCATCAAGACACACTCACGTCACTTTCATCAAGGTATTTGCTATTTAAATAGTTTCATTGTTTATTTAATGAGAGAAGCACATTTACTGAACTAAAATGTAAAAAGAAAACATTTGCAGTGTGAGTGGCAGTAGAAACTGCATCTTCCAGCGCACATATAAACATGTCACTCGTCGTAGGACCCATGTTTTCTTTATTGTTTTGTTTATCCACAACTATGTCTTATAGAATTAATCTCTTTTTGTGAGTGGATCTTTCTAACGTTCGCGAGGATCTTTTCATGGTCGATTCTTTCGAGGTTCGTCTCACAGACTCTTCGACTCGTGCGTCATGTTGATCACAGGAGCCCAGTGTGGGTTCGTTGAATCGTAAACTAGTGCGGGTTTTCCTAGATAAATTAATGAAATTTTTGTTCAGTAAATGTGCTTCTTTCATTTAATAAGCGATGAAACTATTTAAATAGCAAATACCTTGATGAAAGTGACGTGAGTGTGTCTTGATGGTACCATTGGAAATCTCTTCGCGGTTTATGTTCTCTAGACATAATTCCCGTCTTTTTTTTCGATAATTCCCTTGTTTGATCCTGATGAGTCATTTCCAGAGGAACAGTGAAGAAACGATTCATTTTATCCCTTTCAGAGCGTCTAGAACAACCAAATACACAACAAAACCTGCCCATGTTTCTCCGATGCTGTTGAAGTCAATGACATAGCTTACCGTTACCATGGGGACACGTGACGGTGCAAAGCCTCTAATGAAAGTTTATGAACAACAAAAGATCCTGAATTTTACTCTGGATGAATAAATGATCAAAGGAACCCTGAAGTTTAGACCAGACATGTCAAACTCAACAAAATTTGGCCCACAATATTTGTCCCGTGAGATCATATCAAATCTGTATTAGAGCTGCTCGCGGCTACAGATCGACTATAGAGACATTTATGGAGTAAGAAAACTTTCAAAAATATTTGTGCACATAGAATAGAAATCCGTGCATATTTGTCTGTAGTTGCACATAAAATAAATATTTGTAAACTCTCAAATGAGTCCAGTCGTACATAAAATATATTGTGTGTATTTTATCCATCAGAATACGAATTGAAAAATTACGACGTCAAGAATTACAATCACAAAATGAAAATTTACGATTACGCTTTCATCAGTACGAATACGAATTCACAGACGGAACTTTACTGTCAAAAATACGTCATCACTTCACAGACATTATCCATCGAGCAGAAGAAACATCGATCAAGATCAAGACTGTGCAGCTCAAGTTTGTATCAGAGTAAAAACAGTAATCGCACAACAAGGAGCTACAACAACTGAACAACAAGTGGGTTCATTCAAATTTATTGTAAAAATGTCTCGTCTTGTCACATTGAATTTGGGAACCAAACGCTGCTGTATAATATTGTGTAGAAACACCTCCTCTGAACGGGAAATTGCACCTATATGTTAGAAAACATAGTGGAGCCAGTTGGTGAACATCAGACGTAACGTTATCCCAGGGATCATTAGCAAATATCAGGTTCTCTGTAGGTTTAGATTAAAACATTGACGGCTACAGCCACAGCGAGCATCAGTCAGTCTGAACCTTCAGCTCAGCTGCATTTCTCGCATGAAATGTGATCAAAAGTTCCTCAGGACGCTGAAATGTCCCAGTTTACACCAAACACTACCAATCTATTTTATTTTTTTATCTTAAAAATACACTGGAAATCTTGCATTTTTACTGTGAGTGAGCTCGCCCCTCCACAGACCCGACCTGTGACAATGTGGCTTCAGATAAGTTTGAGTCGATACACCTTCTCTGATCACTTATTTATTTACTTTGTAAAGTAAAAACACAGATTCAAGAACATTTCACGTGTGTGAAGTTTGGAGCCGATGAGACTCAAATAAAATAAATCAGTTTATGAAACTAAAGTTCATCATTTCACTTCCTGTTTGGATGTGAACGTTTGTAACACACAGATCATTCTGTGATTTTGATGTTTCCACCATGTTCAAGGACCAAACCTAAACTACAGGATGAGACTAAATGTAGAGGGACACGATATTCACCAAAAACAATGTATTAACATATCAAAGTATCGACTTTCTTTTTGGCACTCTGCTCTCTATTTTAAGTCACTCCCCCTTCAGAGCACTATCAGCTTGAATCCCACTGATGAAACAACTGCAGGTTTGTCACGTTAAAGTGAAGTGCATCAGTTTGAGTTTTGTACAGAATCTTACAGCGAACATAAGAAGGATCTGGATCAGGGGATCAGAGGTTCTCAAACAGTTTGAGGACAGGGGCCCCTTATCGGTATGAAACCCCCGTGGTTCTTCTACAATGGTGTTCCAGGAAAATGAGTACAAACTGTGTTTACAACCAAATGTGGATGAAAGATGAATGTCACAGTTCTTATTGTTCTTTATTTAAGCAGCAAAACAGCAGCAGCCGTGTTGTTGGTGAAGTCTTTGGCAAACAAACTGTAGTATTCAGGTCATGATCAGTGTTATCACAGTTTTGATGAGCGAACATTATAACATAGAAGATTCTGGTAATTCCAGACCAATTCCATTTTAGTCATCACTGCTACTTCCTGTATTCCCGTATTGTTGTATGTATCTCTTTTTTTTTTTGTCTTTTTAACTTTTGTCACTGATGTAAAACCATGATGAACATTGACCACAGGGACCACGCACTAAACCAGGTCAGAATTAGAAAAGTATTTGAATCTGTCCAATGCACTTTAGGGGAAAAACTCTCCAGATATCCTCATGTTTACATCGTTTCACGTTTGTCGTCTCACGTTTATGTTATTTCACGTTTATATCGTCTCTTGTTTATGTCGTCTCACGTTTATATCGTCTCTTGTTTATGTCGTCTCACGTTTATATCGTCTCTTGTTTGTGTCGTCTCACGTTTATATCGTCTCTTGTTTGTGTCGTCTCACATTTATATCGTCTCTTGTTTGTGTCGTCTCACGTTTATATCGTCTCTTGTTTGTGTCGTCTCACGTTTATGTTATTTCGTTTATATCGTCTCTTGTTTATGTGTCGTCTCACGTTTATATCGTCTCTTGTTTATGTCGTCTCACGTTTATATCGTCTCTTGTTTGTGTCGTCTCACATTTATATCGTCTCTTGTTTATGTCGTCTCATTGTATATCGTCTCTTGTTTGTGTCGTCTCACGTTTATATCGTCTCTTGTTTGTGTCGTCTCACGTTTATATCGTCTCTTGTTTGTGTCGTCTCACGTTTATATCGTCTCTTGTTTGTGTCGTCTCACGTTTATATCGTCTCTTGTTTATGTCGTCTCACGTTTATATCGTCTCTTGTTTATGTCGTCTCACGTTTATGTTATTTCACGTTTATATCGTCTCTTGTTTATGTCGTCTCACGTTTATATCGTCTCTTGTTTATGTCGTCTCACGTTTATATCGTCTCTTGTTTATGTCGTCTCACGTTTATGTTATTTCACGTTTATATCGTCTCTTGTTTGTGTCGTCTTACGTTTATATCGTCTCTTGTTTGTGTCGTCTCACGTTTATATCGTCTCTTGTTTGTGTCGTCTCAGAAGCGTTGAAGAATGATGTGGAAGAAAGAAGACGTCAAAGTGTCTTGTGTCCTGAATAGAGTTTGACACAGACACAGCCCCATGTGCCCAGAGCCCGAGAGGATCACACACCACAGCTCAGAGCGTGATGGATGAGAGCAGCTTTTCTCTGTCCCAGAAAGAACCGAAGACAGAGGACGAGCGGGGACAAAAACACACGAAGACAGAGGACGAGCGGGGACAAAACACACGAAGACAGAGGACGAGCGGGGACAAAAACACACGAAGACAGAGGACGAGCGGGGACAAAGAGGAGGAGACTGTTTCACAATATGTTTTAAGTGCTCTGTCCTCGTGAGGCCGTAGTCACGAGTGCAGCGGTGCTCACTGTTTTGGTGCAAACGTCTTTGACCTTTAGGGCCTGTTTACACGAGAACACTTGCGGGTAAAAATGACAAAATAGTTGATCAGAATTGCCTCCCGTTTAGACAGTGACAACGTTTTTGGGGCTTAAAAATGCAAAAATCTGAAACCAACCTCCAGAGCGGAAAAGTTGATTACGTTCCACCGAAATGTTTCCGTCTACACTGCCCAAGACGCAAAACTCTGGTCAGATGTGCTCAGGTCGTGTACATGTTTACGTCACAAACATACAGGACACAGAAACAAACATGTCGCCTGGCATGCATACCAAATCGAATTCCACACACTTTTGCGTCACCGTATGCCCCAGAGTTTCTCCCGGAAAACACTTGTCTAAATAAAAAGCGAAGACGCGATGCCACTTTTGTGTCTTTTCTTCAGACCCTCATCATATAAACGAAGCCTCAGCCGTCATCGTTTCTCACAAAACACTTGAGTTGTGTTTTATTTTATTCACACACATTTTGGTCTTTCTTCTTCTGCAGGGATCACAAAAGGAACCGTAAGTAATATTGATTAAAACTCCATAAACTTGACCTCTCCGTGTCTCCAGATGCAGGTAAACATGTTCAAATCAGATGAAGGTTTTATTGGTACCAGTTTGAGCACAGGATACATGTGGGTCCTTTAAGTCAGAAGTGTCCAAACTATTAACCAGGCTGGCGCCACCTAGTGCCTCCACTCAATTTCATTTCTCTCCAGCGACTAGGTCAGGAATCAGAATACACTAGAAGCAGCTCTGCTTGTACAAGTGTCTCCATGGCCGAGCACCAAAGTCCATCTGTGACATGTTTGTGTCATATGAACATCTCACACTCTGAGGAGCTCAGGGACCGGCCTCCTGCTGGTGCCCAGAGTCACGACTAAACAAGGGGAGTCAGAGTTTCAGGTTCATGCAGCTAAAACCTGGAACAGTCTGAACATGTGAGACAGACTCTTCTGTGACGCTGTTTAAATCCAGACTCAAAACATTTCTGTTTAACTGTGCAAATAACTGAAAGGTTTTCATTCCGCACTCTTCTTCTCTACAATTTATGTCTCTCTTTTTTAATTTTAATCTTCATGATTATTTATGTTTTGATTTCTTTTTATTACGATTTTAATGTATTTCTTATTCTGTAAAAGCACTTTGAATTACTTTGTGTACGAATTGTGCTCTACAAATAAACTTACCTTGCCTTGCCTAGACAGTTTATTTATTTATTTATTTATTTATTTGAAAAGGGTCAGTGCACATTAATCAACATCAAAACAATGTAAATGTGCCCGAGTTCGCTGATAAGAGCTCATTTGCATCGGTAGTCCCTTTGCCAGATGTCAAAAAGGCGCCCTAAAAGAAAATACACTTAAAAGTTACACATCAAAAATGTACAATAAGATTACAAAAATACAATAAAAGTTTTAGTGTTCACACAACATCTAAAAAAAAAACAGTTTTAGACGGCGCACCGACCAATCAGCTGTGATCTGTGAAGTCATGACGTCAAACTCGTCGTGTCTGTCTGGGTCCCTTTTGTGGAACAGCACAACAGTAAACAAAGCGTCGAGATGGATGTAGACGAAGACAGACATTCTGTGTTGGTGACGATTCCCGAGATCGAGGATTTAAAGCTGGAACAAAGACAATGTTTGTTGAATTTTATCAAGGGGAAAGACGTTATTGTCCTTCTTCCTACTGGATTTGGCGCATTACAGACGTCACGACCAAATATCAGTGATTGGTTAAATTTAAAAAAGTACCCGCCTACTGTCGAGTGAAAGAATCCTAATATTGCGAGGTCAGACGATTTCCACCAAGTGAAACAGGCTGATGAATCAGACTTACAAACTATAGCCCAGGGGCTAAATGTGGCTCTCAGACAGATTACTGTGGCCCAATAGTCATAGTCTGTAGTCTGTTGATTCATTCTGTTGAATTTTAAATAAGAATAAAAAACAATAAAGTGGGAAAACAGTTTGTTATTTCATTTTTCCATTTTAGTGTCAAACAAAAAAAAAAACCTCTATTTTCGTATTTAATTTGAAATTTATCTCAAATAACACCAATAAAAAAAATTGTCTTGGGGCCTATTTTAATTTTGATATTTTATTCTCTTTGGTTTATTTGCCCCAGAAGTTCTGCTGCTCAGAGCCGTGAGTGAATTCTTGTGTGCTTCCTGTTTCTCGTCATGAAGTTCAACCGTGACCTTCTAAGACAAAGGTGTCAAACATAAGGCCCGGGGGCCAGATCCGGCCCTCCAAGACCTTTAATCTGGCCCTCGGATGATTTTCTACAAAAATATTTTAATGATATTTTCTCTTAAAATATTGTAAATTTTCTGCGGTGTTTATCACAGCAGCGTCTCCAGCGTCTCTGTACGTGGCCCCTCCCACCAGAGCAGCACAAATGAAGACTTGTCTCTTTCCAAACGCTCTTAAAGGACGATCGTTTTGACTGTTGACCGTGACACCCTCATCAGAAAAATGTCCAACATGAGAAAAGTGGAGCCGAGTGCAGGATTTTACAACAAAAATTGACTTTTTCCTATTTGCATTTTAATGTTAAAACATTGTGTCGAAATGGTCACATTTTTCTACAGCACTTTTCCACCTTCAATGCACTCAAAGCACTTTACAACAAGGAACCACTCACCCATTCACACACACATTCACACACCAGTGTATGCAGACACTGTGGGCAAGGTGGGTTAAGTGTCTTGCCCAAGGACACGATGACAGCATTAATCTGTGGGAGCTGGAATCACACCAGGCAACCTGTGGGTCAGTGGATCTGACCACTCAACCTGTGATGTTTATGTCGAGAGCTGAATTCAAACCACCAACCTTCAGATCAGTGGGCGAATGTTCTACCAACTGAGCTACTGCCGCCCCGAAATTGCATTTTTCTTAAAGTTTCAGGTTGTTCATAATATTATAATATTTTGTAAATGAAAGAGTTCATCAATTAAAAAAGATTTCTGTAATAGATTTGCGTTTCTCTGCACAAATATTTCAACTTATTTATATGGAGTATATACGTCATGAATTTTCTGATCCGGCCCCTCTGGGATCAAAGTGGTTGGCCATGGCCCCCGGACCAAAATGAGTTTGACACATCTGTTCTAAAACGTGAAGTAAACGCGCCGCTATAAAAGAAGACGACATGTTTGTCCACAAAACTGCAACCATTTTTCAGTTAAGTTCTTCTAGCAACAGAACTTGCAGTAGTTCTGATCACAGGCTCCTTTGTGCAGTTTTCAGGTGTCATCTTTACACAGACATGTAGCACACCCCCAGAGTGATGTCAGTGTAAAGTCTCCACATCATCCAGACAGTCATTCATTTCATTTTGACTTAATATGACTGTATTTGTACTGTGCTTGGGACAACTGGATGCTTTTTTTAAGGATAAATCTTTAACACATTTTCCCCAAAACAAAACTGTTGAAATGAAATCTGTAATTTTCCTCCACAGAGAGTGAGGAGAGAGTCATCGTGAGGACATTTAAAGTGTTATAAAAGTCTGTCCTCGGGTTCACTCAGAGATGTTGGTGTTTCGTTGTTTAAATAAACTCAGAGGTGTTTTCTTTAGCTCCTGTCGGTTGCTTTGTCTCCGTCTCGTGTGAACGTGTCCGTGTGATGGACCGCTGTTTGAGACGCTTATCTGACCGCTGCCTCGGATCAATATAAGACCTGTCAGAGTCGTCCAATCTGAGCCCGGGTCACACCTGATCAATATAAGACCCTAATCCTGGTCTGGGGTCCGGTCTCAGGTCAGGACTCGGGTCAGGAGTCAGGTCAGGACTTGTGGGCTACTGCAGGACGTGTGTTTGTGCAGATAATCTCCGTGCAGACACACACCTCATTAACACCTCTGTATCTACACCTGCAGTACCGCTGTCTGCCTCCAGATCAGGGGGGCGCTCACGAGTCGACCTCAAACTCAACTAATGTGTGTTTATATTTGGATGGAAGTACTGAGTAGTGACAGAAGTACTTTTGTAACTGCACTGGTCTTTTGTTGTGTCCTCCAGCGTCTCTGGGTTAAATCTGTCCAATCGTCCAATCAGATTTTTTAATTTTTTTACACAAAGGAGCTCAATTGCCACGTTTACATGAGAGATTTAATTCTGAATAAAAATCATTTACCAGAACTAAACCAGGACTAAACCACGTTTAAACCAGGACTAAACCAGGTTAAACCAGGTTTAAACCAGGACTAAACCAGGTTAAACCAGGTTAAACCAGGACCAAACCAGGTTTAAACCAGGACTAAACCAGGTCTAAACCAGGTCTAAACCAGGTAAACCAGGTTAAACCAGGACTAAACCAGGTCCAGGTTTAAACCAGGACTAAACCAGGTTTAAACCAGGGTCTAAACCAGGTCTAAACCAGGACTAAACCAGGTAAACCAGGACTAAACCAGGACTAAACCAGGACTAAACCAGGTTCTAAACCAGGTTTAAACCAGGTAAAACCAGGACTAAACCAGTAAACCAGGACTAAACCAGGTTTAAACCAGGAAACTAAACCAGGTTTAAACCAGGACTAAACCAGGTCTAAACCAGGACTAAACCAGGACTAAACCAGGTTTAAACTAAACCAGGACTAAACCAGGACTAAACCAGGACTAAACCAGGACTAAACCAGGTTTAAACCAGGTAAACCAGGACTAAACCAGGAAACCAGGTAAACCAGGTAAACCAGGACTAAACCAGGACCCAGGTTTAAACCAGGACTAAACCAGGAAACTTAAACCAGGACTAAAACCAGGTCTAAACCAGGAAAACCAGGACTAAACCAGGTAAACCAGGTCTAAACCAGGACTAAACCAGGTCTAAACCAGGACTAAACCAGGTAAACCAGGACTAAACCAGGTCTAAACCAGGTCTAAACCAGGGACTAAACCAGGAAACTAAACCAGGTCCTAAACCAGGTTTAAACAGGACTAAAACCAGGTTTAAACTGCTAAACTTTTTAACATAAAAAAAAATACAATTCATATTTTACAGAATTGAGTTCAGTGTTTTTCTCGCCCACTCCTGGTTTAAATAGATAAAAAGTGAGCAGTGTGGACACAGGTTTGTGTGATTTTCTCTTGACATTTCCTTTATTATCCCCACATTAAGTCCACACATGTGTCCAGAGTGACCAATGAGCCTTTTCACAATAAAACGCCCATTTCCACAGAAAACCAATAACCTGGCAACCCCGCCGCCCCGGCCCGCCGCCCCACACGCGCTGCCGCTGCTCCCACTGTTTCACCGTTTAAAGAAACAACAAGTGTCAGTGTCACTCTCTTCTTCTCGTCCTGTGACCCCGAACACTCCTGCGCTGAAGTCCGCTCCGTGTGGACGTCATTGATCGAGTGTCAGCCATCTTACCTCTGCGCCGCTCCCGCCACGTCGCCTCTTTATGTCTCACTCCGGCGGACGTGAAAAGCGGGCGAGTGTCCGGGCGGGCGTCGGGCGTTCCCATGACCCCGCCGCGGCCTTTAGCCCGTCCTCTGAATGCGGCCGGAGCGGTGGTCAGGGGCCCGGGGTTAAGGCCGGGGCAGCGGGGGTCGAGCCTGGAACATCTGATTTTAAACCTCCCCAATATGGCCGCTGTCACAGAGGAGGAGGAGGACTTCACCTAACGCACCAACGCTTTGTGTCAGGGGGATACAAAGACGATTAAGACGTGAAGAAGCTGATCAATAACCAGAGAAGAGAAGAAGACGAAGAGGAGGAAGAACATGTGAGCAGAGGTCAGGGACTGAACCTCTGTCCACGTCCTGTTAAATACAACTTTATTAACAGACACGTGGACACGGAGAGAACATCAGAGCGACCGGACGTCCCAATACACACATCAAGAATCTCGACTTCCGGTCATCGCGCAATTCATACTGGGAAGGATTTTCCAAAAAAGTGAGCATCAAACCTCCATGTTTGTTTTCCCAGTGGGATACGTCGATCTTTTCAAGTCTTTTGAACCATATCACTTTTGTTTCTGGTTCTGATATTGTCATATTTTAGTTTTGGGATTCGGACATCGTTAATTGTTGTGGTTGTTGGATCCTAACAGCGGAAAACGACTCGAGAAATGTGTTTGTGAACTTCCATAAATGCAAAAGTGAATCAGATGTGTGTGACTCAAACCTCTGTTCAAACTGTTTCTCTTCCCAACGGAATTGAAAAATAGTGAAAGGTGAAGGTGATGGGCAGGATTGATCCACAGGAAGAACCAAAAAGGAAACATTTGACTGACGAAATCATCCTGAGTTTGTAGAGAACATTTTGTATGTGGAGCGACGACAAAACAAAATCCCGTTTGTTAATGGAGAGAAGCAGAAGACAAACAGACTGAGCTGCACTTTCTTGTTGTTGTGGTTTTACAGCAACATCACGTCTTGGTCTCTTTGCAGTGGAAGATGTTTCTTGGTGAACAGTTGGAGCCTTTCACTTTGGCGTTGACTTTTTAAATTCGTAACTGAGGTTGAGCGAAGGATCGGGGTTTTGTTTTGTTGTCGCTCCACATACAAAATGTTCTCTGCAAACTTGGAATGATTTAGTCAGACAAATGTTTCCTTTTTTGGTTCTTCCTGTGGATCAATCCTGCCCATCGCCTTCACCTTTCACTATTTTTCAATTCCGTCGGGAAGAGAAACAGTTTGAACAGAGGTTTGAGTCACACACATCTGATTCACTTTTGCATTTATGAAGTTCACAAACACATTTCTCGCACCGTTTTCCGCTGTTAGGATCCAACAACCACAACAATTAACGATGTCCGAATCCCAAAACTAAAATATGACAATATCAGAACCAGAAACAAAAGTGATATGGTTAAAAGACTTGAAAAGATCGACGTATCCCATCGAGAAAACAAACATGGAGGTTTGATGCTCACTTTTTCAGAAAATCCTTCCCAGTATGAATTGTGCAATGACCAGAAGTCCGAGATTCTTGATGCGTCTGTTAACGGACATGTGGACACAGGGAGAACATCAGAGCGACCAGGGATGGGCATTTGATTAAATTTTCTTTTCACTGTTGTAGTGCAGCAAAAGCTAAAAAATCACAGGGAACTACATAGACCATGATCCTTTGCTCCATTTCAGTGCAGACGACAAGAAGAAATAACAGTTCTAACACTTTTAAGTCTTAGTTCTTTGGATTAAGTCTTGTCGACGCATTTTAAGAGGAAAAAGTCACATATTCACAGTTTTGTTCGTAGCCTCCACAAAATATCATAATAAATATCGTACCGTGAGATTTGGATATTGTTACATTCTTAATCATTAACGTTTTTATATTAAAATTATCATCATTATTATTATTATTATTACTAGATCTAGAGCCACATCAGCCCATTTGACTTTATAATGTGTTTAATGCAGATTTACATTAAACACATCATCAAACTCCTGCACGATCCTGTACTGGAGAGACCTGGTTTAGTCCTGGTTTAGTCCTGGTTTAGTCCTGGTTTAGACCTGGTTTAGACCTGGTTTAGACCTGGTTTACCTGAGTTAGACCTGATTTAGACCTGGTTTAGACCTGGTTTAGACCTGGTTTAGACCTGAGTTTAGACCTGATTTAGACCTGATTTAGACCTGAGTTAGACCTGGTTTAGACCTGGGTTAGACCTGGTTTAGACCTGGTTTAGACCTGGTTTAGACCTGAGTTAGACCTGGTTTAGACCTGAGTTAGACCTGATTTAGACCTGGTTTAGTCCTGGTTTACCTGGTTTGGACCTGATTTAGACCTGGTTTAGACCTGGTTAGACCTAGTTAGACCTGGTTTTAGACCTGGTTTAGACCTGGTTTAGACCTGGTTTAGACCTGAGTTAGACCTGATTTAGACCTGGTTTATTAGACCTGGACCTTTTAGACCTGGTTTTAGACCTGGTTAGACTTGGTTTAGACCTGAGTTAGACCTGGTTTAGACCCTGGTTTAGACCTGGTTTAGTCCTGGTTTTAGACCTGGTTTAGACCTGGTTTAGACCTGGTTTTAGACCTGGTTTAGACCTGGTTTAGTCCTGGTTTAGACCTGTTTAGAC
Organism: Boleophthalmus pectinirostris; assembly: GCF_026225935.1. Classification (NCBI taxonomy): domain Eukaryota; kingdom Metazoa; phylum Chordata; class Actinopteri; order Gobiiformes; family Gobiidae; genus Boleophthalmus; species Boleophthalmus pectinirostris. The sequence continues at coordinate 35,279,287 of NW_026571095.1, read as the reverse complement.
CTGGTTTAGACCTGGTTTTAGACCTGGTTTAGTCCTGGTTTAGACCTGGTTTAGACCTGGTTTAGTTTAGACCTGGTTTAGTCCTGGTTTAGACCTGATTTAGTCCTGGTTTAGACCTGGTTTAGACCTGGTTTAGTCCTGGTTTAGTCCTGGTTTAGTCCTGGTTTAGTCTGGTTTAGACCTGGTTTAGACCTGATTAGACTGGTTTAGTGGTTTAGACCTGGTTTAGACCTGGTTTAGACCTGTTTAGACCTGGTTTAGACCTGGTTTAGACCTGGTTTAGACCTGGTTTAGACCTGGTTTAGACCTTTTTAGACCTGTTTAGTCCTGGTTTAGACCTGGTTTAGACCTGGTTTAGACCCTGGTTTAGACCTGGTTTACCTGGTTTAGACCTGGTTTAGACCTGGTTTTAGACCTGGTTTAGACCCTGGTTTAGACCTGAGTTTTAGTCCTGGTTTAGACCTGGTTTAGTCCTGGTTTAGTCCTGGTTTAGACCTGGTTTAGTCCTGAGTTTAGACCTGGTTTAGTAGACCTGGTTTAGACCTGAGTTAGACCGGTTTAGACTGGTTTAGACCTGGTTTAGACCTGGTTAGACCTGGTTTAGACCTGGTTTAGACCTGGTTTAGTTTTAGTCCTGGTTTAGACCTGGTTTAGACCTGGTTTAGACCTGGTTTAGACCTGAGTTAGACCTGGTTTAGACCTGGTTTAGACCTGGTTTAGTCCTGGTTTAGACCTGGTTTAGACCTGGTTTAGTCCTGGTTTAGACCTGGTTTAGACCTGGTTTAGACCTGGTCCTGGTTTAGACCTGGTTTAGTCCCTGGTTTAGACCTGGTTTAGACTGGTTAGACCTGGTTTAGACCTGGTTTAGTCCTGGTTTAGACCTGGTTTAGGGTTTAGACCTGGTTTAGTCCTGGTTTTAGACCCTGGTTTAGTCCTGAGTTTTAGACCTGGTTTAGTGTTAGACCTGGTTTAGACCTGGTTTTAGACCTGGTTAGACCTGAGACCTGGTTAGACCTGTTTAGACCTGGTTTAGACCCTGGTTTAGTTTAGACCTGGTTTAGACCTAGTTTAGTCCTGTTTTAGACCTGGTTTAGACCTGAGTTAGACCTGATTTAGACCTGGTTTAGTCCTGGTTTAGACCTGGTTTAGTCCTGGTTTAGACCTGGTTTAGACCTGGTTTAGACCTGAGTTAGACCTGGTTTAGACCTGGTTTAGACCTGGTTTAGACCTGGTTTAGACCTGTTTAGACCTGAGTTAGACCTGAGTTAGACCTGGTTTAGACCTGGTTTAGACCTGAGTTAGACTTGGTTTAGACCTGAGTTAGACCTGATTTAGACCTGAGTTAGACCTGGTTTAGACCTGGTTTAGACCTGAGTTAGACCTGGTTTAGACCTGGTTTAGACCTGGTTTAGACCTGGTTTAGACCTGGTTTAGACCTGGTTTAGAGACCTGGTTTAGTCCTGGTTTAGACCTGGTTTAGACCTGGTTTAGACCTGGTTTAGACCTCCTGGTTTAGACCTGGTTTAGACCTGGTTTAGTCCTGGTTTAGACCTGGTTTAGTCCTGGTTTCTGGTGTAGACCTGGTTTAGACCTGGTTTAATCCTGGTTTAGATCTGGTTTAGACCTGGTTTAGTCCTGGTTTAGTCCTGGTTTAGACCTGGTTTAGTCTTGGTTTAGACCTGGTTTAGACCTGAGTTAGACCTGGTTTAGACCTGGTTTAGTCTTGGTTTAGACCTGGTTTAGACCTGAGTTAGACCTGGTTTAGACCTGAGTTAGACCTGAGTTAGACCTGAGTTAGACCTGGTTTAGACCTGGTTTAGACCTGAGTTAGACTTGGTTTAGACCTGAGTTAGACCTGATTTAGACCTGAGTTAGACCTGGTTTAGACCTAGTTTAGACCTGGTTTAGACCTAGTTTAGACCTAATTTAGACCTGGTTTAGACCTGAGTTAGACCTGATTTAGACCTGGTTTAGTCCTGGTTTAGACCTGATTTAGACCTGAGTTTAGACCTGGTTTAGACCTGAGTTAGACCTGATTTAGACCTGGTTTATACCTGAGTTAGACCTGAGTTAGACCTGGTTTAGACCTGAGTTAGACTTGGTTTAGACCTGAGTTAGACCTGATTTACACCTGAGTTAGACCTGGTTTAGACCTGGTTTAGACCTGAGTTAGACTTGGTTTAGACCTGAGTTAGACCTGATTTAGACCTGAGTTAGACCTGGTTTAGACCTGGTTTAGACCTAGTTTAGACCTAATTTAGACCTGGTTTAGACCTGAGTTAGACCTGATTTAGACCTGGTTTAGTCCTGGTTTAGACCTGATTTAGACCTGGTTTAGACCTGGTTTAGTCCTGGTTTAGACCTGGTTTAGTCCTGGTTTTGACCTGGTTTAGACCTGGTTTAGTCCTGGTTTAGACCTGGTTTAGTCCTGGTTTTGTTTAGGGTTTAGACCTGGTTTAGTCCTGGTTTAGACCTGGTTTAGACCTGGTTTAGACCTGGTTTAGGGTTTAGTCCTGGTTTAGTCCTGGTTTAGACCTGGTTTAGTCCCTTGGTTTAGACCTGGTTTAGACCTGGTTTAGACCTGGTTTAGACCTGGTTTAGTCTTGGTTTAGACCTGGTTTAGACCTGAGTTAGACCTGGTTTAGACCTGGTTTAGTCTTGGTTTAGACCTGGTTTAGACCTGAGTTAGACCTGGTTTAGACCTGGTTTAGTCTTGGTTTAGTCCTGGTTTAGACCTGAGTTAGACCTGGTTTAGACCTGGTTTAGTCTTGGTTTAGACCTGGTTTAGACCTGAGTTAGACCTGGTTTAGTCCTGGTTTATCCAACTGGGACATTTCTTGTTTAAATCAGTGTTTTTAAAAGTGTTAAAATGAACAGTAAAGGAGCTGGATTGACACCTTGAATTTTCTGTTTGGCTTTTCTTTCTTTCTTTTTTTTTTTTTTTTTTTTTCTTTTCCAGTCAAACCAAAGTCCATTGATCCGCCGATGTTTGGTCCTTCGCTGTCAAATTATCCACGCCTCCTCACGCCTCCTCACGGTCCGACAGAGACAGAGAGAGAGAGAGAGACTCGGAGGAGGAGGACAGGAGAGAGAGAAAGAGAAAGAGGAGAAGGAGGAGGAGGAGAAGTGGACGGTGGGACATATGGACAAAGCCGGGGGACAGATTTCTTTGTGATTCGTGATAAAACGCTCGTGTGTAGGTGTGCGTCCGGACCGCGGGCCTTAAACGGGATCATCCGCCCGTTTAACAGCTTCACCGTGCGGGACAAAGACCGAGAGAAAACAGAGAGAGAACGGAGAGAAACGGAGAGAAACGGAGCGATAGAGAGGGAAGAGAGAGTGAAAGGAGAGAGAACACAGGGGCCAGTGTGAGGCTCCGCGGCCTCAATGGGCCCCGGTCCTCAGCTATGACGGCAATGCACCAGCAGCACAGCAGGGGACGAAGAAGAGGAAGAGGAGGAAGAGGAAGAAGAGAAGAAGAAGAGGAGGAAGAAGAAGAGGAGGAAGAGGAAGGGGAGGAGGAGGAAGAAGAGGAGGAGGAGGGATGGGTGTAAAGGAGAGTTGAATTCACAAGAAAAAAGTGTAAAAAAAAAAATTAAAAATCGTCGAAAATTAAACAGATTCGAGAAAATTGGTGAAGTTTTGTTCTAGTTTGAAGCTTCAGGACTAAACCAGGTCTAAACCAGGAGTCTAAACCAAGTAAACCAGGTAAACTAAACCACAAGACTAAATTATGACTAAACAAGGACAAAACCTGGACTAAACCAGGTCTAAATCAGGTCCAAACCAGAACTAAACCAGGACTAAACCAAGACTAAACCAGGTCTAAACCAGGACTAAACCAGGTCTAAACCAGGACTAAACAAGGATTAAACCAGGTCTAAATCAGGATTAAGTCAGGACTGAACCAGGTCTACACCAGGTCTAAACCAGATCTAAACCTGGACAAAACAAGGATCGAACAAGGACTAAAATAGGACTAAACCAGAACCAGACCAGAACTAGACCAGGGCTGAAAAGGGAGCCAAACCAAAACTAAACTACGACTGAACCAGGCCTCAACCAGAACTAAACCAGGTCTAAATCAGGTCTAAACCAGGACTAAATCAGGCCTAAACCAAGATTAAACCAGGATTAAGTCAGGACTGAACCAGGACTAAACCGAGGTTAAACAAGGTCTAAATCAGAACTAAACCAGGACTAAACAAGGACTAAACCAGGTCTTGAGTGTTTGTGGAGGAATCACTTATCCTCTGCTGTGGGAGGGTTTTGTGTTTTCTGTCTCTCGCCTCACAGCAAAAAGGTTCTGGGTTCAATTCCCCTTTTCCTCTGTATTTTGTGTTTCTTTTTGTTTTTTGTTTGTTTTTTTGTCGCTCTCTCCTCCTCGTCTTTGTGTGTTTGTGGAGGAGGTCGTGTGCCGCTGTTCCGTCCTCTCTCTCCTCTGTCGTCCTGCAGACACTTGACCCTGTGTTTAAACTCTTTTAGCCCGTGTCACCCTCCGCTCTCTGACCGTTCTCTCTCTCTGTTTCTCTCTTTCTTTCTTTCTTTTCTCTCTGTCCTGTGAATAGGTCATATGCTGCTGGTCCACTCTCCTCCTCCTCCTCCTCCTCCTCCTCCTCTTCTTCTTCTCTTCCTCATCTTCCGCCACTTGACCCGTGTTTAAAGTTCCTCTTTGTTCGTCTGAGTCCAGGAGGAGGACGACGTCTTCATTAAGGCTCCACGTCGATCGAGGGTTTTCATTTTTATATTAAAGGTCCGATATTACAAAAAAGAAAAAAAGGTTTAGTCCTAGATTAGACCTGGAATAGTCCTGGTTTGGCCCGGTTCTTTCACACCGACTCCATTTGAACCAGAAGCTCTTCGATGGGTTGGTTTTTTGTTGTTTTTGTTGTTTTTCGTTGATTTTCGTTGGGTTGTTTTTGTTGGGTTGTTTTTCGTTGGTTTTCGTTGGTTTTCATTGGTGTAAAAGCTTCAGTTGCACTTCGATTTGGCCGAAACTTCAAAAAAACAGGTGATCTCGGTCGCACCAAATGCCAAAATCTGGTCGGTTCCTCTGGCGAGAACCTGAACTCGGGTCCAAACCAGAGACTGTTGGTCCAAACCAACTATTCCAAATGCATCATGGGAGTAAAGACTAATGATTTAATTTCCTGTTTGTGGTGAGTGAAGAAGACAAGGGGCGAACCTCAAACCGCAGCCAAACGTGCTCCAAGTAACAGTGGAGCGATCAAAAGAAACAGATCTGTGTTGATGAGCTACTGGGAGTTTCCCTGAAGCGGCCGTGTGGACTTAGACCTGCACGACTTCATCTGAGACCAGCATCTGCTACTGGCAGATCCACCAGGTCGACCTGTGTGCACCAGGCTGGTGGGCCCCCACGCCCTGGTTAAGGGGTATGACGGGTGCCAGGGTTGGGTCTGGACCCCTGCCCCTCAGCTGGCAGTCCAGGTTTGCGAGTCCCCTGCCTCAAGTGGAGGAGTTCAAGTATCTCAGGGTCTTGTTCTCGAGTGAGGGGAGGATGGAGCGTGAGATTGACAGGTGGATCAGTGCAGTGATGTGTCGGGCCGTTGTGGTGAAGAGGAGCTGAGCCGAAAGGCAAAGCTCTTGATTTACTGTCAGTCTATGTTCCTCCCCTCACCTCTGGTCATGAGCTCTGGGTAATGACCGAAAGGACGAGATCGCGGATACAAGAGGCACAAATGAGTTTCCTCCGCAGGGTGTCTGGGTGCTCCCTTAGAGACAGAGTGAGGAGCTCAGTAACACGAGAGGAGCTTGGGGTAGAGCCGCTGCTCCTCCACGTTGAGAGGAGCAGTTGAGGCTCGGGCATCTGTTCCGGATGCCTCCTGGGCGCCTCCCTCAGGAGGTGTTCTGGGCATGTCCCACCGGGAGGAGACCCCAGGAAGACCTGGACACACTGGAGGGACTATGTCTCTGGACTGGCCTGGGAACACCTCGGGTTCCCCCGGAGGAGCTGGAGGACGTGTGTGTGGAGAGGGAAGTCTGGGAGTCCCTGCTTAGACTGATGCTTCTGCGACCCGGACCCGGATAAGCAGAAGAAAATGGATGGATGGATGGAGCTCCCTGGGTCAGGGAGGATCTTAGGCAGGAGTCAAGAAACTGTGTCTGCTGGAGGTCGTCCTCTGCTCAGGGGGGACAGGGACTGGACCACCGTCTCTGTACCTCATGAGGAGGGAGGCCACTGGGCGAGAATAGTCCTGTTATAGACCTGGAATAGTCCTGGTTCAGCCCTAGATTAGACCTGGATCAGTCCTCTTATAGACCTGGTTTAGATCTTGTACTCGGGAAAGCCAAATCTTTGTTTTGGTGGTACTTGGTGTGAAAAGTTTGAGAGCCTCTGGTCTTGTGATTTGGTAAATATTTGCACCAGATGCCCTTCCTGTCACAATCTAAAACAACATGTGGCATTTTTGAGGATTGAACCAGCAACCTCTGCCTGGACCTGATCTTATTTTTCATGTTTGAACAAAATTTCAGAGTTGAGTTCACAAACTGTGTCCTGTCTGTGTTTTCCTGTCGGAGAATCAAACATGAACTGTCTTATCTTTCAACATTTATTCATTTATTTATTCATTCAGATTTTTTAAATTATTATTTATTCAGGTTAAACTGGACAGGAAATGATGAGGTTGCCAGATTCTGCACTAAACCTTTTAACGTGATCGCTCCTTTTTCTTTTACTCGAGGCTTTCAGGACGACGATCAATTCTCAAAACAAACTCCAACATGGCCGCCCTTTCAGCGCCTCGTTAGCGGGACATTAGGACACTTAACGCCGCGTCCTCCGCGCTCTCTCGCTTTGTCCTCCTCCTCGTCTTCACTCATCCCTCTCTTCTCTCCCTCTCACCTTTGTGCCTCGTGAATGGACCGGCCCAAATTAACCCAGACCAGGCACTTTTTTTTCTTTTTTTTTTTTGTGTGTGTGTGTTTGTTTTCCGGCAGAATCGCGGGACAATGCGGCACGCGCGTCGGCCATCTTGGGAAGGTCCGACGGCACTGACCGGCGCCTCTCTAGAGCGAGTCGTTCCTCTGTTTGCTCTGCTCTCAGGGCTCGAGCACCACTCCACGGGACGGCGTCTATTGTGCGGCGCTAGAACACAGGCGGCGATTGTCAGATAGGGTCAGAGTGCGGGGAGGTGACGGGCGGGTTCGAGACGCGCTGAAACGTAAACACAAGAGCGCGGGACGAAGAGAGAGAGGCTTTGAGAGTGGACAAAAGTGAAGACCTGCACCTGCTGTCCACCGGGCGTTTCAATATCCATATTTTCGCAGCTTAAAGTCTTGGTTAACTGTCGGCACTGATCTGTCTGCGGGTTTAGTCCGAGTCACACGAGAAAAATACAACCTGAGGACGTGTGGTCATTTGCAAATGACCGCCGCACCTCTGTTTTACTTGCAGAGCATTCGCACGAGATAAATAAAGTCCATATTCGCACAGGATTAATATAACCTGTGGACCTTTGTTGATTTGTAATAATTGCGGAGGATTCCTGAGATCTTAATCCCATGTGAATCCGCCTTGTCTGTAATTTGTAAAGTAAATATTTCGTCGCAAATTACCGACTATATTTTTGCCAAACACAGACGTCCGGTGATAAAACCGGGGTCAGCCTCATCATCAGAAGAGCCTCTAGTCAGAAAATCCATGTTCAGGTCGTGTTAGAAATTGTTACAAATGAAATTGTATTTCAAGTTTTAAATATTTTAAAAAGTAAATATTAAAAGTAATAAATATATTAAACCCTTAAAATACAGCAAAAATGTTTGAGGAAATAATGATTTGGGTGGAAATGGCTTAAGTCTTAAGTGTAACAGGGTTAATAATTGTCTGATTTTCAGGCAACAACTTGTCAAAATGTTCAGTAATTCGAGCTCTACAACCTTCATTTCAATTTTATTTTAAATCTTTTTCTTTTAATATAACATTGGTGGGTTTGTAAACCAACAAATGAAGTCATGCTGGCCTTAGCTAATGCTGTTATGCATGATTATGTGTTTTCCTGTCAATATCTCAAAAAATGTTGATGTTGCAGCCATTTTTAATTGGTAAACATCCAAAAGTTTACTAATTCTTCCCTGATATCCAGAGATTATTCCCTGTTGCTTTCATCAAATAAACATTCAATTGTTCAAGAGAAATGTTGCTGACAAACCAATAGAAGAGGGAATGATTTTCTGACTAGTGGGACTTCTGACTAGTGGGCTTTCTGACTAGTGAGCTTTGACTAGTGGGCTTCTGACTAGTTGACTAGTTCTGACTAGTGGTCTGACTTCTGACTAGTGGGCCTTCTGACTAGTGGGCTTTTGACTAGTGGGCTTCTGACTAGTGGGCCTTCTGACTAGTGACTAGTGGGCTTTCTGACTAGTGACTAGTGGGCCTTCTGACTAGTGGGCTTTCTGACTAGTGGCCTTCTGACTAGTGGGCTTTCTTACTAGTGGGCTACTAGTGAGCCTTCTGACTAGTGGGCTTTCTGACTAGTGGGCTTTCTTCTGACTAGTGGGACTAGTTCTGACTAGTGGGACTAGTTCTGACTAGTCTGGGCTTTCTGACTAGTGGGCTTTCTTCTGACTAGTGGACTAGTCTTTCTGACTAGTGGGCTTCTGACTAGTGGCTGACTAGTGGGACTAGTCCTTCTGACTAGGGGACTTTCTGACTAGTGGTCTTTCTGACTAGAGGCTTTCTCGATAAAACTCGTCTCGTGTGAGTTTACATCTCAGAGTTTCTTGTTGTAGTTGTGTCTTTTCTGTCTGTTTCTTTTCTATTTCAGTCTCTGTCAGAGTCATTTACAGACGTTGTTCAAATCGTCCAAATCGGCGCCGATCACATGACTCTGGACTCAATCTGGACTCGAATGTTATGGTTCAATCAGGTATCAGATAATATAAATATATAACACACAGGATACGACAGTTTTGTTTGTTTTTTTTAACTGAGGTGTGGGATTTACTCAGGGACGTCCAGTCAGTGTCCGTCTGTCCCAGCGTCTGTTGTACTAGAGACTCTCGCTCTGGGACGTCTGGGCCGTGTCGTGCTCAGGCGCTGTTACCTGTGGTTCTGTGGCTCATGTTCACACCTGTGCGGCCGATGATCCGGTCTCAGTCCCGGTCTGGTCCCGGTCTCAGTTCTGGTTCAGTCCTGGTTTAGTCCTGGTTTAGTCCTTGTTTTAGTCCTGGTTTAGATCTTGTTTAGACCTGGTTTAGTTCTGGTTTAGTCCTGGTTTAGTTCAGACCCATATTGGAGAATAGTCCTGGTTTAGACCTGGTTTAGATCTTGTTTAGACCTGGTTTAGTCCTGGCTTAGGTCTGGTTTAGTCTTGGTTTAGATCTTGTTTAGACCTGGTTTAGACCTGGTTTAATCCTGGTTTAGATCTTGTTTAGACCTGGTTTAGTCTTGGTTTAGGTCTAGTTTAGACCTGGTTTAGACCTGGTTTAATCCTGGTTTAGACCTGGTTTAGTCCTGGTTTAGATCTTGTTTAGACCTGGTTTAGATCTGGTTTAGATCTTGTTTAGACCTGGTTTAATCCTGGTTTAGATCTTGTTTAGACCTGGTTTAATCTTGGTTTAGGTCTAGTTTAGATCTTGTTTAGACCTGGTTTAGTCTTGGTTTAGGTCTAGTTTAGACCTGGTTTAGACCTGGTTTAATCCTGGTTTAGACCTGGTTTAGATCTTGTTTAGACCTGGTTTAGTCCTGGTTTAGATCTTGTTTGGACCTGGTTTAGTCCTGGTTTAGGTCTAGTTTAGACCCGGTTTAGTCCTGGTTTAGGTCTAGTTTAGACCCGGTTTAGTCCTGGTTTAGGTCTTGTTTAGACCTGGTTTAGACCTGTTTTAATCCTGATTTAGTTCAGACCCATATCGGAGAATAGTCCTGATTTAGACCTGGTTTACTCCTGGTTTAGTTCTGGTTTTAGACCTGGTTTAGTTCTAGTTTTAGTCCTAGTTTAGTGCTGGTTTTAGTCCTGGTTTAGTGCTTTTTTTTAGTCCTGGTTTAGTCCTGGTTTAGACCTGCGTGTTTCTGGACTTGTGAAGGATCGCAGGGAGAGAAAGTCCTAATCTAAATCCAATATTTGCGTTGATAATTCGCCGTGGTCCGAGCGGAGACCTCCTCTTGTGTCTGGAGTCATTAATTTGTCGGTGACAGAGTTACAGCAGCGCAGCATATGGAGCCTTTCTCAGCCTCCACACTCGCCCCAGGATCCTATCAAACAAATCAACACGATCCGGAGCTGATCAAACACCACGATGAGTCCAGATCATAAAGTTTGTCGCACAAAGTCTGTGGATCATTAACTTTCCAAACGGAGTTATCGCCCAAGAGAATCTCACATTTACTTTATACTTTACAATTTTCCTTATTGGGCACAGTAAAAAAACGCAGCGCCAGAACGTAAACAACACAGAAACTGAAAACTAAAGCTCCAATGTGTCACTTTTTTAGACAGAATGAAAGCACAAAACTGATTTTTTATTGAATAAAAACATCAGAAATTATATTAAAAGTATGGATTTAAAAACTTTTCATGGAGTCTGGTATCAGGTTTTTTTTGGTTCTGACTCGACTTAGACTTGGGCCTGTTTTGACCCGAGTCCAAGGCCTGTTCTGACCCGACTCTGGACCTGTTCTGACCCGAGTCTGAGGCCTGTTCTGACCTGGTTCTCTTTGGCAGCCCTCAGATCTGTTCTGTGATTGGTTCTCCTTTTCACTAACAAAAGTATTTTATTTTCATGATTCCAGTATCTTTGTTCTGCTGTTGTGGTGGATAATTGGTATTTTCTTATACCAATATTTACATTTTTAAATATAGAGAGGAAAGAAAAGAGAGAAGAAACAATCACAAAATCACTTTTATAAAAATAAAAACAAGGTGCATTTATCTGGAACATAAAATTGTTTATTTAATTTGTGTAAAAACCATAGACCAGAGGTCACTATCTGACAGACCGGGGTCCGAGTCCAGACCCAGACACCATCTCATACGGACCTGGACAGGGTCAGCCCAGTGTTCCTGATGTTCCTCCAATTGTGAAAGGTTTCGATGTTCCCTGTTAAAACCACGGGTCGTCCTCATCACGAGTTCTCATCATGAACTCATAAAACAGCAGCAGAACTTTGTACAAACTCACCACATCAGCTCGGAGCAGAAGCTCTGAGTTTGGGAAACAGCAGCAGCAACAGCGATAAAGACACAGACACTCACCACAGTGTGCGGGCCCTCAGGACGGGGCTGGGCTCTGGTCCTTGGTCTTGTGTCGTCCTCCAGGTGTGTTGGTCAGATGGTCCGGAGGCTCCGTCAGCACTGTGGACTGGGTCCCAGTGGTTCTGTGCAGGAAAAGCAAGAATACTCTGCTCCTGTCCTCCTCACTCGAGGACTGCGGCTGGTTTTGAGGTGGTGCAGCGTCCGGACAGAAGCACGAGTCCAGTTTGGTTCATTACATCTTGTTGTGAGCGTCTCTGGTTTGGATCTAGTCTGATTATAACATTTCTCACACGAGGCTAAACACAGATCAAAAAAATAAGTTGAATCAATTGAATTGGAGTCTAAATTTTACAGCTCTGTATTAATGGACCAAGGAACAAACAAACTAATCAAGACTCTACTAACCATATCCATATATATATTATATATATATATATATATATATATAATATATATATATATATATATATATATAGATATATATTCTCCTCATATATTATATATAGAATTCTCCTGCTCTCCCTGGACCTTGTCCCCAATAAAAGGTTTTTAAAATATTTTCTACGACCTTTTTGACCATTTTGTTTTTTACTCTAACACAGTGAATTTTTTGTTCATCTTTACTCTCTGCAGCGTTTGAGTTTTGTAGCTGAAGTGCACCTGTTCTCCACCTTTAACTCTCCCAGTGTTTTTATTTTTATTATTATTATTTTATTGTTTTTGTCTTTATAGCCCAGATGAGTGGACTGTGTCTGGACCGAGGACACATCTCTCTCTCTCTCTCTCTGCCTTTGTGCCTTTGAGCAACGCGCCAAGTAACACAGAACCCTCAAACATTTGCAGTAGATAAGAGCGGGAGAGCGCAGCTGGATGATGTTTGTTTTGGCGCGCGGGGCTCCCAGGCGCCGCCCCTCTGGCCTCTGAGCAAACTGCAGATTATAAACGGTGCGTGTGTGTATGTGGCGCACACACACACACACACACACACACACACACACACACACACACACACACGACACACACACACACACACACGACACACACACACACACACACACACACACACACACACAGACACACACACACACGACACACACACACACACACACACACACACACAGACACACACACACACAGACACACACACACACACACAGCACACACACACACAGACACACACACACACACACACACACACACACACACACACAGACACACACACACACACACACACACACACACACACACAACTTTATATTTGTGTTTTTAACGTCTTTGAACCCACAACCTCCAGCTGGGCTAACCACTCTGCCGCAGGGACACAGGGAGAACAAGCAACAACTGCAACTGTGTCGTCAAAATAAAAACAAAAATAATAAAATGAAAAAATGATTTTCTTCATGATTTGTCTCCAAAATCAAAATGAAAAAACTGATAATGATTCTAAACCAGGACTGAACCAGGACTAAACCAGAACTGAACCAGGACTAAACCAGGACTAAACCAGAACTAAACCAGAACTGAACCAGGACTAAACCAGAACTGAACCAGGACTAAACCAGGACTAAACCAGAACTGAACCAGGACTAAACCAGGACTAAACCAGGACTAAACCAGGACTGAACCAGGACTGAACCAGGTCCGGGACCAGACAGAAACCAGATCAGGACTGAGACCGGGACTGAGACCAGGAACAGGACCAGAACTGAGGCTGGAACCAGACCAGGACCAGACCATGATTGAGACCAGGAACAGGATGAAGACTGAGACCAGGACAGGCTGGGACCAGACTAGGACCAGATCGTGACTGAGACCGGGACTGAGACTGGGACCAGAGCAGAACTGAGACCAGGACTGACACCAGGACCAGGACTGGGACTAAACCATTACTGAGACCGGGACCAGACCGAGACCAGACTGGGACCAGACCGGAACTGAGACTGGAACCAGACCGAAACCAGACCATGGTTGAGATCGGAACTGAGAGCAGGACTGAGACCGGGACCAGGACTGGGACTAAACCATTACTGAGACTGGGACCAGACTGGGACCAGACTAGGACTGAGACTGGGACCAGACTGGGACCAGACTGGGACCAGATTAGGACTGAGACTGGGACCAGACCGGGACCAGACCGTCATTGAGACCAGGACTGAGACTGTGACCAGGACCGGGACTGAGACCAGGAGCAGAGCATGATTGAGACCAGGACTGAGGCTGGGACCAGACCAGGACCAGACCAGAACTGAAAATGGTTCAGTCCTGGTTCAGAGTTTAAGTCAAGTAAACGTGAAACGGTCGTTATCTGTTTTTTTTTCTTCAATTTTTCATTTAAACACAAAATCGAAAAAAAGTTTGTGTTTGTGTTTGTTGTGTTTGTTGTGTTTGTGTTTGTTGTGTTTGTGTTTGTTGTGTTTGTGTTTGTTGTGTTTGTTTGTTGTGTTTGTGTTTGTTGTTTTGTGTTTGTGTTTGTTGTGTTTGTTGTGTTGTGTTTGTTGTGTTGTGTTTGTTGTTGTTTTGTTTGTGTTTTGTTTGTTGTGTTGTGTTGTGTTTGTGCGTTTGTTGTGTTGTTGTGTGTTTGTGTTGTTGTGTTTTGTGTTTGTGTTGTGTTGTGTTGTGTTTGTGTGTTGTGTTTGTTGTGTTGTTTGTTTGTGTTGTGTTTGTTGTGTTGTGTTTGTGTTTGTTGTGTTGTGTTTGTGTTTGTTGTGTTGTGTTTTGTTGTGTTTGTTGTGTTTGTTGTGTTTGTGTTTGTTGTGTGTTTTGTTGTGTTTGTTGTGTTTGTGTTTGTGTTTGTGTGTTTTGTGTTTGTGTTTTGTTTGTGTTTGTGTTTGTGTGTTTGTGTTGTTGTGTTTGTTGTGTGTTGTTGTGTTTGTTGTGTTGTGTTGTGTTTGTTGTGTTTGTTGTTGTGTTTGTTGTGTTTGTTGTGTTTGTGTTTGTTGTGTTTGTGTTTGTGTTTGTTGTGTTTGTTGTGTTTGTGTTTGTGTTTGTTGTTGTTGTTTTGTGTTTGTTGTGTTTGTGTTTGTTGTTTGTGTTTTGTGTTTGTGTTTGTTGTGTTTGTGTTTGTGTTTGTGTTTGTTTGTGTTGTGTTGTGTTTGTGTGTGTTTGTGTTTGTGTTTGTTTGTTTGTTGTGTGTTGTGTTTGTTGTTGTGTTTGTGTTTGTTGTTGTGTTTGTTGTTGTGTTTGTGTTTGTTGTTTGTGTTTGTTGTGTTGTTGTGTTTGTTGTGTTTGTGTTTGTTGTTGTGTTTTGTGTTTGTTGTGTTGTTGTGTTTGTTGTTGTGTGTTGTTGTTTGTGTTTGTGTTTGTTTGTTTGTGTTTGTTGTGTTTGTTGTGTTTGTTGTTTTGTTTGTGTGTTTGTGTGTTTGTGTTTGTTGTGTTTGTGTTTGTGTTGTGTTTGTTGTGTTGTGTTTGTTTGTGTTTGTTGTTTGTTGTGTTTGTGTTTGTTTGTGTTTGTTGTGTTTTGTGTGTTGTGTGTTTGTTTGTGTTTGTGTTTGTTGTGTTTGTGTTTGTGTTTGTTGTGTTGTTGTTGTTTGTGTTTGTTGTGTTTGTTGTGTTTGTTGTGTTTGTTGTGTTGTGTTTGTTGTGTTTGTGTTTGTTGTGTTGTGTTTGTGTTTTTGTCGAGGACCAGTGGACGTCTCTCGTGGCCCCTGAACAAAGCGTCGTTCTGCTCGGACCCCGGGGCCCGGCTCCTGCCAATCAATTTGTTTAACTCTGCAGGAGAAGAACAGAGAAGTCCACCCACCCCCAACTACAACACAGAAGAAGAAGAAGAAGAAGAAGAAGAAGAAGAAGAAGAGGAGAAAGAGAGAGGGGGGAAAGAGAGAAAGAGGAATAAGGGAGAGAGAGAGGGGGAAGAGGGAACTGTGAGGGGGGAAAGAGAGAGAAGAAGGGAGGGAGGGGAAAGGAGAGAGAGGGAAGTGAAAAAGAGAGAAGGAGAAAGAGAGAGGGGGAAAAGAGAGAAAGAGGAATGAAGGGAGATGGAGAAGAGGGGAATGTGTGAGAGAGGGAGAGAGAGAGAGAGAGAGAGAGAGAGAGAGGGAGGAAAGGAGAGGGAGGGAAGTGAGGGGAGTAAGAGAGAAGGAGAAAGAAAGAGAGAGAGGGAGAAGAAAAAGATGTAGATGGGGAGAAAGAGGGGGGGAGAAGAGAGAAAGAGGAATGGAGGGAGATGGAGAGGGAGAAGAGGGGACTGGGAGAGAGAGAGAGAGAGAGGAGAGGGGGTGAAGAGAGGGAAAGAGGAAGAAAGAGAGAGAGGGGGGAAAGAGAGAAAAAGGAATGAAGGGAGAGAGAGGGGAGAAGAGAGGGAGAGAAAAAGAGAGAGAGAGAAAGAGGGGGCTGGAAAGGGAGAAAGAGAGAGAGAGGAGAAGAGAGAGAGGAGAGGGAGGGGGGAAAGAGGAGAGAGGGAGGGAGTGAGGGAGTAAGAGAGAAGGAGAAAGAAAGAGAAAGAGCGAGAAGAAAAAGAGGAGAGGGGAGAAGAGAGAAAGAGGAATGGAGGGAGATGGAGAGGGAGAAGAGGGGACTGGGAGAGAGAGAGGAGAGGGAGAGAAGGAGTGAGAGGGGGTGAAGAGAGGGAAGACGGGAGGGGAAAAGAGAGAGAGAGAGGGAAGAGAGGGGCAGAAAGAGAGGGAGAGAGAGAGAGGAGAAAAAGATGAAGATAGGGGAGAAACAGAGAGGGAGAAGAGAGAAAGAGGAATGGAGGGAGATGGAGAGGGAGAGAGTGAGGAGAGGGGGTGAAGAGAGGGAAGACGGGAGAAAGAGAGAGAGGGAAAGAGGGGGAGTAAGAGAGAAAAAGGAATGCAGGGAGAGAGATGGGGAGGAGAGGAGAGAGAAAGAGAGAGAAAGAGGGGGGCTGTGAAAGGGAAAAGAGAGAGAGGGAAGAGAGGGGGAAGGGAGGGAGGGAGAAAGAGAGAGAGAGGAGAAAAATATGAAATATGAAAGAGAGAAAGAGGAATGGAGGGAGAGAGAGACGGAAGGAGAGAGAGAGAGGAGGGAGAGAGGAATGAGTGAAGTAGTGAGAGGAAGAGAGAGAGAGAAGAAAGTGAAGAGAAAGGGGGGTATAGAGACAAAGGAGAAGAGAGAGCGAAAGAGGGAAAAGAGAAAGAAAAGAGAGGAGGGGGAACGAAAGCGGAGAGAGAGGGAGAGATAGGAAAATGGAGAAAACAGAGAGAGAGAGAGAAGGAGAGAGGGAGAAGAGGAGGAGAGAAATCCACAGCCGAAACGATGAAAGACGAAGAAAGATAGAGACAGAGATCGTGAGAGAAAAGGAGGAAAAAGAGAAAGAGGAATGAAGCAGGAGAGAGAGAGAGAGAAGGAGGGATGGAGAGAGGAGGGAGGGGGCAGAGTGTGAGTGAAAGTCTCCGGGAGCCAGAATAAAACATGAGTGAAATGAGATTAGAGTTGAACAGAGAGTTTAACAGGATTATCAGATCATAATCAGATTACAACAGGAGAACCGACAAAACACACAGAGAGAGAAAGAGAAAGAAAGACCCCGCAGTGTCTCACAACTACTTTACACTCATTTATATTTCATTTAGAAACTAGAAAAAACATAGAAAGAGCCTCTCACAGTTTGGACTTTACATTTTACTAAGATTTTATATTTACAATTTGGCTAAAAATGTAAAATTTTTCCACAGTTTGATCGTCTTTAAGGTTAAATTTTTTTTATTCTGTTTTGACTCCTGGGGAATTTTGTGCAGCAACAACTGTTATTATCCAGTTTTTTAAAGACTAATACAGTTTAAATCAGGGGTGTCAAACATACGGCCCGGGGGCCAGATCCGGCCCTCCAAGACCTTTAATCTGGCCCTCGTCTAATTTTCTACTCAAATATTTTAATTATATTTTCTATTAAATCAGGGGTGTCAAACTCATTTTGGTCCAGGGGTCGTATCCAACCGACTTTGATCCCAAAGTGTCCGGATCAGAAAACTCATGTCATATAAACCCCAAAAATAACAATAAGTTCAAATATTTGTGCAGAGAAACAAAAATCTATTACAGAAATCTTTTTGAATTGATGAACTCTTTCTTTTACAAAATATTATAATATTATGAACAACCTGAAACTTTAAGAAAAATACAATTTCAACACAATGTTTTAATATTAACTTGTATGTAAATAGGAATAAGTTCATTTTTGTTTGTTTGTTTTTTGTTTGTTTGTTTGTAAAATCCTGCACTCGGCTCCACTTTTCTCATGTTGGACATTTTTCTGATGAGGGTGTCACGGTCAACAGTCAAAACGATCGTCCTTTAAGAGCGTTTGGAAAGAGACAAGTCTTCATTTGTGCTGCTCTGGTGGGAGGGGCCACGTACAGAGACGCTGGAGACGCTGCTGTGATAAACACCACAGAAAATTAACAAGATTTTAAAAGAAAATATAATTTAAATATTTTAGTAGAAAATCAGACGAGGGCCAGATTAAAGGTCTTGGAGGGCCGGATCTGGCCCCTGGGCCGTATGTTTGACACCCCTGTATTAAAACATTGTTCATTTTAATAGTAAAATAAATAAATAAAAACAAAATAATTAAATAAAATAAATAGTAAAGTAAATAAATAAATACAAAAATAAATAAATACAAAATAAAAAAATAAATAAATAAAAACAAAATAAATAAATACATAAAAAAATACAAAATAAATAGATGGATGGATGGATAGATAGCTAAGCTTGGATCCTGTTTGTTTACCCCAAAAAAAACGAGTCTGTTTTGGGCGTTTTCAATTAAACCGAGTCTGAAAAATCCATCTGGAACTCTGGAAAATAATCTGTTTATAATCTGTGTAATTTATCTTTATCCCCAATTAGAGCGTTGGACATTTCTGTTTCCCATTCAGATTAAAATGGCTCAATCCAATTAACCTGTGAGCCTCGTTAGTCCGGGTTCGTTTGTTGAAACACTGAGAGCAAAAAAAAAAAAAAGAGCAGATTTGTCAGGATTTAGTCGCATCGCTGT
>NW_026571095.1:35248616-35256116 GCF_026225935.1 Boleophthalmus pectinirostris | reverse complement strand
GTATTTTTACTACTTGGCTTTTATTTTGGACGTGAGGTTTTTCATATTATGTTTATTATTTATGTTTATACTTTTTTTTTTTTTTTTATCTGACTCTAAGTTTTTGTTCAGTCCTGGTTCAGTCCTGTTTAGTCAGGTTTAGTCCTGGTTTAGTCCTGGTTTAGACCTGGTTTAGTCCTGGTTTAGTCCTGGTTTAGTCCTGGTTTAGTCCTGGTTTAGTCCCTGGTTTAGTCCTGGTTTAGTCCTGGTTTAGACCTGGTTTAGTCCTGGTTTAGTCCTGGTTTAGTAGTCCTGGTTTAGTCCTGGTTCAGTCCTGGTAGTCCTGGTTTAGTCCTGGTTCAGTCCTGGTTTAGTCCTGGTTTAGTCCTGGTTTAGTCATCCTGGTTTTTTAGTCCTGGTTTCAGTCCTGGTTTTAGTCCTGGTTTAGTCCTGGTTTAGTTTCAGTTCCTGGTTTAGTTGGTTTAGTTCCTGGTTTAGTCCTGGTTTAGTCCTGGTTTCCAGTCCTGGTTTAGGTTTAGTTCCTGGTTTAGTCCTGGTTTAGTCCTGGTTTAGTCCTGGTCAGTCTGGTTTAGTCTGGTTCCTGGTTTAGTCCTGGTTTAGTTTAGACCCTGGTTTAGTCCTGTTTAGTTGGTCCCTGGTTTAGTCCTGGTTTAGTCCTGGTTCCTGGGAGTCAGTTCCTGGTTTAGTCCTGGTTTAGTCCTGGTTTCAGTCCTGGTTTAGTCCTGGTTTAGTCCCTGGTTTAGTCCTGTTCAGTCCTGGTTAGTCCTGGTTTAGTCCTGGTTTCCTGGTTCAGTCCTGGTTTCCTGGTTGGAGTCCTGGTTTAGTCCCTGGTTTAGTCCTGGTTTAGTCCTGGTTTGGTTTAGTCCTGGTTTAGACCTGGTCAGTCCTGGTTTGGTTTAGTCCTGGTAGTCCTGGTTTAGTCCTGGTTTAGACCTCTTTTAGTCTGGTTTAGTCCTGGTTTAGTCCTGGTTTAGTCCTGGTTTAGTCCTGGTTTAGTCCTGGTTTAGTCCTGGTTCATAAATATCACATCACAGTGTTAAAGTCACTTGTCCAGCTGTGATCACAGACACGATTTAGCCTGAATCGATTTGATTTTTATCGTATCGAACCGAAATCTATCGACGTTTGTATCGTATCGGCGACGTCTTAACGATACCACGACTCTGAGTCTGACCCACAACCCCCCGACTCACAAACACACAGAGCGACGAAGAGGAGGAGGAGACGAAGAGGAGGAGGAGGCAGGAGCGGGGACAGTAACAGGAGCTGACAGGTGCACTCCGGGAATGGGCCACGCGCTTTTCACAGAGACGACGGACACAACGGAAAATCAAAAAAAAACAAAAAAACAGAGAACTGGAGACACGGATCATGAGAGACTTTCCTTTTTTTGGACGTACGGGTCGAGACGAGGGACAAAAAACAGACTCCGGGTTTGATTTCTGCAAACATGAAGAGCCTGAAAACGTCGTCGGAGGAAGAGAAGCAGAGGGAGGAGAAGATTTAACGGTGAGCGGCAAAGAATGTGAATATTAAAGCTGCACTGTGGAACTTTTCTGCCGTCCGTTCGTCGCCATGGAGATGTTATGGCTTTGTCTGAAACAGGGCTGGACTGGGACAAAAAAAACCTGGTTCACCTGGTTCAAACCTGGTTTAGACCTGGTTTAGTCCTGGTTTAGTTTGTTAGACCTGGTTTAGTCCTGGTTTAGACCTGGTTTAGTCCTGGTTTAGTCCTTTTAGTCTGGTTTAGACCTGGTTCAGAGACCTGGTTTTAGTCCTGTTTAGTCCTGGTTTAGACTGGTTTAGACTGGTTTAGTCCTGGTTCAGACCTGGTTTTAGACCTGGTTTAGTGGTTTAGTCCTGGTTTAGTCCTGGTTTAGACCTGGTTTAGACCTGGTTTAGTCAGACCTGGTTTAGACCTGGTTTAGTCCTGGTTTAGTCCTGGTTAGTCCTGGTTTAGACCTGTTTAGACCTGGTTTAGTCCTGGTTTAGACCTGGTTTAGACCTGGTTTAGTCCTGGTTCAGACCTGGTTTAGTCCTGGTTGTTTAGACCTGGTTTAGACCTTTAGTCCTGGTTTAGTCCTGGTTTAGACCTGGTTTAGTCCTGGTTTAGACCTGGTTTAGACCTCAGACCTGGTTTTAGACCTAGTTTAGTCCTGGTTCAGACCTGGTTTAGAACCTTTTAGTCCTGGTTTAGTCCTGGTTTAGTCCTGGTTTAGACCTGGTTTAGGACCTGTTTAGTCCTGGTTTAGTCCTGGTTTAGACCTAGTTTAGTCCTGGTTCAGACCTGGTTTAGACCTGGTTTAAGTCCTGTTTAGTCCTGGTTTAGACCTGGTTGGTAGACCTGGTTCAGACCTGTTTAGACCTAGTTTAAGGTTCAGACCTGGTTCAGACCTGGTTTAGTCCTGGTTTAGTCCTGATTTAGTCCGTTATCTGTTTTTTCCATTCTTCATTTAAACACAAAATCGAAAACTGAAAAAACTAATCATTATCTGTTTTTTCATTTTGGTTTTGGAGACAAATAATGAAAAAAATAATTCTTGCTTTTTTTTTTTTTTTTTCTTATTTTTGGTTTTATTTTGAAAAACGAATGAACGAACGACACACAGAGTTCTATCCTCTGCCTTATTTTGGCATTTTAGTGCAGATTTGTTAGACTTTAGGGATGATTTCCAACTGGGAATTACAATTTTAAACCTAAAAAAAATGTCCACACTGGGAAAAAAAAATTTAAAATCTTGAGTAAAATCTGAATTATTCTTCTTTCGCTTCTTGTTCTGGTTCAGGAGGAGCTGGAGGATTTATTCTTTTAGTCTCGATTTTGAGCTTGATTTAAATTGATGAAGGAAAGAGAGAAAGTGGAAGAGAAGACGGTGAAGCGCAGAGATGGAGAGATGAAGAGGAGGAGGAGTGAGGAGGAGGAGAGAGCGAGAGTAAAACCAGTGTCCCGCGTCTCGTCCTGTTGAGTCCAGAGTCTCCGGCTGAGCTCCATGTCCCGGGCGTCGCTCTCGTCGTCTCTGCCCCGCTCTGGGCTCCCCCGGGCGGGTACGGGGCTCCACAAGACGCCCCTGCTCCAGAGGGACGTCCAGAGGGACCTGCCGGGGAGCCGCTCGTGCCTGCTGCGGATCGGAGAGCGGCTGATGAGGGCCGGCAGCGAAGGAAATCTACTCCAGAGACCCGGACCGGACCACAGACCGGGACCGGACCACAGACCGGGACTAAACCTGGACCCCAACGGACCCCTGCAGCCGGGACACAAAGCAGCAAAAGGTCAGAAGTTTTTTTTTTTTTTTTTTTTTTTTTACAAACACAAATGAGCTACTTTATTAAATTTGAAAAGTGTCTTGCCCAAGGACTCGATGCCACTTACTACAGCTGCATCTTCTGAGTGTTAAAATTAACTCTCCCAGAATCAATTTTAACATTTATATGAGTCCGTAACGTTTTTAACACTGGACCAAAGTTCCTGTTTAACCCCGAAATCCAGAGTTATATGAACGTTTTGAGAGTAAACGGATAACACTTTATAGAGTTATTTTGATTTAACTAAACGACACACAGAGGTGTTTTATTTTTACACTTTATTTGAGTTAATTTAAGATGAAATTATGAACAAAACTGGTTCAAACTGGTCTTTACTCAGAGAATTTGAAGTAACACTAAGGGAACTTGAATTAACACTGCTGGGAGTTGAATTAACACTAAGTGAAGATGAATTAACACTTGAGGAAGTTAAATTAACACTAAAGAAAGTTGAATTAACACTAAAGAAAGTTAAATTAACACTAGGGGAAGTTGAATTAACACTTGAGGAAGTTGAATTAACACTAGGGGAAGTTGAATTAACACTAGAAGGGAAGTTGAATTAACACTAGAGGAAGTTGAATTAACACTAAAGAAAGTTGAATTAACACTAGGGGAAGTTGAATTTACTTCAACCATATCAACTCTGGCAAATCACCCCAACTCCAACCCCCATTTAACTTTCAAATAGTTAAAATAACACTTTTTGTGTTAAAAACAAATATTTTACCCTTCAGTTTTTGTTGTGCATGGAGACAAGCCGGTGACTCACACAGGGCCAGTTTACAGGTCAGGTCTGTGGAGAGGGAGAGCCTGCTCACAGTATAACACACGATTTTCATGTTACTTAATTGTTGTTGTTTTTTTTTTTTTTTTTGTTTGTTTGTTTGTTTTTTTGAATGGAAAAGTTTGGTGTCAGACTGTGGAACATTCCAGGCAAAGCAATAATAATAATAATAATAATAATAATAATAATAATAATAATAATAATAATATAGCATGGGGACAAGCAGAAAAGTTACGCAATGCACCAAAAGTAAGAAAACGAAAAAAAAAAAAAATAAATTCTTCATTATTTGTCTCCAAAACCAAAATTTAAAAAACAGATAATGATTTGTTTTTTCAGTTTTCGATTTTGTGTTTAAATGAAAAATGGAAAAAACAGATAATGGACTGAACCAGGACGAAACCGGTCTCAGTCCTGGTCTGTTCCCAGTCTCTGTCCTGATTTAGTACTGGTTTATTCCTGTTTTAGTCCTGGTTTAGTCCTGTTTTAGTCCCATTTTAATCCTGTTTTAGTCCCGGTTTAGTTCTGGTTTAGACCTGGTGTAGTCCTAGTTCAGTCCTGATTTTGTCCTGTTTTAATCCTGGTTTAGTCCTGGTTTAGTCCTGTTTTAGTCCGTGTTTAGTCCTGGTTCAGTCCTGGTTTAGTCTTGGTTTAGTCCTGGTTTAGTCCTGGTTTAGTCCTGGTTTAGTCTTGTTTGTTTAGTCCTGGTTTAGTCCTGATTTAGTCCTGTTTTAGTCCTGGTTTAGTAGTCCTGTTTTAGTCCTGGTTTAGTCCTGGTTTAAGTCCTGGTTTTAGTCCTTTTAGTCCTGTTTAGTCCTGGTTTAGTCCTGGTTAGTCTGGTTTAGTCCTGGTTTAGTCCTGGTTTTAGTCCTGGTTTAGTCCTGTTTTAGTCCTGTTTAGTCCTGTTTTAGTCCTGTTTAGTCCTGTTTAGTCCTTTTAGTCCTGGTTTTCCTGGTTTAGTCCTGTTTTAGTCCTGGTTTAGTCCTGTGTTAGTCCTTTCCTGTTTTAGTCCTGGTTTTAGTCCTGTTTAGTCCTGTTTAGTCCTGTTTAGTCTGTTTAGTCCTGGTTTAGTCCTGTTTTTAGTCCTGGTTTAGTCCTGTTTTAGTCCTGTTTTAGTCCTTTATCCGTTTTTTCCATTTTTCATTTAAACACAAAATCGAAAACTGAAAAAACAAATCATTATCTGTTTTTTCATTTTGATTTTGGACACAAATAATGAAGAATTTTTTTCTTTCTTTTTTTTTTTTTTTCTTTTTTTTTTTTTTTTGTTTTATTTTGAAAAACGACTGAACGAACGACACACGGATTGAAACAGAAGACGTTTTTTTTTTTTTTTTTTTTTTGTAGATACTGAATGTCACTCGTGCACTTCAGTGGCCAATGCTGTGCCCTAGAAACCCCCTGCCCCTGTAACCACGGCAACCGGCTAATGCCACAGTGCGTCACCTCTCCTCCTCCCCCCCTCCCCCCGCTGTAAGTAGAGACGGAGGAAGATGAGGAACGATAACTGTACTCAACATGAAAAAAAAAAAAAAATACTGTAGTTGAGTTGAAGGGAGCGGGGACGTGCGGCGTTCCGAGGAGGTCGGAGCGTTTCCCGTGAGTCGGAGCGTTTCCCGTGAGTCAGCGCGCTCCAGGACACGAGCGAAGACCAAAATAAGACTCAAGAGACGAGATTAGAGTGAAAATAATGTCCCGACGTGATTCTGAAGGAAGAAAGAGGAGCAGAGGAGCAGAGGAGGAGATTAGAAGAGAGGAGAAGAGGAGAGCAGAGGAGCAGAGAGAGAAGAGGAGAGGAGAACAGAGGAGAAGAGAGGAGAGAGGCAGAGGAGCAGAGAGAGAGCAGAGGAGAGAAGGTTAGAGGAGAGGAGATTAGAGGAGCAGAGGAGAAAGGAAGAGGAGCAGAGGAGAAGAGAGAAGGTTAGAGGAGCGAGAAGAGGAGGAGAGAACAGAGGAGAAGAGGAGAAGAGAATTAGAGAGCAGAGGAGGAACAGAGAAGATCAGAGATCAGAGGAAGAGAGGAGAAAAGAGGAGACAGAGGAGCAGAGGAGAAGATTTAGAGGAACAGAGAAGAGGAGAAGTTAGAGGAGAGCAAGAGGAGAGCAGAGGGAGCAGAGAAGGTTAGAGGAGCAGAGGAGAAGAGGAGAAGAGAGGAGAGAGGAGCAGAGGAGAAGGTTAGAGGAAGCAGAGGAGAAGAAGCAGGGAGAAGAGGAGAGAGGAGAAGAGAGATTAGAGAGCAGAGGAGAAGAAGAGGCAGAAGGTTAGAGGAGAAGAGAGATATACAGAGGAGCAGAGAAGAAGAGAGGAGCAGAGAGAAAGAGACGATAGGAAGAACAGAGGAGAGATCAGAGAGGAGCAAGAGAAGAGCAGAGGAGAAGGTTAGAAGAGAAAGAGAGAGAGAGAGCAGAGGAGAGAGAGAAGGTTAGAAGAACAGAGAGAAGAAGAGGAGAAGAGAGAAGCAGAGGAGAGAGAAGATGCAGAGGAAGAGGTCAGAGCGAGGAGCAGAAGGAGCAGAGGAGAAGAGAGAGAGGAGCAGAGGAGAAGGTCAAAGAGCAGATCAGCTCAGAGAGGAAACAAAGGAGACGGTTAGAGGAGCAGAGGAGAAGATTAGACGATACAGAGGAGAAGATTAGAAGATACAGAGGAGCAGAGGAGAAGATCAGACGATACAGAGGAGCAGAGGAGCAGATGAATTTGATTTGTTTTGAAGATCTCATTATTTGTGAAGGACGGGTCTGGAGATCGTCCAAATGTCTGTCGTGATGCAGATGAACGAGACCAGGAAAAAGTCCAAGTTTCTCCTCTGACGAAACAAACGTGTGGACAAACTTCAAACTGTCACTGCAGAAAAACTTGTCGTAAATTTCAGATTTAAACACTTAAATGTTTCAGAAAATGACTTAAAAGTAGTAAAATTATCCGTCCATGCAGCAAGATCATTTTACTCGACGAAATAAACGACCTCTAGACGAGAATAAATGTTTGAGAGAAACAGACTTAAAAACAGTTTAGGATCAGTGTTCATGACCTGATCGTAAATTCTCAGATGTTAAATTCTAGATAAAATGTCTCGACAAGATTTAATCCAAAGAACTAAGACTTAAAAGTGTTAGAACTGTTATTTCTTCTTGTCGTCTGCACTGAAACGGAGCAAAGGATCATGGTCTATGTAGTTCCCTCTATTGCTGCTCCATAACTCTTCATTTAAGCAAAGAGACTTGTAATTCGATTTATTGTGATGGTTCACGATGTTATTGTGAGAAGGTTTTTGTTTCAGATCAATCCGTGTGTCATTCGTTTTTCAAAATAAAACCAAAAATTTGAAAATGAAAAAAACTACAATTTTCTTCATTATTTGTCTCCAAAACTAAAATGAAAAAAACTGACAACGATTTGTTTTTTCAGTTTTC